>NW_022437034.1:953358-1186998 GCF_009761245.1 Sapajus apella | reverse complement strand
GAAGGAAGGAAGGAAGGAAGGAAGGAAGGAAGGAAGGAAGAAAGAGCTGGTCTAAGCACCTGGCATGGGGACCAGGCCGAGTCTGCCTCGCGTGGCTGCAGCGCCATTGCCTCCTGGGTCAGAGGGAAGCTCTGCTTCTTCCTGTAACATGAGCCATCTGTAGGGGTCCCCCACCCCCATTCCTACCGCACTGCTTTTCTCCCAAAGCCTTGTCCATCCTCCCTGACTCTCTCCTGGAATCCCTCTTTCTCATGCCTGCTCCCTGAAACAGTCTTCTATCCCTTATGCCTCTCATCTGGAATCTCACACTCCCTCCTTTCTCCGGAAGCTTCCAGCTCTCCCGGAATCTCCCTCCTCCCCCTACCAGAGTTCCTCTGAACTGACCCTTCTCTCATCATCTATATGCTCGGTTGTGAGTTTGGCCATGAACCAGATCCTTCTATTTCCCTCTTTCCGCGGGGTGGGGGTGTCATTTGCTCATTGACCTTTTCTTCACAGAGAGAAGAAGGGTCTAAAAACCTCCTCCAGTTCCCTGCCCGAACCCCTCTCTCGCACTAAGCTGAGAACCCAGAACCCTTCACAGTATACCGTTCCCACATAAGTCTTAGTGGCCCCCACATGAGGCCAGCATTCCAAACTGGGAAGAACAATTTTCATCCTCATGAGCCACAAACCCACCCCCAGTGTACCCACCGCCCACACCACATAGGCAGAGCCAAGGGATGGTGCGGGCAGGATACACCCCCGTCCTCTGCCTGCTGGAAACCGAGGAGGGTGAAGTGGAAAAGGTGGGGGAGACTGGGGTGAGGGAGCCAGGGAGGGCGGGAAAGAGAAATGGAGAAACACGTTGTGGTCCAAACTTGCAAATATCAAAACCACGGCCAAAGCCGCCTGTCTTCGCTCTCTCTGCCTTCCTTTGGCTCCTGGACTAGTCTGGCTGTATACACAGATTTTCCTCACATGATAATAAGTCCTGGGGGAGTTCTGTTTTCCTCTTGGAGCCTGGACTGTTAGGTGCTGCAAAGTTCTTTTCCACGGGCCACAGCTTCCTGCTCTGGTCTTCCTGTTTATAGAAGTACCCCAAATGTAGAAACACAAGGAACAGACATGTATGTTTGTGTTATTGTTCATCGAGAGACTGGTTCTAAATACAAAACCTGGAGATCTGCCTTCTATAGGATATTCCTTGAGCCCTCTCTCCCTTCCTCCCTGCAGCCACATATCTCATTATCCCATTATGAGCTGCTCCCCACCTTGTCATCTGTGCCACCTGTGGACCTACTGCCTGTTAACTTGACACCTCCACCTGACTTGGCTTAGAGAAACCTGGATCACACGATGGAGGTGGCAGCTCCCAGCGTGCCCTGAGATGCAACCCACACAGCCAAGAAACACAGCGATGTCTGCTGCTGTAGGAAACTGAGGGAAAAGAGGTTTATGAGCGTAGGGTTCTGCTCAATTAAGCTGTCACTGAATGTTTTGAAACTGTGGGCCAAACACAATTGTAATCACTTTGTGTTTATGCTTGGAAATCTATATTTAATATTATCACTATCACACTGGAAAATATTTTCTCTTATAAAATGCCATTTGGCTTTTTTTTTTTTTTAAATGTCATTTCATTACATCTTACATTTTGGGAGTCAAAATTTTCCCTCCAGAGAAACCTGTCACTAATTTAACAATTAAAGTCAATGAAAAATTAGGATTCAATATGCAGAAACTTAAAGTTGATTTCCCTCCCTGCTAAAGTCTGTTGCGATCCTCCCTCTACCTCATTCCTTCTCCAGGCCTTTTGGCATTTAGGGTCACTGCCAGTTGCTTCCTGTAGCTCTCACAGACAGCCGTGAAATCCTGAACTTGACTCTGGAGAGAAAAAAGGCCTGGGGCAGACCTCAAAGTTCACTTTAAATATAGCCATATTCCCAAAACACAGATGCGAGAGCCTGGAGCTATCGGCACAGGCTGGGAGAGTCCTGGAAGCTCATCCATCTTTAAATGGACAATAATTGGGCTTCCAGAAGATCCATCTCTCTATCCTCTTGCTAAACGTTTTGCTGGTGTAGAAACTCCATGGGTGCCTGTTCTAGGGTTTGTAGGTGAGGCGTCCTCCTCTATAACTTACTGCAATATCATGAGCTTCAGCCTCCTGACCAGGGTTGCCAGATTTAGTCAAAACAAAAACAAAATGACAGGACGCCGGTTCAATTTTAACTTCAGTTGGACAACAGTTTGGCAACCCTACACGACTATGTCTTAAGCTGATGCTGGCCACAGATTGTGAGATCATACCCTGTGCCCATCTCAGGATGAGCCTTGAAGATGTCCCCCTGTCCCACCGGAGAGGAGATGTTTAGGATATCACCCCCCAGCCTGGAGCACAGTCCACACTGGGATTAGTAGTTGAATCCAGTGTGAAGGATTAGGATGACTGATTGCCATCACCTGTCAGGAGGGGACAGGAGAGAGTGTCCCCACCAAAAGGCAGTCCCCGCAGCCAGAGTGGGACATGAGGCTCTCTGCCTGCATTGGTGAGGATGCCAGGCAGGATGCACCGACAGGCCTTCAAAAGCCAGAGCCGAGGCTGCCAAGATGGGGCCAGGCAGGAAGCAAAGCGGGACAGACCCCACAAAGGGAGACAGGAGGAGGTCAGGGAGGAGGGGAAGAAGCAGAGAGGAGGGAACAGGAACAGAGCAGACACCGACTTGGGCAGCCTGATGAGTGTGAGGAATTTCTGAGGCAGTGTGTGGATGCTGCATGGTTGACATGGTCAAAGTGGACTGCAGGCCTGGTGGGCTTCCCGCAGAAAGAATGGATCACCTATAGCAGGCTGGGGCAGAGCTAGGTGGGCTGGAGTCCTACACTTAGGAAATCATGCCCAAACCAACGGTGGCCGGCTGATGGCCCTCTTCCCTTTAGTCTGTCTGGCATGGGTTCACAGGAGAGGTATGGCTGTCCCCTCGCCAGCCAATGAATATGGAGAGTCTAAGGAGGTGCACAGGATGGAGGGTGCACCCCCTCACCAACCAGAAAGTCAGCGAGGCTGTCTGCAGACCAGGAGGAACCAAAGAAGCCCAAGAGGGAGAAATTCGCCTTTTATTTTTCTATAGCACTTTTTATGTTTTGGCCGCTGAATGAGTCAGGAATCCCAACTGCCAATGGAAGAAATTCATTCCCAACTGACTGACACCATAAGGAGAATTCACTGGCTTTGAGGGGCTGAAAAGGCTGGGAGTAGAGTTTGCTTTAGGTCCATCTGGATGGAGAGGCCCAGACAAGGTCAAGAGCCCCCCACTCCCTTGTCTCCTGCACCCCGTTTGCAGCAAGCCTGCTCTTCAGATGATGGCTTCCCAGGCTCCAGGATCATCCATCAGTGCGGCAGCCACAGCAACAGTGCTGTTGGCAATCTCGGGACTCAGTCTCGTCTGACTTGTTTCATGTGCTCCAAGGTCAGGAGGGTAGAGCCTGCTGATTTGCCAAGCGTGAGCCAAGTGCATGACTCTGGGGAGCAGAGGGTGGGGGGCCAGCCACAGCCGCCTCAGAGACTGACTATGAGAGAAGTGGTTCCTCAGAGGAAACCTGGGGACTGTAAGCAGAAAGGGAGAAGGCGAAGGGACAAATGCCGGTCAGGTGAAAACAGCTGATGTTCAAGACGGTGGACTTTTACATCACGGCTGATTTCATCTGATCCTTGCAGTGAGGGGTGCTGAGTGGAGAATGTTATGTTATTTTACATAAAGGGAAACAGAGGGTTAGAGAGGTTGTGACTTGTCTAATGTCATGGAGTGAGGTACAGACACAGCAGGTGTAGAACCCAGGTTACTTGGTCCTCAGCCAAGGAGGGCTGGAGGACCAGTCCACAGCAGATGCCCTCCCACTGGAAACAGGGGGCCCGGTTCCTGTTAGCCAGCGGCTTTACCAGCCAGCGCCAGACCACACCCGACCACTCTGAGAAGACCAAGAAAGAAAGAGAGTTGCTTCAGGGTGAGCCAAGGGTGTAGAATGGGGTAAGGACAGGGAGCTGCGGGCCTCAGAGAATAGTGGGGGATTTCAGCCAGGTGCTCTCCATAGCAAGAGTGTTTGCCAGGAGCTGCAAGTGAACAGGACTCACCTACTGGGGATCCAGGAGCAAGGCTGGGTAAATAAGCAGCTCCCACAAGGAAACAGGGCAGGAAGAGCTTCTGTAACCCTTGCACCTTTCAGGGAAACTGTGAGGCCTGGAGCCCAATAACTAGGGAAGCAGCTTGAAGCCACT
This sequence comes from Sapajus apella, assembly GCF_009761245.1. Lineage (NCBI taxonomy): Eukaryota > Metazoa > Chordata > Mammalia > Primates > Cebidae > Sapajus > Sapajus apella. Next base: position 1,182,743 of record NW_022437034.1, on the reverse strand, counting down.
TCTGGCCTCAGGCGCCTGGGGCTCTGTCGCCAGAGGATTGCATGACCCTGTGCAAGCCATACACATGCCTAGGCCTCAGTCTTCCCATCTTTGAAATGAAGCATACAGACCAAATCCGCAGCTTACTTTCTTTTTCTTTTTTTTTTTTTTTTTTTTTTTTTTTTTGTGATGGAGTCTTGCTCTGTTGCCCAGGCTGGAGAGCAGTGGCACAATCTCAGCTCACTGTAGCCTCTGCCTCCTGGTTTCAAGCAATTCTCATGCCTCAGCCCCTTGAGTAGCTGGGACTACAGGACATGCCACCACACCCAGCTAATTTTTGTATTTGTAGTAGAGATGGGGTTTCACCACGTTGGCCAGGAGAGCCTCAAACTCCCGACCTCATGATCTGCCCCCCTCAGCCTCCCAAAGTGCTGGGATTACAGGTGTGAGCCACCGTGCCTGGCCTTTCCCTTTTTTTATTTTGAGCTACAATTCACAGTGATAAATGCCTTTGCCACTGACTGGGTACAAACATAGATAACCAAATTTCACAAATTGTTATGAACCCTGACTATCAGCAGTTAGTATTTGGTATTCTGGTATTTCTAGTTCATTAATTTTATTTTTTAAAGTTGTTTTTTATCTATTCATTCCTGGAAATCCACACCACACTCATTGATTTCCAAGGACCTTCTTAGACGTTCAGTCTTTCTGGCAGGACCTTGGGCTTGGGATAGCAGTTAGGCGCTGTGGTCATAAGGAGGAAGCGACAGAAGTGGGCTTTGGAGGAGCTGATACCCAAGAACCCCACTTCCCTTTTGTTCTTCTCCCATTTCCCTTCCCAGCTTTCCTGTGAGGTGCTGCCCTATGAGCTGGCAGCTACTCTGAGAGCCTCCATGCTTTGTGCACTTGGGCAATCCCCTTCCCTGGACCTCTGTTTCCTGACCTGTAAGATGGGGTAATAGGAAGTACAAGGCTGGATTGTGGCAATGAGCAGACTGCGCTGTGCTCTGTCTGGCATGGATCTGCCACATCCAGGTGGCCCCAGTGATGCTAAGCTCCCCAGGGAGCTTTCTCATGGCTCTGCCGAGCCCATGCAGCCAGTGCCCCATCAATCCCGGCCACCCCTTGCACCCCTGAGTGTCTTGTAAGTGGTTTTAAGGACACCAGCTGCATTTGTGGGGAGTTGACAGGTGGTTTAATCAGAGACTGCAGTTTTTGTTTGAAGAACAAGGGAAAAGTCCAGAGGGAGGCCTGAGAATTTGCAAGGAAATACCAGTGGGCTGACTTTCTGTCTGTCAAAGACAGTCCTGCTGAAAGGGCTGCACAGCCTTACGTGATCGGCTCCCAGCTTTTCTTCGTGGAGCCAAGAGTCACACAGGCAACCTCCTCCCTCCTCTCCAGGCTCCCACCCTCAGTAGAACTTTTTGGAGTACCAACTCTTGGCTTCTGCAGTGTTGGGCTCTGTTGGGACTGGGCCAAATCTGGGGATGCCAAAGCCAGTCACTGACAAGACTTTTAGAAACTGACTTCAGTTACACAAGTGATACATGAATACAGTCGGCCCTTTAAAAATGAAAGAATTGCTGATAAAACCAAAGTCCCTTTAAGCACCACACCCAAGCCCATTCCCCACTCCCACCCCTTCATGCCACTACCCCCTTCTGTGATAACCTCTGTAGGTCCCTGGTACAAAATAAATTGTATCTGCGGCGGGCACTATCCCTTACCCACCCAACAGCCAGGGCACCGCTTTCTTCTGTGCCAACAGAAAGTGATATTCAAGTAGTAGGCAGAACTCTCTTGCTATAGGAAAGAGTAGATCCCTCTTCTAATTTCTAGAGAACGAATCACGACAGCTCTAAATGCATTTTGATAATCTCGCCCCTTTAACAGAATGGTCCAAAGATTGGCAGATGACCCAGCTCTTGCTAATGAGATGTAACTGGAATTCTCTGGGAAGGGCTTTTCCTTACCCAAGATCTAAAGCTGTATAAAGAGAAAACCCTTTCATTTCTCTAATGGCAAGTGATGATGAGCTTTTCTTTCATATGTTTGTTGGTTGCATAAATGTCTTCTTTTGAAAAGTGTCTGTGAATATCCTTTGGCCACTTTTTGATGGGGTTGTTAGTTTTTTTCTTGTAAATTTGATTAAGTTCCTTGTAGATTCTGGATATTAGCCCTTTGTCAGATGGATGGATTGCAAAAATTTTCTCCCATTCTGTAGGTTGCCTGTTCACTCTGATGATAGCTTCTTTTGATGTGCAGAAACTCTTTAGTTTAATTAGATCTCATTTGTCTATTTTGCCTTTTGTTGCCATTGCTTTTGGTGTCTTAGATGAAGTCTTTGCCTATGCCTGTGCCCTAAATGGTATTGCCTAGGTTTTCTTCTAGGGTTTTTATGGTTTTAGGTCTTACATTTAAGACTTTAATCCATCTGGAGTTAATTTTTATATAAGGGGCAAGGAAGGGATCCAGTTTCAGCTTTCTGCATATGGCTTCCAGTTTTCCCAACACCATTTATTGAATAAGGAATCCTTCCCCTAATGCTTATTTTTGTCAGATTTGTCAAAGATCAGATGGTTGTAGCTGTGTGATGTTATTTCTGAGTCCTCTGTTCTGTTCTATTGGTCTATATATCTGTTTTGGTACTAGTACCATGCTGTTTTCATTACTGTAGCCTAGAAATACCATTTGACCCAGCAATCCCATTACTGAGTATATACCCAAAGGATTATAAATAATTCTATTATAAAGACACACGCACACATATGTTTATTGCAGCACTGTTCACAATAACAAAGACTTAGAATCCCAAATGCCCATCAATGATAGAATAGATAAAGAAAATGTGGCACATATACACCATGGAACACTATGCAGCCATAAAAAAGGATGAGTTCATGTCCTTTGTAGGAACATGGATGAAGCTGGAAATCATCATTCTCAGCAAACTAACACAAGAACAGAAAACCAAACACCACATGTTCTCACTCGTAAGTGGGAGCTGAACAACGAGAACACATGGACACAGGGAGGAGACATCACACACCGGGGTGTGTTGGGGGTGGGGGCTAGGGGAGGGATAGCATTAGGAGAAATACCTAATGTGGATGACAGGTTGATGGGTGCAGCAAACCACCATGGCATGTGTATACTATGTAACAAACCTGCACATTCTGCACATGTACCCCAGAACTTAAAGTATAATTAGAGAGAAAACCCTTTCACTTTCTCCTTCATCCTGCATTGAATACAAATGTGATGTCTGGAGGAGCAGTAGTCATTTCCTGACCATGTAGCAACAGGCAAAAGAGAAAGGCCAGGGAATCACTGAGATGTACTAGAGAGCCGCTGACCCGATGTTAGCTATGCTACTTCCGGACTCCTTGTTATTTGCGAAAAATAAGTGCCTCTTCATTTATGCTACAGTTGGTTGGCTGTTTGGTTACTTAAAGAACAAAGGAATCCTGACTTGGGATTATATTATATCTATTTATACAGCAGTCACATCTTATCCAGCGGGGATGTGCTCCAAGATCCCCAGTGGATGCCTGAAACCGTGTCAAATCCTATATATGCTATGTTTTTTTCCTATACATCCATACCTATGATAAAGTTTAATGTATAAGTTAATCACAGCAAGATATTACTAGCAATAATTAACAATAAAATAGAACAATTATAACAATATACTACAATAAAAGTTACGTGAATGTATTCTCTCTCTCTCCCTCAGGATCTCTTTTTGTGCTGTACTCACCTATTTTCACACTGTAATTGACCATGAGTAGCTGAAACTGCGGAAGGTGAAACCACAGAAAAGTGGGAACAACTGGATTTTTTTTCCACTCAACAGTGATTTTGAGATCTATCTATGCAGCTACAAAGGGAGCATCGTTTAACTAGTGAATTGTGCTTCATTGTGGAATAGGTCATGTTTCAGCTAGCTAGTTCCTGCTAGGAATATTCTGCTTTCCATTTTTATTTTACCATCAATACTGTAATGAAAACCCTATACACGTGCTAGCGTTTCTTTAGGGTAGGTACGTAGAATGGGCTCCTAGAAGTGTGGCTGCTGGGTTATGGGCTATGCCCATTTTCAGGTTTAGTAGATTACAGCAAAATGGCCATAGCAAAGTGGCTGTTCCAATTTATACTTCCAGTCAGGGGAGTGTGGGTCCCCACCCCACACCCGTGTCTACTTTTCTTTGACCACACTTAAGTTTGTCCTTTTGCCAATCTGATGAAAATTGCTATTGCGTTGAAATTTCCCTGGTTGCTAATGAAGGTGAGCTTGCTGTGTGTGTGGGTTGATCATTTGTGTCTCTTCACATTGTCTGCTCAGAGCACTTGCCTGCTTTTCTACTGTGTCATCTGTCCTTTACTTATTGACTTATGATTCCATATCTCTTGTGGGTCTGGTCCCTTTTTCTGTGTGTGTTTTGAGGCTCTTTATTAACATGTTGTTTGTCTTCCAATCCCAGCCCTGCAGCAGTGATCCCTGCTTACTCTAGATGACACAGAGCACATAAACAGCAGAGCCAGGACTCACAGCCAGGCCACCAGACATCAAGTTTCATTCTCTCTCTGTTAGGTTCTGCTGCTTCCCCAGTGTTCAGTTACAACGTAACCAAGTACCCGCATTTTTCTGAGAGGTAGTTTAATTATTTTTTCCTCTCTCTTCTTTTCTGTTTCCTCCTTTCTCCCACTTCTTACTCAGCCCTTTAGAAAGGCAATCACAGCCTTTTACCTCCTCTTCACCAGACATCCCCTACAGGGCAAGTTCATCTGACTGTGTGCTTAGAAGCCCACCAGGAGGTTGCCTCAAGAGATAACAGTTGATTTAAAACCCAAACTATGCCCGCTGAAGTTTTGAGCTACCTTTCCAACTTACTTCCACCCGTGAACACACCAACCTGACTGCCTGGTAGATCAGGCACCGATGTGAGTATGCTGACCCGGCACCTGCTCACTTCTGCCCTGGCGTAGCAGCCCCATTCCATCTTTGAAGCAGAGAGCATGCCCCTCACCCAACACTGATTCTACTGGCAGCTTGATCTCAGACTTCCCAGCCTCCAAAACTGTAAGCCATACATTTCGGTCATTTATAGATTACCCAGGCTGTGGTATTTTGTTATAACAGCCCAAATAGACTAAAACAGGCATGGAAAAAGAGTCATTATTTCCAGAGATTAACTTGGGTTCCCCAGGGAAGGAGGAAAAGGCACAAAGGCTCGTGTTTTGAGGGGCTCCTGTCTCTCTAGATCACAAGGATCTGGAAAGCGTCCTCATTGTCCACATCCTGTGACCCATTGAAGGTGGCTGCTTCATTAGTTTCCAGAGGTCGCTGGCGGCAGTTCTCAGGGCAGTAGTTCCTAATGTTCACTCTTCCTGCCTCCCCAGGAAGAAGAAGAAAGCCCACTTTCAGCAGGGCCCCTGGGAGATTTTAGGGCTCTCTCAGAGGCCCTGCATGAGAGTGGGCTTTGGTCTTCACAGCCTCAGCTTCCACAAACACCCTTCTTTTCCCAGCCTGGGGGTGAAGGAGGGGGTCTCTCCAAATCTGTTCCTCAACAAGTGCTCCCACCTTTTGCTCTGTCCTCCCCCGGTCCCTCCCCACTTCCCACCCCACAAGACAATCAGCACAATTACCTATTAAGAGCCTGGGCTTTGCAAACAAAAGCCCCAAAACGTATCCTCTGGGTGGCCAATGCCTTCTGCGTTGGGTGCTGCCACCCATTGCTGCCCATTGGGCCCCTCCGTGGCTTTTCCTCCTTGGCGTTGTTTGCAGTCCTCCCTGCCGAGATTAGAGCCAAGGCTCCAGCATCCACACCTCTGGAAACCCTTCCTTCTGCCTGTCCTCGGCCTCAGAGCTGCTGTGTGCAGAGACAGCAGGCTCACTGAGCTTTCTAAATTTCAAGCCTTCCCCTCTGGAAAGTGAGGCTTCTGGTCTTCACCTCCCAGGAGGTCAGATGCCTGTAAGTGGAAGCTTTGGAACAAGAGCACGAAGGGTGAACTGCTACTCCTGAGCCCACCATGCTGCTTCTGTGCAGTGGGAGTTTTCTAGGTCAGCCTGACGCCCAGGGCCATCAGTGGCCTGGTGTCTGCTCCAGGATCAGACCCTAGTTCTTAGTCTTTCCTCTGCCCCCTCCCTTCCTTAATGTCCCAAGGATGCTGGAGTCTGTATAGTAGCTCCTGGCCTGACTCTGTCCTCAGAAGAGGGCCAGATTGGAAGTCTCACAGCCTGCTCCTGCAGGAAATCCTCCCACTGTCCCCATCTGCTGTTGGGTCTGGCTGGTTTCAAAGCCCCTCACACTCCAGCCTGACAACGCCTTCCGCCTCATCTCTCTGGTAAAGCTCAGGTACCAGCCACACCAAACTTTCCCCCATTGCCAAGACATGTCATGTTCCTCTACACTTCCATGTCTTTTCGAAGCTGTTTCCTCTTCCCCAAATATCCTTCCAACTCATTGTGTCTACCTGTCAAGCTCCTATTCACCCTTCAGTACCTCAGTCCCCCTGAGATCCTGAGGTTATGACTGGGCCCAGTGTTAAAGTGTGCTGTGACTGATTAGTGATGTCTGCCGTGGGGGCAGGAGTTGGGAGAGAGAGTCCGGGTCAATGGAGTGGTCATCCCTGTACCGAAGTGTGCCCACCCCCCGTTAGTCTCTCTTTCCTCAGTATCTCCAGGTGTGTGTGTGGAATCATGGCCCTAGCCACACTGTATTTTACTATTTGTTGATCTATATGTAGACTTTAGGCTCAAGGGCAGAGACGGTGACATGTTCATCTTTGTACCTCATTGGCACACAATAAATCTCAATACATGTTTATTGAAAGAAAGAGAAATATATAATTTTCCAAAACCCTCATGAAGTGAGTAATATTTTCCCCAGTTTTTGAAGGAGGAGAGTGAGTCTCATGGATTAAGCCATGTGTCCTACAACTTGAGGGTGGTAGGAACAAGATTTGGGTCTGGACAGCCCTGTCTCCAGAGCCTGACACTTGTGCAGAGTGCACTATTGCTTCTACACGACAGCCTTTTGTGGACTTCAGGCCCATGGCATCTCCAGGCTTCTTTGCAGGTGGCAGACATGATCAATGTGCAGCTGGTCTTGAAAGGCTTTGTGACCCAAGATGAGTCACTTAACCTCTCTGGGCCAGCTTCCCCACAAGCAGAGCAGCAGTAACGATCTTTCATGGCCTTTCTCATGGGGCCTTATATGGTTCATATCAGCTTGCAGGATGGGAGAGGGCTTTGAAGTCTGCAGAGCTAGATTCCCATGTGAGATTCTAGTTCATAAACACACAGAGCAGAGGCCCCACCAAGACCAGACTCTATTTCCCCTCGGGGAAAGCCACCTCCTCCATACTTACCTGCCTGCCTTGGAAAGAAGCAGGCCAGTGGAGCTCAGCTAGTGGGGGCTGGCGGGCAGCCTCCCTCCCCAGCCTCCTTTCCCTTCATTATTGCACAAGTGTTGCCACATTGTGGGAGCAGTCTCAGGTCCCAGACACTCCAGAGGTTTCAACAGTAGCCTGAAGCCTGGTTATCTAGCAAGTGAGTGAGAAGGGAGAAGGTGCCAAATAGACACGCTCCACCTTGTTAAGGCCAAGGAAGAAGAAAAAAAGCTGGAACTTTGACTGTTGGATGCAATTCTCTGCGCCAGGGGCCTTGGATCTACCTTGTAAAGAGTTATCTGCTTGAGACCAGCCTCCCTGGAGGCCTCAAGGCTGGGCTGACTTATTCCAGAAAGGAGTGAGCAAACATGGCCACCTGCCCTGGTAGGTGACTGCCCAGCTGGGCAGAAATGCAAAGATGCATTCATTTATCTATCAAGGATTTATGGAATAGACAGTGGGTGCCAGGCTGTGTGTGGGGCACTGGGGACATGCATGCTCTTTGCACATAAACTGCTCCTGGCCCTTTGGCCTAATTCTCAAGATATTTGAGGAAGGAAGCACCCTCTGGCCCTATAGCTGCTCTCCATGCTTATATGGCTTAGGGAAAAGCTCTGCACTTGGACTTGACTTTAGAACATGTTTCCCTCACCCAACTACAATCTTGTTTTTATTTACAATCTGTGCAGCCCTGTGAGGAAGGCATAGCAGGGGCTAGTCCCCACCTGGTAATAGCTGGAAACACTGGAGTGCTGGGTTCAAAGAGATCCTGAGGTTATGTCTGGGCTCAGTGTTAAAGCATGCTGTGGTTGATTAGTGATGTCTGCAAGGGCGGCAGGAGTGGAGAGGGATAATACAAGTGCAATGAAGGTCTCATCCCTGCACTAAAGTGTGCCCTCCTCAAGGGCACAGGTTGAGTCTTGTTCACTAATGTACCCATGATGCCTGGCATGGCACCTGGTACAAAGTAGATGCTCGGTAACTATGCATTCTATATAAAAGAACAAAGAACAGTGAGAATGCTGAGACCCAGGGTGAGGAGTGGAACCTGTCCAAGGACACATGGTGAATCCAGGTCTCCTAACTACCCACCCTCTGCTGTCTTGTCAAAGCCAACATTCTCCCCACCCCTGTACTTCCATCTCAGAGCAATGACTCAAAGTCTCTGTCATTCATTTGAAGCATGCCTTTGAAAACCAAAGTTGCAGGTGGCCCAGGCTATGAAAAAGTCTGGCTGGGAGAGAGGGTCACCATGCCCTCCTCTTTCAGGGTTGGGTACTAGGATTGCACATTGGATCTGCTCTGGGCCAGAGTGAGACCAGAGATCTCAGAGTGGCCTCCCCCGCCCCTGAGCTCAGCATTCAGAAGGACTAGAGGAGGCAACGTCATTCTCCTGGGTGTGTGTGTGGCAGTGGAGGGGGTGCATGGGTAGGGGGGAGAGACAGTTCCGGGACGCACTGCTGGCCCCTAGGCAGAAAGGAGCCAGACCCTCTCTTTGCACAGATCACCAAGAAATATTTCAGGTTGCATCCATTCCCAGATCTGGCCCAAACAATCCCAAAACAGAAAGTTCAAGGATTTCCAATAAGAATCCTTCCCAGCAGCCATGGGCAGAGTTATTCCCATCCCCCAAAAATCGTACTAATGAGCATCTCTTGATGGGATTCTTTCCTCCGGTCAAAGTGCTCTCATAACCACGCTCTTGGCATAAAGTGAATCATAGGATGTCTGTGCTTAAAGGGACCTTAGAGATCCTTGGAAACTGAGGCCCACAGAGGGAAAGTGACTTGCCCAAGCTCACACAGAGGTGGGCAGAGCTGGGCTGATTCCCGGCAAAGGTCCTTCACTCTCTTCACCGAAGTGGCCAGCTGACATGCTGCAGGATTCAAGCCTCCCCCAGAAGGTGGGAACAGCAGGAATGTGTAACCAGAAACAGAGGAGGTTGGGGGAGAGAGTCTTAAGCTTGGGCCCAGGCCACTCAAGCATTTAATCCCAGGGTAATGCCTTGATGGCTGCCCCATCTGCCCCAGGTCCTGTCCATGCCACCCACTAACGATTCCTTATTCATTCATTTATTTTTAAATATTTTTGTGTTTGTTTTCCATTCTTTGTGTTTACAAGGAAAGCTACATAAACAATCCCAGAAAGAGGCCACCAGATCTGACCAGCTGCTTGGGTTCAAGTTCGAAGTCAATGTTTTTGGGAAATGGGTCTTTTCTCCTACCCTCCCCCTCCCCATCTGGCCCAAGTGGAGACCCCATTGTTTAGCATAACGCCAGGGCAGGAAGAACAGGGCAGGCACTGAGTGGTGTGCTTTATATGCACTGTGGTTCCCTGTCCCCAGAATAACCCAGGACTCCCATTTTGCCTATGGGGAAACTCACTTGCCGGAGATCACGTGGCCAGTCATTCAAACCCAGGAAGTTTCAGTTCTTGCTACTGTTCTAAAGGGGCCTCCAAAAATGGAGGTGGACCGCAGGGTGCAGGAGGAGACTGTGATGTGAGGGAAGGGTGGGAAGGGCAGGGCAGATGCCTCTTTTAAGGAAGGGTCTGCCGGCTGGAAACCACCCCCACCTCCCCATGCTGCTGGGGAAGACTGTGCAGTGCGTTTATGCAGTCAGACAAGAGCACACGTGCACACACGCACACACAGGTAAACACACACACAAACCCCTCATAGGCACCTCCACCTGCTCATGCACACATCAGTGGAGCCCATTGCAACAACGCGGGAAGTGAGCTGCCAGGCCAAGTCCTTGGGATGCATTCTTCACCTGGAGACTTGAGCTGGGACCAGCTCGGCTGCAGCCCCTGGATGCTGGCCCAGGTTTCCTTGAAACCTCAGCCTGACTCCTCTGCCCCTGGCTTGGTTCTGGGTAGGAAGTGGCACTCATGTTATCAAGGCCAGGAAGTGTCTCGGTTGCCCTTTGCTTTGGCTTTTCCATCTCAGGCTGTCCACTGGCCATGTCCAGGTGAGGAAACAAAAAGGCCACACCCACGCAGTGAATCCCTGATGGGCCCTGGCCCTGCAGAGATGGCTCCTTTAATCTTATCTCCAGACTTTCCTAGCATGAGATCCTCCCTGGCCTAGTTGAGAAGGATTAACAGAGACTCCCTCGCAGTGGGGATGAGATGGGGCCTCTGTGAATGTTTGCTGCATGAAAGAACAAATGAATGAATGAATGAATGGGTTGATGAATGGTTTTAGAGTGAGTGAATGAGGCACAAGGAGGGAGGGGTGAATGAAGGAGGAGTAACACACCCAGGTTCTGCATGGCAAGCAATTCATTCAGTTGGAAACAAGAAGCCTGCCCTCATGGAGTTTGCATTTTCACACACACACACACACCCTATATATATTTTTTTTTAAATGTAAAAACACAAAAAGGGTCCACAACAGGCCACACTCCACAGCATCTATGCAACTTTTTGGGAAGATTGCACTATCTGCTAACTGTCATCTGACCTAGGAGTAGACTCACTGCTCTTCTTTAATTTCCTATAGCACATCTGAGAGAAGACACGTTCAAACAAGGCTGAACTGTAGGCTTGGGGATAACACCAGGAAATAAACCCAGAGGCCAGCCTGGCCCTTCATCTGGGCTCCCAAGTTCCTGGCGTTCACGCCCCTCTTGTTATTCAGGTGCCTGTGCAGACATCACTAGTTGAACTTGGCACTTTCTCACTGAGTCTAGAATCTTCAGAACTGTGCCCCAGGCAGCTACTGGCAGTCACTGGATGCAGACTCATGAAATAAAGCCTATTTGCCCTGCCTGGGCTAGAGAATCTGGCTGTGGTGATGTTGCTAATGCATCCTCAGCTATGGAAGTTCATGGGGAAGGCTTCCCTGCCTGCTCAGCCACAGAGGACCATGCAGGAAACAGGTACAGGTGGGGCTTGGTCAGTGGGTGAAGCGAGCTCCTGGCAAGGACTCCTCAGTCCAGGGACAGCAGCGGGGTTGCACCTGGGGAGGTTAGAGATCCTCTTAATCAACACTCTTATTGTGTTCAAGAGCCTCAGAGAGGCCTGGTGACTTTCCCAAAACCACACAGTGAGTGTCTAAACCCAGAAGCCTAGACTTTCACAGCCCAGGGCCCAGGCTCACCCATGAGTGGGGCCCAGGAGAGGCCTCCAGCCTCCCGATCCTGTCCAGTGTCCTTCCATTGTTCCCCTCTGCCTTCTTTTTCCTGGCATGTTCAGAGCTGGAAATGCTGCCCATCTTGCTGGGACCTGCTGAACTTCCTCTGCTGGGGACCCCTTCAGCCTCACTCCTAGTTTTGGAAACTTAAATTTTTCCAAGAGTTTTGCAGTAGAAGGGGTTAGGAGGTACAGGAAGCTCTCTCGTGTTCTCCCAGAGGGCAGCTCTGGAGCCACCAGGGGCACAGAGGCACGCTGTCTCAAGTACCCCAACCCATCTGCTGTGTTCTTCCCTGACCCGAGGAGTAAAAATCTCCGTCCAAGTCTGAAGCTTCTAAAATGGTTCTTGGACAGTCCTGGAAGAGCTGGCAAACCTGCCTTCCTTGGAGCTTGGATAGAGTCAGATCTGGAAACAGCAGCTCTGATTTATTAAGTGGGGATATGGGCAGGCTGGGCATAGGGTAGGCCAGCTGGCACTTGGTTGATGTCACAGATGAGTAGTCAGGGGCCTGGGACAGTAAGAAGCTGAGCTCATGGTGGGGAGGTCGCTGGGTGCTGAGTGGGCTGGCCAGCAAGTGGGTGGGAAGGCTGAGGGCTAGACGGGAGGAGGCTTGCTGATGGGAGTGTGGGTGGAGACCAGAGATCACCAGGAAGGGCGTTGATGTGGGGTAGGCCAGGTGGTTGCAGGGGAGTAGGGTAAGTGTAGTGGGTCAGACTGGGAGTTGGGGAGCGCGCTGAGCGCTGGGTGGGCTGGATATTGGCTGGGTGAGTTGGTGGTGGGATGGGAGACATGGGAGGCTGGCAAGTTAGGGGTGTGGGTGTAACCAGCTATGGAGTGGCAGGATTGGGCCGGAGAGGGCCCATGCTCCACTCCATCTTCTTTTTGGCATTGGATACTTGACAGCTGCTGAGTCAAATGCCCCGCTCCTCCATCGCCTCCTTCAGGGGCAGACCAGCCTCCAGGCCTCCACAGCTCCCCACCCACCTATTAGCCTGTTCTGTGCTGAGGGAGTGGACCCAGGGAGGACAGTAGATATTCAGAGCGGTGGTCAGGGCCCAACCTACTTGAGCCAGGCCAGAGTGACCTCTGGAGGCTTTCCAGAAACCTTTGGCAAGTCCCTTACCCTCTCATATTGCACAGGCCTAGCTGTTTGGGGAGGATGTGGAGCAGGGAGAGGACTCAGAGTAAGGGGAGGACTCAGCGGGTGGCTTTCCACAGGAGGGCATAATTGTGAGCCCCACAGAGCCAGCCTGGCTGTGGGTTCCATAGCCCCATTGGGGAATGCAGGGCTGAGGCCTGGGACAGGGAGGACTCGGAGCAGGGGTGCAGCAGGGGAGCCCAAAAAGAGCCTTGAAGAAGCCACCATGTAGATCCTTTACAAAAGAGTTCTGAGATGAATCGATGCTGGCATGGGCTTTTTAAAATTTTGTATTTCATTTTATTTTTAAGATAGGACCTTGCTCTGTCACCCAGGCTGGAGTGCAGTGGCGCTATGATAACTCACTGCAGCCTGGGATTTCTGGGTTCAAGGGATCTTCCTGCATCTGCCTCCCTAGTAGCTAGGATTATGGGCACACACCATCATACACAGCTAAGTTTTTTTATGTTTCTGTAGAAGACAGGATCTCACTATGTTAGCTAGGCTGATCTTGAACTCCTGGAGAGGGCTCAGGTGATCCTCCCTCCTTGACCTCCCAAAGTGCTGGGATTACAGGTGTGAGCCACTGCGCCCAGCCTGGCATGGGCTTTGGTGCCATCCAGGAAGAGTCTGTGGAGACAAATAAGGATTCAACAGGTTCACAGTGCAGTTGTTGAACCACCTGAGTCCAGAGGCAGTCTGCACAAGTGCTTAGGAACAAGGGCTGTGGCCCTAGCCTACTGATATCCAAACCCCTGGCTCTGTGACCTCAGGCAAAGCTCTTAACATCTCTGTGCCTTGTTTTCCTCATCCATCAAATGGGGATAACATGATGATCCCTACCTTATAGGGTTAGGAGGAGTAAATATATTACTATGTGAGAGGTGCTAAGAAGAGCTCTTGCAAAGGCTAAGTGGTGCATGAATGAGTTGTTGTTGTGGTGACATTGTTCATATTATGAAGACAGACTGGCCAAGCACATCTCATTACCCAGCCACTTACCTGTGCTTGTCTCCAAAGTAACCGGTCTTTGTTTTAAAGGGGAGCCCCAGGGCCAGCCATGGGCGGCTTTGCTGTCATCAAGTCCTGCCACTGCAGATCCTCGAAAGCAATAGAAGTGCAGGAATGAATTTAGGTATTTCAGACAGAGAGTATTTCTTCAGGCCCTCCTCTGTAGCAGGAACAGTGCCTCCATTCCCAATATCTACTTCAAATCAGGGGGCAGTGAGGGAGGGAGACAGAGAATGATGGTGCTTAATGGAGGGGACTCTTCCTACCTTAGGAGAGGCTAAGGAAGAGAGAAGGCCCTGCCCCGGCCCCTGCAGGCATTCCAGGGAACCGGTGTGGGACCACAGGCACTGTGGATTGTCTGCAGAGGGAGATGAGAGGGCAGTTGGACGGCCTCATCACTGGGTTCTCTCACCTGCCAAGGCCTGGGCATCAGCTGTCCAGCCAAGAGCGCCCTCTATGGAAGGGGCTGGCCGCTGGAGAGGAAGCCTAGGCCATGCCAGTCTCCTTCCCAGGGCCAGGCCGGGGCCAAGGCCAGCTCTCAGGCCACAGATGCTTTGCTGGCCCCTGCCCCAGGAACTGTCCAGTGCATAGTCACCCTGTCCGGGGCCCGTTGCTCACTCTCAAGTCCCACTCTGCTTCCAGCCACTTCCTTCTCCTGGTCTTGGCCTCTCTTCTGTTCCCAGCTTGGTCTCAGACACACCCTGGGTCATAATGAGCGTCCTCCAGGGCTTCTCAACAGAGGTATGTGTGTGTGATGGGGCAGCCAAGTCAGGGAGGGGCCTTGGATGGCATTGTTCCCTCCCTAAAACCAACTGTGGAACCCTGGACAAGTGAATTTACCTCTCTAGGCCTCCTTGACCTTGGGTCTAAAGTTATGGAGGGGCTTCTTTGGTTAAGAGGAGTGGGTTGGAAGAAGATATTAGTCGTGTCGAAGAAACAGTGGAATTGAGATGATTACTGGAGCCACAAAGCCACAGCTTTTATCTCCTTTATTACCACAAACTCAGCCACTTCCCTGGCTGATGCAGCAGCCACACACCGCCTCTGCGCATGTGCCCAGTTCTGTGACTTAGAACCAGGGACTTCTAACCTGGAGCTTCTTCTTGGGTCTTAGTATCAAAGTCTAACTGAATTGGCAAAATTGGAGGAGCGGAAGGAAAAGCAGACTCTGTGTGTGTGTATGTGTGTGTGCGTGTGCGTGTGCATGTGTTGGTGCATGCCTCTGTGTGTGTGTGACCATGTGTTGGTGTCTGCCTCTGTGTGCGTGTGTTTGTACATACCTCTGTGTGTGTGTGTTAATGTGTGCTTCTGTGTGTGTGTGCATGTGTGTGTGCATGTGTATGTGCATGTGTTGGTGCATGCCTCTGTGTGTGTGTGTGTGCATGTGTGCATGCCTGTGTGAGTGTGCATGTATCGGTGCATGCCTCTGTGTGTGTGTGTGTATTGATGCATGCCTCTGTGTGTGTGTGAGTGTGTTTGTGTCAGTGCATGCCTCTGTGTGTGTGTGTGCATGTGTGCATGCCTGTGTGAGTGTGCATGTGTTGGTGCATGCCTCTGTGTGTGTGTGAGTGTGCGTGTGTTGATGCATGCCTCTGTGTGTGAGTGTGCGTGTGGTGGTGCATGCCTCTGTGTGTGTGTGTGTGCAGGCCTCTGTGTGAGTGTGTGTGTGTTGGTGCATGCCTCTGTGTGAGTGTGTGTGTTTTTGCATGCCTCTCTGTATGTGTGCATGTATTGGTGCCTGTGTTTGTGCATGCCTGTGTGTGTGCGAGTGTGCGTGCTGCATGCACTCATGCATTTATATTTGTATTTGTATTTGGTATCAAAGGCAGATCCCAGGGCTTTGGATTTATCTGTGTGTCCCATCCCCTTTGTAGCACCCAATCGCTTGCATAATAACAAAGAGATGACAGGAACAGCCATTATTTATTTTACCTTTCCTTTGGGAAGATAAAGGAAGAGAAAAACAAGACTTTTTCTTGCAATTTTCCTGAGAAGAAACTCAGGCACAGAGAGATTGCGTGAGCTGTCTAAAGTCACCCAGTGAGTCAGAACTACATCTAGGCCTGAAAGCCAAATGTTTGGAGTCCCTGCTGGGCAGCTCCCAACAGAGGGTGGGGTTCAAATGTTGCTGTTGGCCCCCTCCCTGCAGCTCCCTCTCCTGCTCCTGGGCATCCCAGGGGCCATCTTCCTTCTCTGCTTCTCAGGGAGCCCTAGGAAGAGGGGTATTGGCCAGAAGGCTGGGGGCCGCTCTGTAACATCTGCAACAGGCTGCCCTGCAGGACCTCACAGAGCGGGAATGCTCCATACCCACTTCCTGAGAAGGCTGATAGCACTGACTGGTGACCTGGTCCCTTGAAAGGACAGCTGGTATGCCTGGAAGCCAGATCACAGTCCCCAGGGCAGGGCACCCAGGGGATCCTGGCCCCTTCCTTCCAGAAAAGGTCACACTCCTGCTACCCAGTGTGCTCTAGAGCAGTGGTCCCCAACCTTTGGCACCAGGAACCAGTTTCATGTAAGAGAATTTTTCCATCGACGGGGTGGGGGTCGGGGGGTGATGGTTTCGGGATGAGACTGTTCCACCTCAGATCATCAGGCATTAGGTTCTCTCTGACCCTCAGTTGAGAGTCCTCTCCTCCGAAAACACAGTGCCCAGAAGGAGAGATGAGCCCCAGGCATGAGGGGAGACCACATTCAGTGCCTCAGTTTCCCTCTCTGGAAACAGAGCTGCTTTTTCTTGACGTTTTGCTGGTGGAGAGGCTGCATGTTCTGGAAATGACCCTCGGCAGAGCCCGGAGAGCTGTCACTGTCTCCAACTGCACCCCAGCCGCACTGCCTTTACTTCCTCCGACTTGCCAAGATCTTGCCCACCTCGGGGCTTTGACCACGCTGTTCCGCGTGCCTGTAACTCCCTGTTCTTCTTCTCCTAGCTAAGTCCTGCTCATCCCTCAGGTGTCCCCATGGGAACAAGTGTCATGGAAAGACAAGGCCTGGAATGAGCCCCTGGCCCCAACGTGAGATGGGAGGGATGAGGAGGATGGGACAAAAGAGAGCAAGAAGAGAGTCTGGGAGGGCAGACCCCAGATCCAAGGGAAGGAGGCGGCCCAGACGGCAGGGAGAGCACTTGAACCTAGATATCCTGGATCCTCCATGACCACTGCCCCAGGCCAGAAGATGATCTTGAGGCCTGGGGCCAGCCTCGGGAGAGCGGGGCTGTGGCACCTCTCTGTGCCCGTCACACCCTGAACTCTACCTCTGGGCCTTTGTTCACCCTGTTCCCCCCTGGACTGCCACCCACCTTGTCTCTACTTGTAAATCCAGCCCACAGCTCAGGGCCAAACCCTGAGTTCCTCTGTTCCCAGTCACCCTGGCACAGCTGCCTCAGGCCAAGGCTGGCTGCCCTAGTCCGGCCTTTCTGTGGACAGGGACACGATTTCATTCAGCTCCTTATTCCCCCCCTCCCCACCCCAGCAGGCCCTCTACTCCCTCCCCTCCACCACCGTCTCCCTGCCAACCTCAGGCGTGGCACAGAGCAGGTGTTGTGTTCATAGTTGCTGACCAGAATGAGAAGGTCATCGTCGCCCAGCTGAGCCGGGCTTGGGCTCTGATTCCTCAAGTGGCAGAGCCGTGCCCATGGCCCGAATGACCGGACAAGCTGGCGTCCAAAGAGAGGCGGGTCCTGGAGCTCTCTGCACTTGCCTCCCTTCCCTAAGTTCCCTCTGGAGGGAGAGTCTCACCATGAGCGTCTGCTCTTCCGCCCCGGCCGGGCTCACCGTGTCTCACTCTCAGTGCTCCTGGGGCCTTCCTGACTCTCCCCTTGCTCCTGTGGATTTCCATCGTTTTTTTTTGTTTGTTTGTTTGTTTTGTTTTTTTTGAGATGGAGTCTTGCTTTTGTTACCCAGGCTGGAGTGCAATAGCACAATGTCAGCTCACTGCAACTTCCACCTCCCAAGTTCAAGCGATTCTCCTGCCTCAGCCTTCTGAGTAGCTGGGATCACAGGTATGCACCACCACACCCAGCTAATTTTGTATATTTAAGAGAGACGAGGCTTCTCCATGTGGGCCAGGCTGGTCTCGAACTCCTGACCTCAGGTGATCCACCTGCCTTGGCCTCCCAAAATGCTGGGATTACAGGCGTGAGCCACCACACCCAGCCTGGATTTCCTTAACCATCATTGCAATGCTGTCATTCCCTTGTCCCAAGCACTCCATGGCTCCCAATGGCCTCTGTCTGGGGACACTCAGGCCCCGGGTGTGCTGGCTCCGCCTGCCTCTCTGGCCGCACATGCCGGTGGCCTCCTGCGTGCTCTGCCGGCTCTCCCTCAGCTGTGCCGTGGATTTGGGGCACAGCTTCATTGGATTCCCTTTCTCCAATGAAGTCACCCACCCTTGTAGAGTCACTCAATGTCACCCACTCAGAGAAACCAACTCCCTCGGCCTCCAGGCATTTCTGTCCAGGTTCTATGGACACCTGTGTGAGGGGGCCTGGGGTTACACAAGTGCGTCCCTCTCTCCTGCCACTCTCAGGACGGAGACCTCATGTTCTTCCCCCGTGTCGGCGGCTTTGCCCAGGACCATGGCCGCTCTAGGCCTCAAAACATGCCCGTGGAGGGGGTGGTCCAGGGCCTGCTGCTCCAGGGGCTCAGAGCAGGGAAGGCCCCCACTCCCATTCCTGGCAGGGTGGGGACTGGCTGGTGAGCATTCTCACAGGCTGTGGATGGCTGATGTCTGGCTGCTCTGGAGAGCCGGCTGAGCTGAGGAAAGGGGAGAGCTCAGAGCCTGGACGCCGGCAGTGGGTGAGGAGGCACAGAAAGTGAGGCTGCAGGCTCTGAGGATTCCACAGGTCTGGGGAGAAAGGGTGGGAGGCGGGGAACACAGTGGCTAGACCCGGTCATCATCCCAGCCAGGGCCCTGAGTGCAGTCTCCCAGTGGCCCCAGAGCTCCCCCACCGCACCCCCCACCACTACCACCACTGGCTCTGGGGTTCCCTGGCTCAGCCTGCAAGGCCCAGGATGGAGGGGGGGAGGGAGGGAGGGCACCAGGCAGGGACACTAATCCCAACTCCTTCTCCTGCCTATGTAAACACATGACTTAAAGGCTTAGGAACAGAAAAATAAATAGCCCTGCTGGCCACAGCTGGCCTCAGCCACAGGGAGCTCACTTTTCCTTCAGGAAGCAGTCTCTGGTCTCAGAAGCCCTGGGAGACTTGGCAGCAGCTGCCCACCGGCCGGGGAGGAGGGCCTGGCTTGGCCTCCTAGTGTATCCTTTCCCCAAGTTCCAAACACAGGAAAAGGGACACTCCCCAGAAACCCATTTTCTCTATGCAAAATGCCCCCAGATGTAACTATAATATGATTTGAAAGAAGGGCACGCTGGGATTGGTCCCGGCAACCACTGGGGGTCACTAATGGGATGGAGCAGGGCTGTTCAGAGGTGACCTGCCTGGGCTTCTGTGTGAGCCTGGCACTGCCACTGGCTTGTTGGGTGAACCTGAGCCAGTGACATGACCTCTCTGTGCCTCAGTGGCCTGGAGAAAGGGGACAGTAATGGTACCTGCCCCACAGGGCTGTTGTCAACATTAAATGAGATGATAATACATGCAGAATGCAGAACAGCACCTGGCACGTGGTGAGTGTCAACAGTGTTAGCTATTATGTCAACGTCACCTGGCTGCCACCCTGGGGATCTGACTCTCACTTAAAGAGGCCAACCAGGTCGGGGAGTGAAGTCCCCAGGCCACACTCTCACCCCCAGCTTTGTGCAATCTACCCTGCCCTCCAGCACAAGCCCCAGTCCTCCACCCAGATGTCTATTCTCTGCTGACAGCCGGCATCAGCTTTGAAAACATCTGCATGGCGCATCTTGGCTCTCTACACAGTCCAGATGTTTGGGCAGCGTGAGGACTTGCCTTTCCGGCCTCCCCCAGGAGTAGGGTGGGGGGCTCAGCATGTTGGGGCAAACATCTGTGATTGCAGGGAGCCCAGCCTTCACCTTCCCTAAAGCAGGCCCCCCAAGCAGGGGGCCTCTGCATGGGAAGGGGGCTGAAGACGGTCACCCAGCCTCTGTTCCAGAGGACTGCTGCCTGCAGGCTGGCCCTGGCCCTGCTGAGCACTGCAGAACATGAGAGCCAGCTGACCTCCTTACTGGTCAGCAGACCAGGGGGACAGTCAGGGCTGGTGGGGGCGGAGAAGGACATGGGGATCTCTGCAGACCTGAAGCCTGGGGCTGGGCAGTAAGGAGTCCTGGGTTCTAGTCCTGGCTGCCCTAGGCAACTGCTGTGTGACCTTGGACAGACCGCTCTCCCTCTCTCAGCCCCAGTTCCTGAATTTGAACAGTAAGGGATTGGACTCGATCAGGTTACAGTGTATCCAGCATCAGAACCCCTGGGGAGTCTATTAGATCCTGGTACCCTGCCTCAGTTATCATTGTCACAGAGATTCTGATTTACCAAGTCTGGGGTGGGAACTGAGCCTGAGAATTTTTCACAAAAGCCCCTAATGCATTCTTCAAGGTGTGGGAGCCACTGGCCCAGACGATGTGTAAGAACCTGCTGGCCTTCTGGTGGCCTCTGTATAATGTCCCCTGGCCCTGCTTCTCAGTCACTCTGGGAGGCTGGCATCAGCCTGCTCTGGCCTTCAGACAAGCCCAGGAGTGAGCCGAGAGCTTCGGACACAGGTCAGGTGGTGTCAGCAGGACGTGTGCATGCAGGGGGAGGCATGCATGACGGAGTAGCTCTGGGTATGCGGCAGCTAAGCGGCGTGAGCCTCCCTGTGTAGGTGGAGATTGTGAGTGCCTCTGTCTAGGAGTGTGTCTCCTAAAAACAGACAGGTGCTAAAATGGCCCGGGAAGTCCCTCTTGCCTGCCATGCCTTCCTGGTGAAGGATGGATGCTCATACCCACCGGGGAGCTGCAGAACTGAGCTCTGGCTGGGAACACATGGCAGTGAGTGGCTGGGAAGGGGCCCAGGGCTGGGCCAGGAGAGGGACAGGGACAGCCAGGCCCAGCCACTCGGCTCACCCCTCACTAAGATCTCAACAAAGCTGGGGCCTGGTGGGAGGCAGCAGGTCCAGGGAGGTGCCCTCCCACAGGACTTCCGGAAGGTCTGGATGGCCTTTTCCTGGCAGAAGCCCCAGGACCGTTCAATTCTGCCTATTTCCACTCAGCCCGGGCTTGACGCCTAAGAGACCCAGTGAACTGGAACAAGAGGGGACAGCCTGGCGCTCAGAATTGGAAGTCCTTCCCTGATGACCCAGTTCCGTCATTCTGCCCACTTCCCCACTGGAGCCTGCTGTACCACCTCAGGGGTCCAGCTTCCCTGGGCTGCTTATCCTGGGCCCTGGTCCACCAGAAGAGGAGCTGCCAGGACGGGGTGGGCAGAGCGAAGTGGAATGAGGGCTCAGCTGGCTCCTGCCCCCAGGTGGAGGCCATGGCAGCCCCAGTGGCTCTGTGGTCTTCTCAACCATGGAAACTCCCACCACAGAGGGGGCGGCCTTTAACCATTTTAGGTGGACCATTTGCTCTTTTTTCCCCCCTAAAATGAGTGTTTTATCCAGCTACAGATACGCACACACAATTCTTTGCTGGGAGGGCCAAGCCCAGGATCTCCTGCTTTTAAGCCCCCATCTCAGCCCCTGGCTGCCTCCTGCTAGGGGTGGTATGAAGCCCCAACTTTCCAAGACTCTGAGTCAGGAGGCCAGCTCTCTGGTCCCTGCACAGTCTTGGCCTTTGGGGGCGGGAGGGGCTGGGCCAAACGTGGGCCAAGTTCAATGGTAGGCAGCTCCTAAGACCCTCCACGGAGATTAAGCCAATGAGAAAAACAATGGCAATTAGGATCTTATCAAGCATTTACTGTGTGCCCAGCACTCTTGGAAGCACTTTACATGCAGTGACTAATCTGATCTTCACCAGGGCTCTGTGAGGTAGGGACTATTCTTATTCCTATTTCACAGGAAGCAACTAGCCCAAGGTCACACACGGAGTGAGCAGCAGAGACAGGACGAGAGGCTGCACGCATGTGCTTCACTGCTGACTCAGGTTCCTTCCCAACACCTTTCTATGACTAAGCACTCACATCGCGCCAGGCTCTGTGCTGGGAGCTTCCCATGGATCTGCTGATTTCACAGAGGTCCTGTGTCTTTAAGAACCAGGACTGCAGGAAGGGGAAGCAGAAAAGGATGAGATGAGTAGCTTGGGAAAGAGCCACAGAAAGCTAAGGAGGAAAGCTCAGGGCTTGGCAGCAATGGGTAAACTTTTTCTATATAGGCCAGATACTAAAACGTTAGGCGGTCTCTTGGATGACTATGCAGCTCTGCTATTGAAGCACAAAGCGGCAATGGACAATATGCAAATGAATGAATATGAATGCATTCCAATAAAACAGTATTTACGGACATTCAAACTTGAATTCATATAATTTTCATATGCCACAGAATATTCTTCTTTGGATTTTTTTCCAACATTTAAAAATGTAAAGAGAATTCGTAGCTTGTGGACTGTACATAAACAAGAGGTGGGCTGGATTTGGCCCTTGGGTGGTGACCTGCTTGTTCCTGCATCGGTTCAGCTCATGAGTTGTCTGCTTTGTGACCACGCTGGTTCCTACGGTGCTTCAGCCAAGATCTAGTTCCCGTCCCGGGATGCCAATCCTCAAGTACTGAGGGAGGGTCAAACTATGGTTAGTCTTGATCCTGAGCCAGGACCCAGATCTAAGTGGAGAACTCCTTTAGGGTCTGAGTTTTTGGCACCACCATTTCCTGGCTCATCTTGGGCAGGTTTCTTAAACTCCCTTAACTAGTCAGGATTCCCTTCAAGAATCCTGCAAGAGGCTGGGTGCTGTGGTTCACACCTGTAATCCCAGCACGTTGGGAGGCAGAGTTGACTGGATCACCTGAGGTCAGGAGTTCAGGATCAGATGACCAACATGGTGAACCACATCTCTACCAAAATTACAAAAATTAGCAAAGTGTGGTGGCAGATGCCTGTAATCCCAGCTACTTGGGAGGCTGAGGAAGGAGAACTGATTGAACCCGGGAGACGGAGGTTATAGTGAGCCAAGATTATAGTGAGCTGAGATCACGCCATGGCACTCCAGCCTGGGCAATAGAGTGAGATTCTGTCTTTAAAAAAAAAAATCCTGCAAGAAAGAGAACTTCAACTAAATTGCTTAAGTTAAGAAGGAGTCTACAGTCTCCTGCAATTGTAAAGTCCAGGAGCATGTCTAGTAGCTTCAGGTACAGGTAGATCCAGGTGCTCAGGTGACATTGTTTGGAGTCTGTCTCTTCACCTCTTGGTTCCATGTCTCTAGGTTGGCTTCGTACTCAGTTACAGTTATCCTAAGGGTGGTAGAAGTGGCTACCAGCAGCTGAAGGTTCGCATTCTATCTGTTTAGCAATCCCAGTTGAAAGCTAACTCCACATCGCCAAACTCTTGGCAAATTTCCAGAAGATGCTCATAGGCTTTGGTTGGCTGAGTTTGATTCATGAAACTCCTACTGAACCAGGCACCACGTCCAAGGAGAATGGAATACCTGATTCACTCCTGGAGCCAAGGAGTGCGGGCAGCCCCCAATAGCTCGGCGTACATTACAAGCAGAGGAGTGGCTCCCCAATGGAACATTGAGAAGCTGTAACCAGAGGGAGGGAGAATGGAGGCTGGACAGGCAGAAGCAGCAGCTGCCCACCTTAGACTCTGGGGCTCAGTGTCTTTTTCTGTAAAGGGGGATAATGACACCACCTCAAAGTCAGTGTGACAATGGGTAGCAAGTGTATCATGACAACCCTAAGCTACTACTTAGGAGGAAGCTAAGTAGTGAGGAGGAAGGCAGGCAACTAGGGGCATGTGGCGCTTCATTTGGAGGACATCTGACATTCACAACACAGCCTCTCCTTAAGAGAAAGCCCCACAGAGCTGAGGCTGATGGTTCTCAACTGTAGTATCGGGAGGCCAAGGCAGGAAGATTGCTTGAGCCAGGAGTTCAAGGCTGCAGAGAGCTAGTATCACACCACTGCACTTCAGCCTGGGTGACAGAGTGAGACCCTGTGTCTATAAAAGAAAGAAAGCCAGCCCAGAGCCGTGGCTCACACCTGTAGTCCCAACACTTTGGGAGGCTGAGGCGGGCAGATCACAAGGTCAGGAGTTCAAGACCAGCCTGGCCAATATGGTGAAACCTGGTCTCTACTAAAAATACAAAAATTAGCCAGGCATGGTGGCAGGCACCTGTAGTCCCAGCTACTTGGGAGTCTGAGGCAGGAGAATTGCTTGAACCTGGAGGGAAAAGTTGCAGTGATTGCACCAAGATTGCACCACTGCACTCCAGCCTGGTGACAGAGCGAGACTCCATCAAAAAAACTGGCGACAGAGCACAACTCTGTCAAAGAAAGAGAGAGCGAGAGAGAGGAAGGAAGGAAGGAAGGAAGGAAGGAAGGAAGGAAGGAAGGAACCGATGGAATGTAAAATGGCACAGCCACTTTGGAAAACAGGATGGAGGTTCCTCAAAAAAAATTAAACATAGTATTACCATATGGTCCAGCCATGCTACTTCTGGATATGTAGAAGTAAAAGAATTGAAAACGGGGACTCAAACAGATCTGTGCACAACCATGTTCATAGCAGCATTACTCACAGCAGCCAAAAGGTAGAAGGAACCCAACCACCCATCAAGCATAAACAAATAAACAAAATGTGGTCTATCCATACAATGGAATCCTATCCAGCCTTAAAAAGGAAGGAAATTCTGACACATGCTAAAACATGGATGAACCTGGAGGACATTATGCTAAATGAAATAAACCAGCCACAAAAAGAAAAAATACTACATGATTCCATTTATATGAGGAAGTAGAGTAGCCAAATTCACAGAGATAGAAAGCAGGATCATGGTTACCAGGGTCTGGAGGGGAAGGAGGAATGGGGCATTAGTGTTTGTGGGAACAGGGTTTCAAGTTTGCAAGTTGGAGACACGTGGGAGACAGATGGTGGCGATGGCTACACAACAATGTGAACGAGCGTAATGCCACTCACTGTACACCTAAAAGTGAGCAACATGGGACATTTTATTTTATATATGTTTTACCACAATTTAAGAAATTTTTTAAAAAGAAGAAGAGAAAAGAAGATGTGCTTAACACAAAACTTAACTCTTTTCAGAAGCCAAGGCTGCCCTGAAGCCCTCAAATCATGCCAAGGCAACAGCTGGGTTTTGCTTTCCTTCCCCTCTGCCTTATTTTTCTCCCCGCACCCCACTCTTGCTTCTGGAGGTTGCACCCCACAATAAAGCATTAGCACATAAATTTGACCACAGACTGTGTTTCCAGGGGGACCTGGGATAAGGTATTTACCTTTGCAAAACCAGCAAAATACCTAGCAAAAGTAAGTGCTAGAAAATATTGGATGCATGAGTGGATGGATGGATGGATAGATGGAAGGATGGATGGATGGATGGATGGATGGTTGGATGGATGAATGGGCTTTGCTAATAGAATGCAGTAAGGAACTCTCCCTTGATTAGAGAGGCAAATGTAGATACCCACGTATTCAAGCTCAAAACAGTGATCCACACAGTCAGGAAAACACTGTCCCACATACGCTGCCGCATTCTCCCACGTAGCAGAAACTCCCACTCAGGCTCCCCGCTGACCTGTGTATAGCTCTGCCTCTTCTGGATCAAACCTCTTGTGAATGAGCCAAGACTGTGTTCGTGGAGGTGGAAAAGAGGTTGCTGATGAATGGAAGACCACTCTGCAGTGGATAGAAACCCCCTGAGAAATGACGTCGGAGTGAACACACGCACTTTGTGCACCAAATGCCGCCCTAAGCACTGTGTGGGTAAATTCTCTGAGTCCCAGCAACACCTTTATTACAAATGAGGGAACTGAGGCAGAGGTGGAGTTGCCTCCTCAAAGTCACCTGGCTAGTAAGAGGCTGAGACAGGGTTTGAACTCGTGGCCACCTGCTCCAACAGACTGCTCCCACCCACCATTCTTGTGGACAGTGGAGGCAATTTTGTTCTTTGTCAGCCTGATCTAGTGATTCTGTTTATCCCACCATCCAAGCCAGGGCAGCTTTTGAATAAGCTGGGCTTCCCCTCTCCTGGGTGGCCTTCACAAATCCCTGTAACATTTGGCTTGACAGAGGAGATCCACCCCAAACATCTACTCAGGAAAGAGACCTGAACAACTCCTTTCTCTCTGCTGGGGTCTGTAGGAAGGAGAAGGCAGGAGGAGCAGATCCAGTCTGGATGGAGATTTCTGAGCCCCTTCCTGCAAAGCCTTCTTCATTCTCTGAATGGAAGGTCGAGACAGGGCAAGGAGTGAGGAAGAGAGGTCAAGAGCACAAGGTGGCTTCACCCTCCCTGCCAGGCCAATGCGAGAAGGCCCAAGAGGACTCTATGCCCACATACACTTGGCTAGCTCCTTCTTGTCATTCAAGTGACAATTCCAAAGTCACCTCCCCCAGGAAGCCTTCCTTTATCACAGTCTAAAATACGCCATTCTGCCCAGGACCATCAGTCATTGTCTACGTGGCACTTAACACTCTTGTACATTGGCTTCCTCTTTGTTTGCCTGTTTCTGGTCTGCCTCCTAGAACTATAATGCATGTGCCATGAGAGGAGGGACTCCGTGCTCAGCCATGTCCAGCACCTCCTCAGTGTCCAGCACACTGGGAGTGCTTGGGAAATAGTTGTGAAATGAATGACTGGGAATGTCATCAGGCAGGCAAAATAAACCAACTGTAAAATAATCTTCCAAATGTAATGAGTGGTATGAAGGGGGAAGATCAGATAAATGTGTTTTGTTTGCTATTTCTAGTTGATGCTGAATTTTTTTTCTGCTTTGCATAAACTCAGGAGATGGGCACGAGAGACTACCATCTGATCAGGTAGATCAGAAACAGACTGGATTATGCAGTTGAACAGGCTGTGGCACCCACGCTGCTGTCTTGAAGACAGGCACTCCGCAGAATTGTGCAGTGCACAACCTGTGCTCTAGAGCGGGCAGCCCTGATAACTGTGTGAAAGAGAAAGACAACAGGAAGGAAAAGAAAGAGATATTTCGGTTTATAGAATAAAGGATGGGAATAGACCTAAGTAATCATCTACTTTAACTGCTCTCCTCATTTTTTTTCCAAATTAAAAAAATTACAGTAAACTGCATATAATAAAATTGCCCAGCTTAACTATTTCAGGTGTGCAGTTCAGTGGCATTGAATACATTCATAATGTTGTGCATTCATCACCCCTATCTCCACAATTCTTTCCATCTTGCAAAACCGAAACTCTATGCCCACTAAACAAAAACTCCCCTATCCTCCCTCCCCCAGCCCCCAGCTACCACCACTCTACCTTCTGTCTCTCTGAATTTGACTGTTCTAGTTACCACCTGCAAGTGAAATTATACAGGATTTGTCTTTTGGGGGCTGGCTTACTCCATTTGGCATCGCGTCCTCCAGGCTCCTCCATGTCGTAGCTTGTGTCAGAATTTCCTTCCTTATCAAGGCCGAATAATATCCCGCCATATGGAATCTCTCTCTCATTTTACAAGTGAGGAGAACGCGACCCCCAGACGCGTAACAACTTCACAGAACACCAAAGAAACAAAGCCAGCCAGAGCTCCACAAAGTGCAAAAGACATCAACATCACCATGTCTCTGATTAGTTTGTCACCTTACAGTGATGAAGACCTTCCACTCCAGTGATGAAGACCTTCTAACACCTGTTTCCAGGACCCTGGTCCAAAGTTGTGGTTGAGAACTTCCAGTTCTCAAAGGCAGCAACCAGGTCTCCAACTGAGCAAACTACAAAAAGTGAGAGCCAGTCCTGTCTCGTTCCCCGCCGCAGCCCCTGCCCAGGCTCACGGGTGGTGTGCATAGGCACTCAGCCATTGACAGCGAACCTTTCCTCAGCCCTCCTACCTGCCAGGTGCTGCTTTCAGCATGTCACCACTTTACATCTAACATTAACTCACCTAATCCTCTCAGCAACCTTATGAAGCAGGTTTTAGTGACATCCCCTTGGGGAAACTGAGGTACAGAGTGGTTCAGTCGCTCACACACGACACACAGCCAGTAATGAATAAACAAGTCAACAAATGAACCTGTTATGTTGTCACTGAGACCTTCCAAAATGTCCCCCCCACCACTCAGGACCTCAGAGTCTCGTCCCTCCTGTGGCTGAGGAGCTGCCTGGGGCTGTGACAGCAGCACATCCCTCTGAGGGAACAAGCGCTCCTGCTCCTCTCCCTGCAGGAATCAGCAGAGCTCAGAGTTTGGGAGGAGCCTGCAGAGAGTCTGAAGATGAGGCTGGTCTGGAAGGGCCGACACCAGTGCAGCAGGCCTGCGGAGGAAGTGTACTTTGTTTGCTATTCTGGAGGTGCTAAGTGCGAAGGTGGCAGGGCCCTGTGTACACTCACACACACACTGTGTCTCAGCTGACAGGAAGAGGAAATGCTTTGCATTTTCCAGCCCCTTGTCCCCAGGCCAAACCTAAATGCCAGCCCTAAAAATACAGCCTGGAAGCAGAGCTATGATAACAGCTCCCTCCTGTCTCTGTCACCCCCCTCCCCTGACCCCCTCAGGTTTATTTTTGAATGAGGACGCTGCATCGAAGTAACCTGATGCTGGCGGAACCTGAGTGCTTTTCTTTCATGTCTCCTTCCATTCAGATTTCTGGAGGGGAAGAGAAGGAAAGGAGGGAAGCGTGGCTGCCTTTGCCCAGTGAAAAAGCAAAGGGGAAGGGGTGGACAGCAATACAAACAGGCTCTTTCGGCCTGATTCAGTGACCTGGTTGGCAATGTGCATTTGTCAAGCTAAGCACCATTCCAGGCACAGTGTGGAGAGCTGGAGTCAGATATATCATCCATGTCCCTAAGTTGCTTTCAGATTCCACTGGGCTTGCACCAAAACACCGGAAAGAAGGGCACAAAGCCCAGGGCAAACATAGAGGTACTCCAACCAGTTCTAAAAGCCACCCCTGCCAGGGCCAATAAAAGCCAAGGAGGAGTAAATGCTTGAAAACCTCCCTGCTACCCATGACGGGAAACAAGGCAAGGGTGTCCACTTTTGCCATTCCTACTTGTAGCCAGTGTAATAAGGCAAGAAAAAGAAATTCAAAACATCCAGATTGAATAAAGAGAAGTAAACTGTCTTTATTGGCAGATAACATGAATATCTATGTAGAAAATCCTGTTTCTACTAAAAACATACAAAAAATAGCCGGGCATGGTGGTGGGCACCTGTCATCCCAGCTACTTGGGAGGCTGAAGTGGGAGGCAGAGGTTGCAGTGAGCTGAGACCACGCCACTGCACTCCAGCCTGAGCAACAAGAATGAAACTTCATCTCAAAAAAATAAAAGAAAGAAAGAAAATCCTATAAACTTACAAAAAAGGTACCAGAATTAATAAGTGAGTGGGAACATTATAGAATTCAAAATCAATATACAAAACTCAGTTGTATTTCTAGTATACTAACAACCAAGAATCAGAAATTGAAATTTAAAATACTACCACAGGCTGGGCTCGATGGCTCATGCCTATAATCCCAGCACTGTGAGAGGCTGAGGCAGGTGGATCACCTGAGGTCAGGAGTTCGAGACCAACCTGGCCAACATGGTGAAACCCTGTCTCTATTAAAAATACAAAAAAGTTAGCCAGGAGTTGTGGTGGGTACCTGTAATCTCAGCTACTCGGGAGGCTGGGGCAGGAGAACTGCTCAAACCTGGGAGGCAGAGGTTGCAGTCAGCCGAGACTGTACCATTGCACTCCAACCTGGGCAACAAGAATGAAACTCTGTCTCAAAAAAATAAAATAAAATAAATAAAATACCATCATTTACAATAGCATGAAAAAAATATGAAATACTTAGGGATAAATCTGGCAAAAGACGTGTAAGACTTTACACTGAGAACTACAAAGCATTGCTGAGTGAAATTAAAAAGCTAAATAAAGAGAGATACGCTGTGTTCTTGGATTGGAAGACAATATTATAAGGCAACATTTTCACCAAGTTGATATATAGAATCAATAAAATCCCCACTAAAATCCCAGCAGGCTTTTTGGTAGAAACTGACAAATTGATTCTAAAATTATATGGAAATACAAAGGATCTAGAAGAGCCAGATCAACTGTGAAAAAGAACACTATTGAAAGACGTACTCTATCTGATTATATGACTTATTCTAAAGCTATAGTAATCAAGACAATAGGGTACTGGTGTGAAGATAGACACATAGATCAATAGCGGAGATTCAGTCTGGAACTAGGGATAGAGATCATTCTTACAGAGTCACAAGGCAGCCCCGACACACAGTCCAATCACCAGGTAAGCACCAGTGGACAGGTCCATCTCGGTCAAGGCTATGGCCAAACATCTGCCCACAGAGGAGGCCTGTGTCTGGAAAAAGTAATAGAGTCTAAACATAGACCCACTTATATGTGGTCAACTGATATTTGGCAGAGGTGCCAGGCAATGTGTAAAAGATAATCTTTTCAACAAATGGTGCTGGAGCAACTAGGCAATTAGATACTCATGTTAAAAAAAAAAAAAAAAGAAGAATTCGGATTCATAAAGAACTTGGAATCATAACTTGCACCATACATAAAAGTTGGCTCAAAAGAACATAAACCTAAACGTTAAGAGCTAAATTTACAAAAGTTTTAGAAGAAAACATAGGAGAAACCATAGTGACTTGGATTTGGAAAACGTTTTATAAATATAATGCAAAAAGCACAAACTATGTAAAATAAATTGGTCTTCAAAATTTTTTAAAAATTTGCTCTTCAAAAAGATTTGCTTATGAAATGGTACACCACACACTGGGAAAAATATTTGCAACACGTTTATCCAGCAAGGGCCTTGTATCTGGACTATATAAAGAACTCTTACAACTCAAACAGCAAACAACCCAATTTTTCTTCTTCTTTTTTTTTTTTCTAAGATTGAGTCCCCTTCTGTCACACAGGCTGGAGTGCAATTGTGTGATCTCAACTCAGACTCACTGCTACCTCCGCCTCCCGGGTTCAAGCTATTCTCCTGCCTCAACCTCCCTGGTAGCTGGGATTACAGGCACCTGCCATCATGCCCAGCTAATTTTTGTATTTTTGCAGAGACAGGGTTTCACCATGTTGGCCAGGCTGGTCTTGAACTCCTGACCTCATGTGATCTGCCTGCCTTGACCTCCCAAAGTGCTGGGATTACAGGAGTGCTCCACTGCACAGGGCAAACGCAATTTTTTAAATGGGCAAAATATTTGAACTGACATTTCACCAAAGAAGATATGTGGATAACAAATAAGCACATGAAAAGATGCTCAATGTCATTAGTCATTGGGAAAATGCAAATGAAACACCCACTAGAGTGGCTAAAAATAGCTTAAAGAGACTAGCTAGTGAGTGTTGGCCAGCACGTGGAGCAACCGGAACTCACACACGCTGCTGCGGAGAGTGTAGGATGACACAACCATTACGGAAAACAGGTTAACCACTTCTTTCCACCCAAGAGAAATGAATGCATTTGCCCATGTGTGCATGAATGTTCAAAGCAGCGTTCTTTGTAACAGCCAAAAACTGAGAACAACGCAACCGTCCATCAGCGGATGAATGGACATACAAACGGTGGACCTTCCACACAATGGAAGGCCACTCAGTGATAAAAAGCCATGAACAATAACATGGCTGGCCACCAAAATAATTAGGCAGAATGAAAGAAATTGGACCCACGAAAGTATACACTGTACGCGTCCATTAATAGAACACCATAGAAAATGCGAATTCATCTATGGTGACAGAAAGCAGATCAACTTTTGAGGGTGATAGGATGTTCATTATCTTGATTGAGGTGATCATTTCATGAGGTATACGTACATCGACTTTTTTAAGTTCAACACTTAAATATATGCAGTTTATGCTCGATCAGTTATACCTCAATTAAACTATTTTTAAAGTGTTTTTCAAAAAAGATAAGGGCCAGGTGCAGTGGTTCATGCCTGTCATCCTAGCAATTTGAGAGACCCAGGTGAGAGGATTGCTTGAGCCCAGGAGTTTTAGACCAGCCTGGGCAACATGGCAAAGCCCCATTTCTACGAAAAAGTATGAAAATTAGCAGGTGTGGAAGTGTGTCTTTTATTCCAGCTACTCAGGTGGCTGAGGTGGGAGGATCCATTGAGCCTGGAAGGTTGAGGCTGCAGTGAGCCTTGATTGTGCCACTGATCTCCAGCCTGGGTAACGAACAAGACCCCGTCTCCAAATAAATAAATCAAAAGAATAGGCCTAGGCAAGGCTTCTAAACTAGCTTTTTTGTTATGGTCCTTTGAGAATCTGATAGAAACCACATAAAATTTGACACACACAAATCCCACACAATTCCTGGTGGGTTTGTGGACCCTCAGTGGCCTGCAGCACCTACCCTCAGGCCCCAGGTTTCACACCCCTGGTCTACAGTAGCATCAATGACCACACAGGTTCATATGCTGACTCTCCATCCAGGTAATAATGCTGGACTCCTTCCCCTCATTATAGCTCATCCTCCCCTGGGCTAAGAACACGCATTGATGGCAAAGTTAATAGAGATTACAGTGAGACACTGCACCCTGAGACTGAGCCCCGGTTGGCCCACCGTGGAGTCAAGCCCAAAGGGCTGGCTGTTGGTGCACTGCGTGCTGACCCCTGAACTATGGGCCTGTAAGCATCGTGAAAGCTCAGAGCAGCTGTCCTGGGGAAGCTGGAGGAAACCGGGACAGGATCTGCTTTCTGTCTTCTGCTTTGGTGTCCCAGACACGGGCCTCCTTCACTGTGGGCAGAGGCTTGGCCATAGCCTTTAGTGAGCCGGACCTGCCTGCTGGTGCTTACCTGGTGATGGGACTCTGGACACAGGCTGACCCCTGACTCTGTAAGAATGCCCGCTGGCCCTAGCCCCAGACTGAAT
This sequence comes from Sapajus apella, assembly GCF_009761245.1. Taxonomy (NCBI): domain Eukaryota; kingdom Metazoa; phylum Chordata; class Mammalia; order Primates; family Cebidae; genus Sapajus; species Sapajus apella. Next base: position 1,150,169 of record NW_022437034.1, on the reverse strand, counting down.
TCTCACTCCCATCACCATTGATCCTAACGCTGACCCCACATTGACTCAAGTGCGGGATAAACCACAAGGGAGTCCAGACCAGGAGCTGTGGGTGCTCAGAGCAGCTGAGCCTTCTTGGACACATAGAACAAAAGCTGTATTTGCAGTCCAGTTGCCCAGAAGCCTGAGCCAGTGCAGGTGAATCGGTGCTGACGGTGATAACAAGAAGGAAAGGGTGAAAGGGACAGAAAGAGCCTCAGTGCGATTTGGCTGCGTGAGTAAATCCATCCCACCCTTCAGAGTCTCAACCTACGATCCCTCGTCTAAACTGGATTTTGGCTCTGCAGACCCTGAAATAGGAAGACAGAGAAAAGACACAGCACAGCCCTCCCTACCCTCCCCTGATTTTCCCTGGTCCACCTGAGTCCCTGGGGAGAAATGCTCAAACCTCCCAGCAGAGGGCGCCCCGTGCCTTCTAACTCAGGACAGTGGCGGTTTCCTGGGTGCCAGGACCAGAGTCCTTGGCTCCCAGGTACCCAGCCGGGCTAACTGGCAGAAGGAGGGAGCTCCTGGCCGAACCGCTCCTGGGACTCTCCTCCTGGTCCTTCCTGAGTTGCCACGTGTCTGTGCCTTGGGGTAGATGTTGTTGGTGGGTTCAGAGATGCCTTTGGCTGGGGCCATGCAGGGTGGATACTCTTCCTCGATCCCCTGAAAGTGCCCCACCCGCAGAAACACCGTAGGGCTCTGGCTGCCCCAGCCTGACCCATGCCTAAGGAACCAGCTTCCAGCCCTCCAACAGGGTCTAATCTGGGAAACCTGGACCACATAAAAACGCACGCCTGTTGGGGTGAGGGACGGTGCCATCCCAGTGGCTCTGTCCTAGCTGTCCATCACAGTCAGCTGAAAAGCTCTGTAAACACACCAGTGCCTGGCTCACTTCCCACCAATCAGCAGAGACTCTAGGGGTAGGGCCCAGGAGAAGTATTTTTCCCAGGTCCCAGGGCTGAGAACAAAGGGACAGAGGCTCTGCTGGATGCCTTGGCCCTTGTGCTCCAAGTGTGGCCCCAGGACACAGCGTCCCCTAGAAGCTTGTTAGAAATGCAGGGTCTGCCGGCGCAGTGGCTCACGCCTGTAATCCCAGAACTTTGGGAGGCTGAGGCAGGCAGATCACCTGAGGTTGGGAGTTTGAGACCAGCCTGACCAACATGGAGAAACCCTGTCTCTACTAAAAATGCAAAATCAGCCAGGTGTGGTGGCGGGTGCCTGTAATCCCAGCTACTCAGTAGGCTGAGACAGGAGAATTGCTTGAACCGGGAGGCAGAGGTTGCAATGAGCCAAGATCGTGTCATTGCACTGCAGCCTGAGCAACAAGAGTGAAACTCTGTCTCAAAAAAAGGAAAAAAGAAAGAAAAAAGAAATGCAGGGTCTTGGGTCCCTCCTTAGGCCTCCTGACGCGGGAGCTGCAGCTTCACAAGATCCCCAGGTAATTCATGGCACATCAAAGTTTGGGAAGTGCTGACTCCTGACACCAAAAGTTTGATTTTATGATTGGGCTGTGGGAAGCAGACCAAAAATAGTTGCCACGTGGCATGCAAACACATGTTAGCAAACAGAGAGAGCTGTAGGACGTTTAAAAATGGGAGCCCTCTGAGTGCCGGTGTGTTCAGAAGGCTTCTCAGTGGAGTTGGAATTTCAGCAGCCTCGGAGTTAGGTCAGTGAGGAGGGTGAGGAGGTCTCTCAGGAGGGGTCATGGCTCAGTAAGGACCAGGAGGGGAAGGCACACGGTGAGAAGTCAGTCTGGGGGAAGAGGACCTTCTTAGAGGGTAGGCAGAAGTCCACCTGGACAGGGAGCTTGGAGCCAGCCAAGGGGAGCCATGAATGTTGGGCAGAGGAGTTAAGAGTTTTTCCTGTAGGCAAAAGGGAGCTATTGAAGATTCTTGAGCAGCAAAATATCCTGTAAATTAGAACTTTGAAAAATGTACCAGGAAACAAATGGGGGGAGAGATGGAACAGAACGGCTTGCTTTCCCCATAACCCCAGACAGGGTGATTCATAAAGAAAACAATAACAAGAAAAGGAATCGCTACATTTTTCTGGTGCTTACTATATTCCCAGCATGATTCCAAGTGCTTGTTTTGGTTCCAAGTGGAGTCGATGTTCCGCTGGTGACACTGGCAAGCTCCTGGGTGGCATCTTAACTGAGGAGTCAGAGCCTCCAAAGCCCCTCTTGTGAAACATGTTGAATGTCATCCCTGGTTAAATCTAGGCCTCTGCCCAACAGACCACGTGCAAGCCCCAGCACAGTCAAATAGCACAGCCACAAGGAGCCTTGATTTCTCCCGTGTTAAATGGCGTTAGCAGTAACTGCACCCCATGGAGTTTCCATGAAGATTAAAGAAGGTCATGTATGTAGGATGCTTAGCAAAATGTCTGACACAACATGGGTGGATAAATGGAGCTGTTGTCACTAGGCAGAGCCTTGTGTGAGGGGGTGATGCTGGAGACTGGAGGCTGAGTGTCTCATCCATGCCCACTTCAGACTTCCTGACTGCCTGCTTCCCCAGCAGGCTGTAGGTAAGGGTGCCATTCACAACCCCCATCTCATCCTCTTATCTCAGGCCGAATAGACCCAACTCCTTGAAAACAGCATCCTGCTTCAGGATGAAACCGTCTCATGTCTTTCTGCCTGAACCCCCTTCCTTTGGGCTGACTCCCATTTGCTGTGAATACCCAGTGACTTCATGGTTGAGAGCTGTCAGACAACCTGGATTTAAATCCTGGATCTCCCATTTACTAGCTGTGTGACTTGGAGCAAGCTACTCAACCTCTCGGAGCCTCCATCTCTGTGCTTATACAATGGGCTAATAGGGCTGTGAGGAATTAATTAATTAATTAATATGCATAAAGCACTTAACACAGGGTCTGGCACTGGTAATCTCCAAACAAATCGTAGCTGGACTCATTATTATGGTAACTATTATTAACCCTTAGCTCCCCAGGCTTGGAAAAAAGCCTGGCTCTTCAGAATAGAGACATCTAGGGTGCAGGAGGCCCCGCCACCTTGTCCTTGGCAGGTGGGAAAGGATTTCAGGACAGGCAGTGGGCCTGGCCTGCAGGCTGGAAAGGTGGGCTAGGAGGGTTCCTCCAGCAGCTTCCTCCCTGTACCCTTCTAACCCAAGCTCTCTCTGGGGTTGGATCAAGCTGCATGGTGACTTCCTTTGCCTGTGATCCTAAATCCCTCACCTCATTGCATCTGGGGCAGAGCCGCTGACTCTATGACCCCCACCTCATTTCCAAAAGTGTTAGAGCAAGCAGATCCCCCCATACTTTCCCTTCTTCCCCAACCTCTCCCACCGTCATAGGTCAGCATCCCCCAAAATGTGCCCTTCAAGACACAAGTCCTGAGGGTTGCTCTCCAGTCAAGGGCTTCATGTCACAGTTTTACGCTGCAGCCCTAGTGCTTCCTAATCAACACTTGCTACTAAAGGCCCTAACAAAACTGTTTCTCTCATGTGTCAGCTTCCAAGGGCTGCTATAACCTATTACCACAAATGTGTTGGCCTAAAAACAGCAGAAATTTCTCTTTCACCGTTCTGGAGGCCAGAGGTCTGAAATCAAGGAATTGGTAGGACTGTCCCTCCTCAAAAGGCCCTAGGGGAGATTCCTCCCCGGTCTCTTCCAGCTTCTGATGGCTCCTGGCATCTTTTGGTTTGGGACTGTGTTGGAAATAGATGCTTGGTGGAGCAAAGAAAAATCAGCATTGAGAACAAGGATCTTTCAGTAACCCCATTTTTACTTCCTGGACTGCAGGAAGAGTACCCTTGCTAGCCATCATGCCACAATGAGCAAAGGAAAACACACAAATTTATCCCTTACACATTTGGAGTAGACCTGACTGCTGTGTCTGATCTCCGTTGGCTAAAGTCAGACTTCACAATCTAAACTAAAACCTGATTGGCTAACAACTTAAAACTTTTCTCAACAGGTAAAAGCAGTGGAGAGCTGGGACATGCCTGTGAGCACGTCCAGCACAGATATCATGGTTAAAGTACAAGGACATAGAATGTACTACCTGCCGGTAAGCATGGTGTGTCTAACAGCTACATAGTATAGGGCTTGACAAAGTTATTAGTACACTTATTCTTTAACAAGAAGGGAAACTTTAAAAAGGAACTTTTCTACTTTCCACAGGCTGCATGACTCCAGTCTCTGCCGCACTCCTAATGTGTCCCTCTACCTGTCTGTCTCCCTCGCCTCTTAGTCATCACTGGATTGGGGCCCACCCTAAATCCAGAGTAATCTCATCTGCCAGTACACTCTTTCCAAATAAGGTCACTTTCACAGGTTCCTGGGGTTAGGTCATGGACATATCTTTTGGGGACCACCGTTCAACTCATGACACCTCTGTTCAACTTAGAGTTTTCCAAACTTTGGTTTTGAAATTGTCTCTGCCTTTTTAATGAATGTTTATTAATTTGTAAGACACAGCTTGGGAGGCACTTGTCACACATCTGGGAGCCCTGGAAGCTACAACCTGGATCGTCTCATCTAGTGACTGCTCCTTGTCTAACGTCACCCAGGGAGTCATTGGCAGAGTCCAGGCTGGAACTCTGAAGTCCTGACAACCAGAGCACTGATCCTACTGCCACGCTAATTCCTGAAAGGTCACTGCGATCCTGCGGCCCAGACAAGCTGCCCGTGGCCCATCTGACCTGACAGTCCCAAGACCCCCCGACAATGACCCTCTCTGAGGATGACACCAGCCAGCGCCATCCACACACCAGGACAGCTGCCAGCTGAGCATCAGGGAGACCTAGAAATAAATGATGAGATGGGCTGGGGGCCTGCCTCCCGGGGCTGGAGATTGATGTGGCCACAGCCAAAGCGACATAATGGGCCTTGCGGGCCAGCCGGGCGGTAGATAAAAGGCAAGGGACATAAATAACCCATGAAATAAAGGGTGAAAAGCTGGCCTGCAGGAATAAATCCCTGGTCCCTGACAGGTGCAGTGTGGGAGTCAGGGCAGTGTCTGTGGGCAGGGGTGGGGAGGAGGGAGGGCCACGTGGTAGGCTGCCAGCCACCCTCCCAGGGCTCTTGGTCACACTTGCCCCTGCACACCACACTCATGGGGGCAGTCGGGGAGGGGAGGGGAGAAAGCCCAGGCAGAAAGCCATCCTCCCTGCCTCAGTTTCCTCCTTGGTAAAATGAGGTGAGGTGCTAGGTCAGTGTTTCTTGAGAGGGGCTTGAGGACCACCTGCATCAGCATGACCTGGAAGCTTGTTTAACATGTGGATTCCTGGGTCCCCCACAGATTTATTAAATTAGGACTTCTGAGAGAGGGTCCAGGATCAGCCCAGCTAACAAGCTTCCCAGGTGGGAGACCTGCTGGAACAGATGAATTCTAATATCCCTTCCATCATATAGATTGGATGGATGGACGGATGGATGGATGGTTGAAGAGGTGGATTGATGGATGGATGGATGGATGGATGGATGGATGGATGAAGAGATGAACGGGCAGAGAGATGGACAGGCAGAGAGATGGATGGGCAGATAGACAAATTGTCAGTGTGTGGTTAAATGAATACATGGATGGATAATAGATGTTTGCTACATTTATTAACCGTTTCCTTTGTGTCAGGCTGAATGCCTTGCTTGTGTTTATCTATTATAATCCAATTTTTACTCTATTACTCCTACTTTGCAGAAGATTAAACTGACTCGGAAGTTCCATGACCCACCTAGGGCGACTTCAGAGCCAAAATTCAGCCCAGGCCTGTGAGATCCAGAGCCAGTGCCCCGACCACCACAGTGTGCCCTGCAAGACAGGAGGGACACTGGCGGCATCCTCGTCACTGAGCACGATTGGTGTGTTGTCTTGATGACCCAGGCATCTCTTAAGGTAGAATCTGACCCCAAGAGTCCCCATCCCATCCCCACTTGGCCCGCACTGTCTCTGTGCCCAAGGGCCTGGGTGAGAGCAAGAAGAGCGTGCAGTCCTCCCGGTCGGAGGAAGTAGGCACTCATTTCTCCTGGTGGCTCATGCACTCCTTCTCTTTTTAGATGTTCCCAAGCCTTCCTGCTTCCCCAGTTCTCCAGGGAGCTGGTACGCCTCCAACATCCCCCACCTTGCCTCGGTCTTTTGCGCTCCCCGCTGGTGAGGGCCCCATCTGCCTCCCAAAGACCATGGAGAAGACTGGGCCAAGGGTCCCTGAGAAAGGACTTTTGCTGCATTGAGGGCTGGGGTCAGGGTGGTGGCTGAACCTGGCCTCTGGAAGTGATCTTTCCAGAGATATAAAGAGGAAGCCTCTGCTCAATGGGGCCTGCTACAGAAGAAAATGGAAACCAGATGTATGTGCCTTGGGGGAAAATCTACTCAAGATGGGGCATTAGCACCTCATTCCCACTATTCTCAGCCATGACTTGGGATCACTGGAGGGGAGAAGGGCAGGGGGCCTCCCAGCTGCCTTTTTCATTCAGATGAAATGACAGGGGAAGAGAACCTTCCAGAGCAGTAGAAAGCTCCAAGCCCTCTGGGAATTTTGGGCTGAACAGGCAGAACAAAACAGGAGTTGTGCTGGTCAGGGCCAAGACACAGAGGCCCAAGGCATGAAATTGTGAAGACAAGATCTCATAGCGTGGCCATTTTGGCAAGATGGCCAGTCCTTTGTTCTCCGCCTGGAGCGCTGCTGTTGTCATTCCTTCCTAGCAAAACTCCCCCTCCCCCCAAAACCCTTGGTGAATATGAAGCTGCTCCTGGGAAGAGCATAATGTTAAGGCATCTCCAGCCATCCCTCCATGACAGCAAATTAGTTGGTCACAGATCTCTAATTTTAAAGTGGGGAGTGATCTCCCATAATCTAACCTAGTGGGTCTCAATCCTGGCAGCATATGCAAACCACCTGAAGTGGGTGGGGAGTGAGACATGAAAAGAAAACACACAGGTGCCCCAGTGCAAGCACAGAGAGTCTGCTTCGATTGACTGGGGTGGGGCTAGACATTATCTTAAAGCATTCCAGGTGATCCTGCGGTGCAGCTCCACCCAGCCTCTCTCAAATGCCCCTTTAGGCTGGCAAATGCCCCTTTAGCCCCACTACTTACAGCCTCTGGCCCAGCAGCATGGGCGACACCTGAGAGCCTCTTAGAGAAGCAGACTCTCAGGCCCCACCCTAGACCTCCCGAATCAGAATCTGCACCTGAGCAACACCTCCAGGTGATTCCCGTGCACGTTTAACTTTGAAAAGTACTGACTTTCCAAGGAAATACTGACCTTGCTTCCACCTTATCTTGGAGGCCTCTGGACAGAGCAAGCTTCATATCCTCTCTCTTCCTTTACCACCCCAACATCCTCCCCCACTGTTTCACCTCCCCCCAAATACTTTTCAACTGCAGAGGCCACTTGTCTACTGGGGGCGGAAGCAGAGCATGTTTGTACTGGGAGCCCTCTGTCTGCCTAGCCCAGAGGGTCCCAGACCTCTCCCTTCAGAGAGAGCATGTGGGTGATTTACTGCCACAGAAACTGGGACGGAGGGGCGGGGGTGCCAGGGACAGGGCGTGGGCTGGCAGCTGGCCTGACCAAACACACTACACAGTGGCCGCCGCTGGGACCCTCAAGAAGTCACACAGCTTCAAACATGCGTTAACCATACGCAGAGGAAGGGCTGTTTTGTTTTCCTCTTTTAACAAGCGAGGCTTGTTCCAGAGGCCGGGAGCATATGTCATCAGGGCTGTTCTGGCCCAGGCTGCACCTGCTGATTTTATTCTCAAGACCCAAACATCCCAGCATGTCCCCACCCTGGTGCTACCCACCCCTGGCTCTGTGCTCTCCCCTCAACCCCATTAGAGTGACCCTGGGCCCATGAACTCCAGGTCATAAGGTCACAATCATAGGGTGAAGCCAGCAGGGCACTGTCTCCTTGCTGAAAGCTCCTCCAACACTGGTTCTGAGATGCCAGGATAAAGCATGGCCATGCAGGAGGTGAGGGCTGGTAGGTGAGGAAGGGCGTTTTTAGGGAGGGTCAATGTGTTAGAGATGTTTTCTCAACTGTGTCACTCCTGAAAGGGAATGATCTTCTGTTTTCTCTGAAACATTAAAGAACTGGGAACAGCAAAGGTGACTAAAGGAGAATGAGCAAGGAATAAAGAGAAAAAGCAGTGATAGATGGATGAAAGGATGAATGGAGAGTGAATGACTAGGACTTCTAACTCCAACGTTATGGCAAACTAGATGTTTAGAAAGGCCCTCTTGCTAAAGGACTAGAGCCTGGATATGTGATAACACACATTTTAAAACACATTTCTGAGCTTGTGGAATATTAGGAAAATATTCAGGAGGAGAAAACCCACAAGGAGCTGAAACCCAAAGGCAATGAGACAGGAGAGTTCTCTTGACTCCCTCGTGGGACTTGCAAGAGGGGTGGCTCATTTATTTGGACACCGTGCTCAAACTCCTTGCAGGAGGGGGAGCATGCAGGTGAGTGGGTGCAGGAGCCAGAGCAAGTGCCTTTGGGCGCTGGCAGGAACAAAATCCGTACCAGCTCCTGGCAGCATCTAGGGGTTGCCCGCGACCCCTGGAGCTCCAGAGGGCATGTGTTACAAGCAATGTTCTTTTAGCTTTGCCATTCGTGGATTACTCAAGTGTTAAAAAGCTCAGGAAGAGTCAGTGTGACAACCTTTTTGGGTTCCCACACCCAGTGCATCCCAAATTCTTATCTGGCATCCAGGAAGAATCAGGTCACAGGAACAGACTGAAGGGTGATATATGCAGAGGATTTTATTGAGGATGGAAGTGGCTCTCAGTGGGATGGGGAAGCTGGAAATGGGATGGAGTGGGAAGATAATCTTCCCTCTCCCACCATCCCTGGCTGAACTCCTCTTTGACCATAGTCTCCAATGTCCAGCTGCCTCCTCTCAACGTTCATACACTTTTCTTCTCTCAATGTTCAGACACTTCTCTTCTCTCCTCTGCCACACCACTCTGTTCCTCTTCCAGCATAGTTTGGGGGTTTTATGGGTACAGAGTTGGGGGCATGGCAGGCCAGGGTGGTTTTGGAAAAGGCAACATTTGGGCAAGAAAACAGGAATGCATCTTCTCATTTAGGGCTGGAGTTTCAGGCTTGAGGATGGAGCCCTCACCAGGGACCCCACCCTCTTCTACCCAGTATTTCCCTACCTCCTGTCCATATCAGTGATATTGACCTGAGGGTAAATACGTTTATTGGCAGCAGCAGAGAGCCACCTGCAAGTTGGAGGAGCTGAAATGGATACTCCTAAATGAAGTCTGAGTTGGAGTTTCCAGGTCAGAAGTACTTCTCTGACTCCCAGCCAAACAAGCAAAAATCACCTCTAGAGGACGGCATTCCCATCTGAGAGCCTTGTGATGCCCAAAGACTATGTCACAATCAAAAACTACCAAACACATAAAGATACAAGTCACCACAGATTTAAATCCTTAAAGACTACAAATGTTGGAATTCTCAGATATAGACAATTAAATAACTGTGTTTGAAATATTTAAAGAAATACAAGATGGAACTGTGAAAGGAAAACATCTTGGGCCCCCAAAATCTCTAAGGAATACTCAAGCTCGAAACTGCTTAGGGCAAACCTGCCTTCCATTCTATTCAAAGTCACTCCTCTGCTCGCTGAGATAGATGCATATCTGATTTGCCTCAGTTGGAAAGGCTAATCAGAAACTCAAAGGAATCCCAGTGGTTGTGTATCGCCCACCTGTGACATGGAAGCTTCTTCCACCACTATGAGTCTTCCTGCCTTTGCTCCAAGTTATCCCACCTTTCCAGACCTAACCAATATACTTCTTACATATGTTGATTGAGGTCTCAGGTCTCCCTGAAATGTATAAAACTAAGCTGTGCCCTGACCACCATGGGCACGTGTCATCAGGACTTCCTGAGACTATGTCATGGGTGCGTCCTCAACCTTGGCAAAATAAACTTTCTAAATTAACTGAGAACTGTCTCGGATTTTCTGGGTTCACAGAACCATAAACATGAACAAAGAATAGGCAACTAACAAAAATGACTATGCCATGAGAAGATATTGTTGGATATAGTGGACCCCAAATTTCTCTTCAAAGAATCAGTATGTCAGTATGTTCAGTTCTCCTATTCTTCAATTTCCTATTTTAAGTTTAACTTCCTTGTAGTTTCAGTAAACAACCTTTTCCACCCGTTCTAATCAGTAGTTCACATCTGTTCCCCTGGTCCCTGGCTCCATCCTGACTCATCCTAGTCACCTGCTCCAGTCACCTGCTTTGACCTAGCTCACCCCTGACTACCTGCTGTGACCTGTCCTGTAACCGTCCTTCCTACCAAACTACCAACCCCACCACTCTGGCTCTTACCCCTGCTCCCTTTAAAATAGCCAATCGGAATTAGACTAGACTGTGCAGTCTAACCCTAGCCAATAGAGGAACAATGACATAGCAGTAGGGGTGACCTCTGTCAGGAATAAGAACCCCTTCCCTTCCCTTGCCTAGGTGTGTACTTGCCATTTTTCCATCTGTGAGCCACACCCTTCTATAGAAGTAAATTGCCTTGCTGAGGAAATTTATATTTGCGTGCTACTTCTTTTGCAGCACCAAAAATTTTACACATAACAATAGCAAGGTCCAGACTTTTTCTCCCTTAGTCAACAACTAGAAAACCGTGGTGGAAATGTATAGAACAACTGTTTTAAGATGTAGGTTAATAGGAAACCCAGGACTTGAAAGAGTACAAACAAATCAGATCAACCTTACCCCAATTCTCTGCATGGAAGCAATTTCTGGAATGCAGAACAGAGTGGGAGAATTCAGAGTTCAGTGGTCTCACTGAGCAGAAGAGATTGAAATGTAAGTCTGGGGAGGCTGAGGTGCCTACAATTTGCAGGGCAGAGTACCAGAGAAAAGGAGGTTATGCAGAGAAAGGCCCCAAGAGCCTGCATGGAATTCCTTCAAATATTTAGCTAAATTCCAGCCTGTGCAGCATCCCACAGCTGAGCAAGGCACACCAGGAGAAAGAATAGTTACCAAGAGCTGTAAGGTGAAAAACTCCCAATGCCCACATAGGGCTAGAAATCACTGAGGCTTTTGGGGTGGGTGGGTGGGTGGGTGTGTGTGTGTGTGTGTGTGTGTGTGTGTGTGTGTTTCTTTACCTATTTGTTTTCATACAGCTATCCAATTATTTTAGCATCTTTTATTGAAAAAGATGTCTCCCATCATTATCTCTATTCAGCATTTTGCAGGAAGTCTTAGCCACTGCAATAAGTTAAAAATAAAAGCATCCAGATGGGAAAAGAAGAACAACTGTTTTTATTTCAAGCACTGCAATTGTGTACATTGGAGATCTCGAGAAACATATAAAGAAGTTACTAAAATGATAGGCGAGGTGAGCAAGGTTGCAGGATACAAGGTTGCTACATAAAAATCAATTATATTTCTATATACTAACAACAAACAACTGGAAGTTGAACTGGAAAAATGCCACTTACGATAGTATCCAAACATGCTTAGAAACAAATGGAATGAAATACGTGTAAGACCTATACACTGAAAACTTCCAAACAAATGGAAACTATTTTGTGCTCATAGATCAGAAGATTCAATAATGTCAAAATGTCAATTATTCCCTATTCTGCAGATTTAATGTGTAAACCCCAAATCTGAGACAGGTGTCAGTCGATTTAGAAAGTTTATTTTCCCAAAGTTAAGGATGTGAGCCCATGAGACAGCCTCAGGCAGTCCTGACAACAAGTGCTCAAGGTGGTTGAGGAACAGCTTGGTTTTATACATAGTGAGGAGACATGAGACATCAATCAATGTAAGGTGTACATTGGTTCCACCCAGAAAGGTGGGACACTTGAGGTGGGGAGGGAGCTGCCAGGTCACAGGTAGATGAGAGACAAATGGTTGCAACTTTTGAGTTTCTGATTAGCCTTTCCAAAGGAGGTAATCAGATATGCGCTTCTCTCAGTGAGCAAAGGGATGACTTTGAATAGAATGGGAGGCTGGTTTGCTCTAAGCAGCTCCTGGCTTGACTCTTTTCTTTAGCTTAGTGATTTGGGGGCTCCAAGATTTATTTTTCCTTTCGCAAATGTAAACCTAATAAAATCCCAGAAGCCTTTTTTTGGTAGAAATTAACAAGCTGATTCTAAAATTTATATGGAAATACAAAGAATCTGTAATAGCCAAAAGAAGAGTAAAGTTAGAAATTTAAACTGATTTCAAGACTTATTTTAAGCTAAGGTAACCGAGATCATGTAATATTAGCATAAGAATAGACATATGTTATAGATCAATAGAACAGAATAGAAAATCCAAAATAAATTCACATGCTTCTGGTAATAAATTGATTTGATGAAGGTTCTAAGATACTTTAATGTGGAAAGAATTTCCTTTTCAACAAATGGTGCTGGAACAACTGGGTAGCCATAGAGAAAAAAATAAAAGTCAACTTCTTCCTCACTGCTTCACACCATGCATAAAAATACTCAACATGGACACAGACCAAAGCATGAAAACTGAAATGTCTAGAAGAATATATAGAAGATAGTTTTTGTGCCCTTGAGGTAGGACACAAGAAAGCATAAATCATAAAAGAAAAAAATCATAAATTGGACTTAATTAAAATGGATATTTTCCACTCTTAGAAAGATATCTTAAGAAAATGAAAAGGTCCAGCCTGGGCAACATAGGGAGACCCCATCTCTACAAAAACTTAAAAAATTAGCCAGGTGTGGTGGCATGTGTCTGTGGTTCCGGTGACTTGGGAGGTTGAGGTGAGAGGATTGCTTCAGCCCAATCTAGGCTTCAATGAGCCATGATTGCACGACTGCACTCCAGCCTAGGTGACAGCCAGGTCTTTAGACCCTGTCAAAAAGAAAGGAAAGAAAGAAAAGACGGACGGACGGACGGAAGGAAGGAAGGAAGGAAGGAGAAAGAAAAAGAGGAAGAGAGGAGGAGGGAGGGAGGGAGAGAAAGAGAGAAGAAAAGGAAAAAGGAGAGGAGAGGAGAGGAAGAAAATGAAAAGGCAAGCCACCAACAGGGAAAAAATACAATACATATATCCAACAAAGGGCTTACATGCAGAATATATCAAGAACTCTCAAAACTCATAATAAGAAAAGCAACCCAATAAAACCTGGGTAAAAATGTTGAATAGACGCTTCACAGAAGAAAATAGGCAAATGGACAACAAACACTTGAAAAGTTGCTCAACTTGATTTGTCATAGGATAAATGCAAATTAAAACTACAGACTTACCCAGATGGTTAAAATGGAGAGATTGACAATACCAATCATTGATGAGGATATGAAGCAACTGGAACTCTCTCATAAGTTGCTGGTAAGAATGTAAAGTACTACAGCCACTTTGGGGGAAAAGTTTGACAATTTCTTAAAGAGTTAAATGTACATATTCCACAACCCAGTCATTCCACTCCTGGGAATTTACTCAAGAGAAATGTAAATGTATGTTCGCATGAAAACTTGTGCCTCTATGTTCAGGACAGCTTCATTCATAACAGCCCAAAACATAATAGGCCATAATAGGAAACTGCTCATGTGTTCACAACGAGTGAATGGATAAACAAATGGTGGTATATACATGCTATGCAACATGACTCAGCAATAAAAATCAACCAACTCTGTACACACAGCAGCATGAATGAATCTCATATGTTATGCTGAGTGTTTTGAATTGTGTCCCCCTATATGTTGAAAGCCAAACCCCTGGTACTTGTGCATGTGACATTATTTGGAAATAGTCTTTGCAGATGTCATCAGGTTAAGATGAAGTTATGCTAAATGTCCAGAAAGACACATGGGCATAGAGAAGATGGAGACAGGGATTAGGATTACGCAGCCACATATCAAACTGTCCCAAGGATTGCCAGCAACCACTAGAAAGCCGAAAACAGGCATAGGATGGACTCTCCCTCAGGGCCCCCATAAGGAACCAATTCTACCGACAACAGAATTTCAGACTTCTGGCCTCCTGAACTGTGAGAGAATACATTTCTGCTGTTTTAAGCCACCCAGCCTGTAGTACTTTGTTAAAGCAGACCTAGGAAATTAATACAGTGAACAAATGAAGACAGGCACAAAAGAATACATATTGTATCAATTCTGATTTTAATGAAACTCTAGAAAAAACCAAGCTAATCTATAGTGATGGAAGACAATGATTGGGGCTGGGGTGAGGATTTGTTGGAAAATGGCGTAACGGATCCTTTGAGGGTGATGGAAATGCTCTCTCTCGATTGTGGTGGTGGTAGTTACACGGTGTATATACATTTGTCAAAATTCAACAGATGGTACACTTAAAATGGGTGACAGACTACCAATGAACCAAATTGAACTGTTGGGAAAAAAAAATGTATGATTGTTCAAACTGGGAACTCAATGGATGTTGTGCTGGGTTAGAGTCTGAGATGTCAGTATGAGCTCACATTTATTTTGAGACAGAGAGAGCGAGCCAGAGAGAAATAGTGTCTTAGTCTGTTTTCTGTTGCTATAACTGAATACCTGAGACTGAAAAATTTATGAAGAAAAGAAATGTATTTCTTACAGTTCTAGAGGCTGGGAGGTCCAAGGTCTAGGGGCCACATTCAGAGAGAGCCTCCTTGCTGGTGGGCTCTCTGCAGAGTCCTGAGGCAGTGCACAGCATGCTAGCTCAGGTCTCTCCTCCTCTTCTTATAAAGCCACCAGACCTACTCCCATGATAACCCATTAATCCAGTAATCCATGAGTGAATTAATCCATTATGAGGGCAGCCCTCATGATCCAGTTACCTCTTGGAGGGTTCACCTCTCAATACTGCCGCACTGGGGATTAAGTTTCAACATGAGCTTTGAAGGGGACAAACATTCAAATCCTAGTAGATAGAAGGATACCTAGTAGACAGAGGTGTGTGTTTACATGGATCAGTATAAATGCATATATTTTCTAGCTCTGTCCACTGAGAGGAACTAGAAGCAATGCCACCCAGGGGCAATAAGTACACTTCATGCCCAGGTATTGGTTTCTAATTTCCAACGTCCACTAAAAGGAACCTTGATAAAATGTGTGCTGCTATGTCAGGGGCAGAAAAACTGTAAGATGAAGCTAAAGTATCTTGTGCCAGAAAGTAAGGAAGTGCTTTATGTGAAAAAAAAAATGCTGGAGAAGAGAGAACCCTGGTTTTTTTTGTTTTGTTTGTTTTTGAGACAGGGTCTCACTCTGTCCCCCAGGCTGGAGTGCAGTGGTGCAATCTTGGCTCACTGCAACCTCTGCCTCGCAGGTTCAAGTGAGTCTCATGCCTCAGCCTCCACAGTAGCTAGGACTACAGGTATATGCCACCATGCCCGACTAATTTTTGTATTTTGAGTAGAGATGGGGTTTTGCCATGTTGCCCAGGCTGGTCTTTAACTCTTAGACTCAAGTGATCTGTCCACCTTGGCTTCCCAAAGTGTTGGGATAACAGGCGTGAGCCACCGCACCCGGCCGGGAGAGCCCTTTTTTATAGAAGGATTCTAATTGATAAATTAGGAGCGAATGAGGGCAATAGACAATTACAATTAGAAGATGACAGTAATGACCTCTGCAGTCAAGATCCATTGACAAATGCTAAAATTAGTGAGCAAACTACAGAAAGAGGTTATTCACATAGCTTCCAATTATCTCCCTTCAAATACTTATTAATTACTGTGGGGGCTTTAACATATGTCCACAAATTCTTTGATGCACCTCTGTATGGGAATTTAGCTTAGCTCTCCTCTCCTTGAGGGGGGCTGGATTTATGTCTCCCTTCTAAGTAATAGCTAGGGAAAGGAAGAAATAGCAACATTGATCATGGAGAAACCTGGCAGATGGCATCTTAACCAAGTGATCAAGGTTAACATCATTAGTGATAAGACATTGATGTCATGTACTCTCTAGTGGGATGCTGTAAGAAGGGCATATTACCTCTGTGGTATTCTTCCTCCAGATATCCATAACTTCAGTTAATGGAGATGAGTTTTAGGATCTCATCAAGTTTAAATGAGATCATGGGGATGGGGCACTATCTAATAGGACTGGCAGTTTTCTAGGAAGAGGAAAAGAGAAAAACAGAGAGAGCTCTTTGTCATGGAGTAACCGAGCGAGTTGTAAGGAAAGTGCCACACACTGAGATTGAATCAGGAGTCCTTTATTGCCGGAGACCAAGAGTCAGCTCACACTCAAAAATCTCTCGGCCCCAAAGAAGAGGCTTGATTCTTTTTTATACCTTGCTTAAGATAGGGGAGGGGGAGCCTAGCTGAAGCAGAATTTACAGAAGCAGAACAGGCAAGTTAGATAAGAAGGCTGGTAACCAGGAGGCAGGAGGTTCCCAGGATTATTGATTACTAAGGAGAGTATACACAAACGGTTCCTATGATTGCTGGTTACCAAGGGTGGGGGTTTTAGGTACTTGCCATACAATCAGTCAAGGGGTATTCACAATAGCAAGTGGCCTTGCCAAGCAGGATATGCTTACAATGGTTATATGCCTCTATAGTTCTAAGCACAGCACGACCCAGCACAGTAGCATAACCCAGGTATGCACTTAAAGGAGAAATAGTGGGAGGGGTAAGGTGGAGGTTAAGATGGAGTCTGTCTGGCTCTCTATAAGATAGAGTCTGTCAGGCTAACACAGGGTAGATTAGCACAATGGGAAGACACAGTGAGAAATTGGTCCTCACTTTCTCACCAGGAAAGAGCCCTCACTAGGGAATCAAATTGCTGTACCTTGATCTTGAACTTTCCAGTGTCCAGAACTGTGAGAAATAAATCTGTTGTGAAACCACCCACTGAATGGTATTTGCTATGGCAGTCTGAGATAACACATTTTGGGTTGAAGTTAGTGTTTATTTTCCCTCAAATTGTTTTCAACCAAGTGTGGTACTTCTTGCCTTCCCCCTTCCTCCTGATATTTGGTAAGGTCTGGGGCATTAACTGAAGCTGGGCTTTTAGTTGGGGAAACCAAAGGATGCTAAAAGTCTCGTAATTTATATGACAGTCCTTCAAAATCAGGCATTTCTCACTCAATTGCACCCTCAGTATTGAAAGCAGACAAACAAAAGAAAACAGTAAATGGGTAAGCAGCATATTAGGCAAAGTGGAAAAGATAATTCATTAACTAGAAGATAGAGCTAAAGAAATAACCCTGTTTGGGCACAGTGGCTCACACCTGTAATCCCAGTATTTTGTGAGGCTGAGGTGGATGGATCACTTGAGGTCAGGAGTTCAAGACCAGCCTGGCTAACATGGCGAAACTCTGTTTCTATTAAAAATACAAAAATTGGCCAGGTGTGGTGGCACACACCTGTGGTCCCAGCTACTCAGGAGGCTGAGACAGAAGAATTGCTCAAACCTGGTAAGTGGAGGTTGTAGTGAGACAAGGTTGCATGACTGCACTCCACCCTGGGCAGGAGAAGGAAGAAAGAAAAGAACGAAGAAGGAGGAGGAGAAGGAGGAGGAGGAGGAGGAACAACCTGGAAAACAGCAGAGAGAGAGAAAGAGCACACTTGAAAGGTTCAGAGATGTAGACAATAGAATAAGAAAGTATATGGCACAGGTGTAATCAGAGTCCTGAAAGTAGAAAGAATAGAAGAGAGGGAACATTTTGAAAGAATGCTTGAGAATTACATACACAGATCCACAGATAAAGGAAAACACACTTCTAACATATATTCATCATACATCCAACAGAAAGGATAAAAAGAAATCCACACCAGGTCCTACTGAAGGGAGATTTTAGACCACCAAAGATAAAGAGAAAATCTTAGAAGCAGCCAGACAGAAAAGACAACTCATCTACCAAAAAATTACAATTAGATTGCCAGCCATCAGCCATGGGAGAGGCCAAAATCTGGTGAACACCTTCCAAATGCTGAGGAAAAAATCAGCCATCAGCCTAAAATTTTATACACAGCAAAACTATCTTCCAAAACTACCATTTCAAAAAATGTATTTTCAGGTAAATAAAAACTAAGAGTTTTCCACTAATCTTCCTAAAAGGAACTCCTAAGGAGGCTGTACTTCAGGAGCATCATGGATCTCATTTCCTTTAGTAATGAAAATAGCCCCAAAGCAGGAGTCAGAAGACCCAATTTCTAGCCTTGCCTCCTGCATTAAGGCAGGGTAAGAGCTTCACATCATGTCACTTTTAGAGCCTTCAGTTCCCTCAGCTGTTACATGAGGGTGAGGAAAGCTTTTTCCGCTTATTTAAACCATTACTGAAAGGTGATGACTCTCGAAGTATGGCCTAAGTTCCCCAGCGATTTCAGGGGGCCCCACAAGATGTTCTCTTTTCCAACCACATATCTGTATGGGACTAGATTTTCTTCCAAAAACAGCCCACAGGAATAGTTTGAAGGCAGAAACAAGTATGAGAACCTCACTTTGTCCTATTAAGCCAGACATACAGGAGGTTTTCCACAATGTAAAACAATGCCACTCTTCTCACTGAATGTTTGTGTTTTAAAAAATTATAGATATTTTTCTTTCTTTTTTTTTTCACTGTTTTCAGTCAATGGGTTCTGGGTCTGTAATATAGATATTTTTCATAGAGTATGTTTTTATATTAACATATAATGGGTTTATTATTGTTACTTTAAATAGATTAATAAAAATGTCTACAGCTTCTTAGTTTTAATCAATTAAAAATTAATTAAGTTTGAAAATGGTAACTATTGATAGAGACAATGCACATAAACAAAATCACTCTGGGGTTCTCAATTTTTTTTTTTTTGCTTATACTATTTTATTTTATTTTATTTTATTGCACTTTAGGCTCTGGCATACATGTGCAGAACATGCAGGATTGTTGCATAGGTACATACATAGCAATGTGGTTTGCTGCCTCCATCCCCATCACCTATATCTGGCATGTCTCCCCATATTATCCCTCCCCAACTCCCCACCCCTCACTGTCCCTCCCCTAGTCCCCCCCAACAGACCCCATTGTGTGATGCTCCCCTCCCTGCGTCCATTGTGTTCACATTGTTCAACACCCGCCTATGAGTGAGAACATGCAGTGTCTGATTTTCTGTTCTTGTGTCAGTTTGTTGAGAATGATGGTTTCCAGATTCATCCATGTCCCTACAAAGGATACGAACTCATCGTTTTTTATGGCTGCATAGTATTCCATGGTGTATATATGCCACATTTTCCTTGTCCAGTCTATCGTCGATGGGCATTTGGGTTGGTTCCAGTTCTTTGCTATTGTAAACAGTGCCTCAATGAACATATGTGTGCATGTGTCTTTATAATAGAATGATTTATAATCCTTTGGATATATACCCAGTAATGGGATTGCTGGGTCAAATGGAATTTCTATTTCTAGGTCCTTGAGGAATGGCCACACTGTCTTCCACAATGGTTGAACTAATTTACACGCCCACCAACAGTATAAAAGTGTTCCTATTTCTCCACATCCTCTCCAGCATCTGTTGTCCCCTGATTTTTTAATGATCGCCGTTCTAAATGGCATGAGATGTTATCTCAATGTGGTTTTGATCTGCATTTCTCTAATGACCAGTGATGATGAGCATTTTTTCATATGTTTGTTGGCCTCATATATGTCTTCTTTTGAAAAGTGTTTGTTCATGTCCTTGTCCACTTTGCACGGGTTTTTTTGTTTGTTTGTTTTTTTCTTGTAGATCTGTTTTAGTTCTTTGTAGATTCTGGATATTAGCCCTTTGTCAGATGGGTAGATTGCAAAAATTGTTTCCCATTCTATTGATTGCTGGTTCACTCTAATGATTGTTTCTTTTGCTGTGCAGAAGCTCTGGAGTTTAATTAGATCCCATTTACCTATTTTGCTTTTGTTGCCAATGCTTATGGTGTTTTAGCCATGAAGTCCTTGCCTATGCCTATGTCTTGAATGCTTTTGCCTAGGTTTTCTTCTAAGATTTTTATGGTTAGGTCTTTTATTTAAGTCTTTAATCCATCTGGAGTTAATTTTAGTGTAAGGTGGCAGGAAGAAGTCCAGTTTCTGCTTTCTGCATATGGCTAGCCAGTTTTCCCAACACCATTTATTAAACAGGGAATCCTTTCCCCATTGCTTGTTTTTGTCAGATTTGTCAAAGATCAGATGATTGCAGATGTGTGGCATTGCCTCTGAGCCTCTGTTCTGTTCCATTGGTCTATATCTCTGTTTTGGTACCAGTACCATGCCATTTTGATTACTGTAGTATTGTAGTATAGTCTGAAGTAAGGTAGCGTGATGCCTCCAGCTTTGTTCTTTTTGCTTAGAATTGACTTGGCTATGCAGGCTCTCTTTTGGTTCCATATGAAGTTTAAGGTGGTTTTTTCCAATTCTGTGAAGAGGGTCATAGGTAGCTTGATGGGGATAGCACTGAATCTATAAATTACTTTGAGCAGTATGGCCATTTTCACAATATTGATTCTTCCTAACCATGAGCACGGAATGTTTCTCCGTCTGTTTGTTTCCACCTTGAGCAGTGGTTTGTAGTTCTCCTTGAAGAGGTCCTTTACATCCTTTGTTAGTTGTATTCCTAGGCATTTTATTCTCTTTGTAGCAATTGTGAATTGCAGTTCGTTCTTGATTTGACTCTCTTTAAATCTGTTATTGGTGTATAGGAACACTTGTGATTTCTCTTTTTTTTTCCTTGCTACAAAATCACTAGCTGAGAACATTGACCTCATTTCCCAAGCTAGGACTGGAGCCCACATCTCCCTACTCCCCACCAGGTGCTTTTCCAGCCCTGACTCCTGCTGCCCGCTGGTGGCAACACGAATGCCTTCCAGTGTCCTCCTCAGGCCAAACAGGGAGTCCTGGCTCACTCTTTCTCCCAGAGAAGGAAGGATGGAAGGGACCAGTCCCAGACTATGAAGGAGGCACATCCAAGAAGCAGGTGGTCTAGTGCTAAGATCATAATCTCTTTCTTTGCATTTTTTCTTTACTGTGCTTTTACCTGGGCTTCCAGCAATGTCTGCTCAGTCCATGAGCCGGGCAGACTTTCAGCAATTCCTAGAGGCCCTATGGGCCATCATTTCCCATCTGTAAAGTGGGGCTAGCAGAAGATGATACCCTTGGAGGTTCAGCAAAGGACAAAGTGTGGCTCAGTGGCCTCGTGTTCTCAAAGGCAAGAGCGTGTATACATGCAACCGCATACAGAATTGCAGCTCCATCTTTCTGCACATTTACATGGCAGCTAGAGCAGCAAATGGCTTGATCCACCTGGCTGAAAGGACAGGCACAGCACCGATAGGAGAAACGTCACATTTGAGAGTCCCTGTGCTCACTGTTGAGTCAGGGGATATAACACAAACCGGTGGTCTCCTGCTGCCTCGGCTCACCTCCCACTGCAAAGGAAGTTCTCCTGACAGCATGTCTGCTGGGTTCCCAGAGCCTGGTTTTTCCAGCTGCACCAACTCGAAAGCCAGCCAGCAGAATGGCAAACAGGGCTTTCTTCCAGGGAGAGGTAGAATGTGAGAGTGGTGGGTTAAATGCCCTGGTGCAGGTGCGTTTCCCTGGGAAGCAGGCAGCGGGTTGGTGTGGATGGCTGGTTGGGTGGGTGCAGGCTTGGGTGGGTGCAAGGCTGAGAGCCTTGGCTGCTGAGACTCCCCATGGCATCTCAGCTCACAGATCCTGCCCTTGCCTCATCCATCCAACTTCCCTGAGGGGTTCAGAGTTTTATATATATATAAAGGAGTCATATATATATGTGTGCGTGTGTGTGTTGTGTGTGTGTGTGTATGTATAACTCTGAACCCCTCAGGGAAGTTGGATATATATATATGTGTGTGTGTGTGTGTGTGTATATATATATATATATATACAATCATATTTTTCACTGATTTTTTTAAAGTTTTTTTGTGGTAGAAGACACATGACAGAAAATTTATCATTAGCGACATTAAAATACATCCACAATGTTGTACAAACATCTCTCTGATTTGGCTCTTATTTAAGTATTATTAGATGCTTGTTATGTAAGGGATGGGGAAAAAGTAGAAAGAAGTAAAGATTATCTAAAAGTTTACTCTCTGAATACCTGAGGACACAGCTCCCAAACTGTGCACTGAGGCCCCCAGGGCCACCATCACCAATTCACAGAGTGGCTGCAGGGACATTTTCAATTTTGTGGGAAACGCAGTGACAGCTGCCGGATGCTCCACGCACTATCATTTCAGCATTAGGGCCCAGTGCATTCCTTTCAGCGATGTCATATCTTTGCGAAGGGTTTAGGTGGTTGCTGTGATAAAAAGCGAAAACCATGTGCAAATCATTGTGGACGAGGAAATGAGGTGATGGCGTCCGAGATGATCCCAAGGTGTGAGAAGCTGTGCAGCACCCAACATAGTATTCATCCCATTAGTAAATAACTGTGGTTAAGAATGGAATAAAAGTATCTTTTCCTTTATGTGTATGTTTTTAGATGGCTACCGAGCTGTTAGGCCACATATACACATTGATTTATTTAGACCTAACTACTCAATCAATGGATCTCTTTGGTATTTCTTTGTCTTGGGGGCACATAAATAATAAAAAAAATTACTGTGACACTATGAGCAGTATAAAAAGAGGAAGTTTGGGAGTCTCCATTCCAGGGCATTTACATCTAACTTTGTCTGGCTCACAAGTTGCCAACACTTGAAAATTAGGAGATTTTGGCCAGGTGCAGAGGCTCATACCTGTAATCCCAGCTCTTCAGGAGGCCAAGGCAGGTGGATCACCTGAGGTCAGGAGTTCGAGACCAGTCTAGCCAACATGGTGAAGCCCCATCTCTACTAAAAATGCAAAAATTAGCTGGGCATGGTGGCATTTGCCTGTAATCCCAGCTACTCAGGAGGCTGAGGCAGGAGAATTGCTTGAACCCGGGATGCAGAGGTTGCAGTGAGCCAAGACAGTGCTACTGAATTCTAGCTTGGGCAACAGAGCAAGACTCTGACAAAAAAAAAAAGAAGGCAGGCAGGAAGGCAAGAGGGCAGAAAGAAAGAAGAAAGAAAGAGAAAGAGAGGAAGAAAGGAAGGAAGGAAAGAAGGAAGGGAGAAAGAGAGAGAGAAAGGAAAGAAAGAAAGAGAAAAGAAGGAAGGAAAGAGAGAAAGAAAAGAAAGAAAGAGAAAAATAGATTTTATATAAAAATTCATATTTCCTGCTTCTCTTTAAAAAGCTAAATGTCTAGACAGTATCAGGTTTATCTCTCTCCAGGGCCTGAAGTGACCACTTTAAATTGGGTCTGTACCCTTTAATTTGCCACAGTCTCCACCACTCTCTGTAGCCTCTCTGATAACCATGTGTCCATGCCACAATGCTTTACCCTTATTTTTAGGCACCTGGGTATCCCCACATAAGTATGTTCCAAGCCTGGCCCATATGGGCACTGGGTTGGCCACTCTGACTTTAGAAGTTCCTACTGATCGGGCAGTGACTCAAGAACAAACCAGAGAGAAGAAGGTGGTTCTCCCCCTCTGGGCTATAGAAAAACAGAGGCTTTTACCCAGGCAACCAGTCCACGCCAGCCCATCCCCATCACCCCACTGCCACCTTAGAATCCCACCTTCACAAGGTTGGAAAGATTGTTCCAGGGTCTATGCTCACTCCACACCAGAAGCTCAGATTCTTTCTTATTTCCACATACAGTTACTCAGCCTCAGCTTGCACCCCTCCAGTGACAGGGAGCTCACTACTCCCTAAAGCAACGCATTCATTTAGTTCTTGGCCAAATGTACTAGAAAGATCTTCCAAAGGCAAGGCCATATGCTGTTTCCCTGTAACTTCTGCCATCTTCAACGCACCCGTTAAAATGGGTGGGCCAAAATGCCCATCTATCATTTACCACATATTTAAAAATATCTACTATGTCCCTGTCTTGGGTTGGTAATGTCATGATGAATCAGGCAGACATAGCTACTGTCCTCTTAAAAAAGGAATGATGGTCACTAAATAAAGACTTACAGCTGTGCTTAGACCCTGAAGGAGAAGTTGAAGGAGTATACGCGATAAGGGGAAGAGCAAATAGCCTCATCTGGTCTGGACCGGGGCTGGGGGAGGAATGTCAAGGAAGGCTTCTCGCAGAGTGACTTTCACCCGAGGCCTGAAGCTTGAGGAGGAGTTGAATCAGGTAAAGGGTCAGAGAAGAGCAACAACGTGCAAAGGCCCCGAGGCAGAAGGAGCATCAAGCAGAGTCATGGAGCTGAGCTTGTGGCCCAGGGGCCCTTACACGTCAAGGCAGATGTGCAGCCTGGTCAGGCAGGTCAGGCCCGTAGAATTGGAGACCTTGTC
This sequence comes from Sapajus apella, assembly GCF_009761245.1. Lineage (NCBI taxonomy): Eukaryota > Metazoa > Chordata > Mammalia > Primates > Cebidae > Sapajus > Sapajus apella. The sequence continues at coordinate 1,125,939 of NW_022437034.1, read as the reverse complement.
CTCAAGGCAATAGAAGCCACTGACCAGGGAGGTAAGCAATGTGACCAGATCTCTCACTTCCTCTCTGGCTTCCTTCCTACCGCTTTGATGATCAGCCTAACCGATTTCACCTGGATATAAATGTGGCTTCCCCTGAAGTTCCCTCTGTGCCTCTCTGGAGAGGTCCTGGCTCCAGCCAACCCCAGGGCAACCATGGCAGCCTGAAGTCTCTGTCCTGGAAGCACCCCAGGTCCTGGATGTCCCCTCCCCAGCCACTTCTCAGGGCCCTCGGAGAAGAGAGTGGGAGGTGAAATAGTTGGCCTTGTCCTCCCTCACCACCCTTCCTGTCCAGAGCTAACCAAGCCACCCCTTCTAAGAAGAACCCCATGGAGGAAGAGAGGAGGGAAGTGATTAATCCATCCCTTTGCTCAGCTCCCCCAGAGGAAACAGGGCAGAACGAATTAGCAGCATTCAAAGGCCTCATCTGGGAAACCACTCAGGGTTTCCAGGATCTGACCTGATAGCAGCTCTGAGAGGGCCTGAGCAAGCAAGGAAACGCTGGCGACGGGGCCTCCGTCTGATGTCTGTCTGCCTCCTCGGAAACTTTTCCCGGAAGCCTGGTGGGGGCTCGGAAGCAGATCTGCTCACATCTCAGCCTGCCCATGCCTGCAGAGGTGGCTGGTCACCCTGTGCAAAGCAACCACATTCACCACAATCTGATCAGTATTATTTTAATCCACCCCAAACAGAACAATTAAATCTCACAATTCATTTGACTGTTTTCCTTTCTGATTCATTAGGATGATGCCATTTAATCATTTCTTTAACCAAGACAACCATTTAAATCAGCCAACACAGGGATTCAGTCCTCAAAAAATAATCAGCCACGGCTGGGCACAGTGGCTCATGCCTATAATCCCAGCACTTTGGGAGGTCGAGGTGGTTGGATCACTTGAGGCCGGGAGTTCCAGACCAGCCTGGCCAACATAGTGAAACCCTTTCTCTACTAAAAATACAAAAAATTGGCTGGGCATGGTGGTCCATACCTATAATCCCAACTACTTGGGAGACTGAGGCATGAGAATCATTTGAACCCAGGAGGTGGAGGCTGCAATGAGCCAAGGTCATGCCACTGTACTCCAGCCTGGGCAGCAGAGGGAGACCCTATCAAAAAATAAATAAATAAAATAAAATCAGCCAAGACACAGTGGCCCAGTGAATGACATTTCTTTATTTAGCACTTCTTATATGCCAGGCACTATTCTCAGTACTTAACAGACATTTTTGCCCATTTGATCCTCAGCAATTCTTCGAGGCAGATAATATTATTTTCCCATTGTACAGATGAGAAAATTGAGGCACAGAGAAGTTGGCCAAAATTCTTGGGGCCACTGTTGATAAGTGGCAGACCAGGGATCTGAATGAGAGTGTGGTTCATGGTGCCTGACCCAGGCCCAGCAGCATCCTTGGGGCTCTGAGTAGGGTGGAGAGTAGACATGACATAACACTCCCCTTGGATCCGTTGGTTTTTTCCCAGAGCATAAAGATTTTTTAAATAAAATGTTCCAAGACTTCAAATAAATTTGCAAATATCTGGCAAGAGAGCTTTTACTGAAGAGGCAGGGGCTGTGCACTCTCTTCCCTGAAATTCTGATTTTAAGGTCTGAATTGGGGTCCAAGAAAACCTAACAGGAGATTTGCACCTTCAGACAACTCTGGGGAAAAAAGAAAAATCTGCCTTTGAGTTCCAGCTCCTGTGTTAGGCCATTTTTGCATTGCTGTGAAGAACTACCTGAGACTGGGTAATTCATAAAGAAAAGAGGTTTAATTGGCTTACGTTTCTGCAGGCTGTACAGGAAGCATAGTACCAGCATCTGCTCGGCTTCTGGGGAGGCCTCAGGGAGCTTTTACTCACTGTGGAAGGTGACACAGGGGCAGACATGTCTTACCTGGTATGAGCGGGAGCAAGAAGGTAGAGGAGGTGCCACATACTTTTAAACAACCAGATCTCATGTAAACTCAGAGCAAAAACTCTCCCATCACCAAGGGGATGGTGCTAAGGGGACGGTGCTAAGCCATTCATGATGGATCCATCCCGTGATCCAATCGCCTCCCACCAAGTCCTACCCCAACACTGGGAATCGCATTTCAACATGAGATTTGGAGTGGACAAACATCCAAACCATATTACTATCCTCCATGGGGCCTAGGTCCAGCCCTGTACAGCAGCATTTTTGTCTATAAAATGGGCACGAATCCTGCCCTGCCTCCTTGAGCTACCCTGTGCTGCAATGAAATCAACACTGTGCTACAGAATTTCAGGGACTGTTGTGATATTAGTGATGGCTGTGTTCCTTCCAAGTCACAGCTGTAGTGGTGTGGACCTGCTTCCAAGCCTGTGATGAGGGCAAAAAGACAGATGGGGAGGGATACCCTGGGGTTGGGTTTCTAGAGAATCCAAACATTGACGGTACAGAGAAAACACAGGCTGAAGCATATGTTTTTGACAAAGGCATGCATAGACTCACTGACTAACCACCAACATCGTGGCTAAGATGTTTAAATTCACCTCATGTCCTTCTAAGTGGAATGGTACAGGGAGGGACGGAGAGGAGCATGGACTTCAGAGTCAAACACACGGGCTTGCATCTGGATCGCTTCCTCGCACCAACCCTGCAACCATGGGCAAGTTGCTGGGTGCCTCTGTGGCTCACTTTCTTGTCTGTAAAATGGGAAGAATCACACCATATTCCCCCTGAAGCTAATGGTGAGGATCAAAGAAGACGCTGCCCAGGACCTGTCAGTGGTAGTGCAGCAGGTTCCCTGCTCGGGCTGTAGCTCAGCCATGCAAAGCAAAATCATTTCTCTTTCCGTAGCAATGTAATGGCTGGCCTGAGCCTCCCACTCATCTGTGGCAATAGACACAATCCCATTGAATTTGGGGAAACCTCCCAATTTTCCCCAGGAGGAGTCTGGTTTACAAGGGTTTATATAACCCCAGGTGCTGAGAGGCGATGGCATCTCCCTGAAGTATTTGACCCACAGGGTCATGCCTCAGTGGACGCATCCTGAAGCTCATCACCAAGTGACCCTCAGGCCTGCCTTCCTCTGCCTCTTCCCTGCAAGGTGCCAAGACCCAGGACCCATTTCCCAGGTCTGGGCCTCACCTGGTATGGGAAACCAGGCAGGCTGTCTGCCTGTACTTGCTACCCAGCCCTTCCCACTTAGCATCTTTCTGCCTTCTGGAACACTCCTGGGAAGCCCCTCCTCAATGTTCACTGCCTGCTGCCATTCCAGACCTTGCTCCCACATTTCCAATAAGCCCTTACATCCTCTCATGTCTGCCAAGGTGTGGGGTTTGCAGGGTGCAAAGCTGGGTAGGCTCCATTGTTTCCACTCACCATCTGTCCTGCCCCTCTTCCTAATCAGGCTCAGTGGCTGGAATGGAGTGGAGAGAAAATCCCCAGAAGAAACAGACCTGTTAACATCTCCATCAAGTGTATCCCACCTTGTTCACTGTGACTTTGGGATCAGAGTGATAGCAGAGGAATGCAATGTTGCAGGGAAATGAGGTGAAGGGGAGAAAACCAAAGCCCTTCAGCAGTTTGAGCAGAGCTGGAGGAACAGGGATGTCCCTGGAAAGACATCTTAGGGGAAGAAACCAATGATCAGAGACCAGATATGAGAGGATGGAAGGAGAATTCAGAGTTGCCCACTGTGACTACACCTGGAACATCTGGAAATGGGCTGCTGGCAAGGGCTTCCAGACGCTCTGTAAGGGAGATTGGGCTCGATGGACATGGCAGTGCAAAGCTACACTAGGTGCACAGCTTCCCCATCATCCCCCACCCCCTGACATATGTCAGGAGTTGGCTGGGGCCATGACTGCTCCTTCCTCAGCCCACTTCCAAACAGCACCCCCAGAGGAAAAACAAAATCAGCTTGCATTCTCTCCCTGTGCATAGCAATAGCTTTAACAGCTAAAGAGAGGGTGAGAGGAAGGAAGTTGTCTTAGTCCATTCTCTGTTGCTTAGCTGAATGTCTGAGACTGGGTAATTTATAAATAAAAGGAAGTCGTTTCTTACAGTTCTGAAGTCTGGGAAGTCCAAGGTTAAGGGGCTGCATCTGGTGAGGGCCTTCTTGCTGTGTCATAACGTGGTGGAAGGAATCACGTGGTGAGAGGGCAAGAGTGTGTCAAACTGGCTTCTACAACAGACCCACTCTCCTGATAACTAACCCAGTCCCATGATAACCCATTAATCCATTAGCCCATTAATACCTTAATCCATGAATGGATTCATGAGGGCAGAGCCTTCATGACACAATCACCTCTTAAAGGCCCCACCTCTCTATTCTGTTATACCGGGAATCAAGTTTCAAAGTGAGTTTCAGAAGGGACAAACATTCAAACCATAGCAGGAGTCGCCGGGCAAGAAGATGGAACTGAGGCTCTTTGGGCTCCTCTATCGGGTCCCTCATCTGCATCAATGTTGCAAAATGTTTCCCAGATCAGGCTTCCTTTGTGCCCTTGAAACTGCCCTGCAACCTCTTGCGGGTCTGCCTGAGACACCATGATATCCTGGCACCCCATGTAGATTCGGAGAAATGGCCAAGGCCTGGGCATGGGCAGGACGATGAAGCCATTAGACATCAATCTCCAGAGTCTTTTCCTTCCTGCACCCATAGCTTGTTCTAGGAGGAGAAGGAAAACTCTGGCTTAGATGAGTCTCCTTGTCCACTTTTTCATTTTCTTCTGGTGAAATTCCAGGAGCTGTGGACACTGGGTTCCAGTCTTAGCCCAGCCACCAGCTTGTCGCCCTCCCCCTCTCTGGATCTCCATGAGGAAAATGAGACTGCCAGAATGGAGATCCCTGGGGGCCTTACAGTGCTGAGATTCTGAATCACCACCTGTTGAAGCCAGATGTCATCACTGAAAACGGATGCGGAGCCTACTTTGATCTTCCAAGGCAGGTGGGATGGGGTCCCAGAGCTGGGCCAGTGGTGTGGCTGGCTGGGCAGGAGGATAGTCTGGTGGGAAGACTGTTTCAATGGGAGACTTCCAAGTGTTCAGAGCCCCAGTTATGCCAGCCAGCTCCTGGGCACAAGTCTGGGACAGGATAGAGGAGGGATAAAAGTTAAGATGTCCCAGGACGTGGTTCAGCCAGGGACTCAAAAGTGGATCAGCGGTGCATCTGGACTCGTCTCTGGGCTGGACTTGGTGGGGTGGGGCAGGAGGACAAGGGCAGGCAAAGTGCAAAGGTGGGCATGTGTCTGTGGGTTTTCTGGACACTTAGAAGCCCTGGGAGCCCAGAGAGTTCACTCAGACAGGCAGGCACACACACGCTCACATGGCTGTGTGTGCACGTGTCTTCAGGTTTCATAGTCAACAAACGCCTTTCCAAGGAAGAAGACAGAGCTACAGCAGAGGTGGGCTCTAACCCAAGGCTAGGGCTCAGTAGGGGCCACCAGGACCACCAAACTGGCTGTTAAAGTATTAAAATACTTCAGTAGCAGGGGTAGATAGCTGCGGCCCCAAGCTCCCGTAGCACCCCTCACTCCAACCACAACCTATTACTCTGGTCCTAGCATCCCAAGGCTTTCCCACAGCCCTGCCACCAGAGGGTAGGCGCCAGGCTCAGCAGGGACAGCTGCCCCGGGACGCCACTCCAGTGCCATATCTGTATCTCTGCTGACTTTCCAGGGCCTAAGTGTTATTGGTGGGTACATATATGGGGAAGCCTCCCGACTCTCCACAGGGCCCCTCCCATCTCAGCTGTCACTTTCTTTGCTTTCATCACACCCCTCTTAGCTGCAGGAGGAATTCTGGGTGCCAGGAGAGAAGAGAGACTCAGACAGCTGCCTGTCCCACCGGAGTCTTGAGGTCCTGATGCCAACATCAGACACTCAGGAGCTTCTCCAGAGGCTGCAGCTGGGCTGCAGGGGTAGACTGAGGTCTCTCCCATGCTCAAGCCATGTGTCCACCTCCATGCCCCCTCACCCAACTGCCCAGAAAATCCGTCCCCCTCCGGCTAACGTTTTGATGAGTATTCCACACCAGCTCAGCTCCAACGGCAGTGTGGCAGCCCCTCCCTGTCACTGCTGGGAAACCAGGAAAGGGTTTTAATCTCAGAAACAGTCAAGGTGGGGAAGGGGAGTGGGGGGCGGCCAGGAGGGCCATATGGAACCTGTTTGAGGATCTGGGTCAGAGCCCAGCTACACCTCCACGCACCAGGGCACCGGGCCAGCTGTTGGCTTTGCCTGCTCGGCTCTGGCCAGAGAGGGAAAGGAGCGTGGGAGAACAGACAGGCAGGCCGTGTGGGGACAAGCATGTGCTACGTGTGCACAGAGCTGCTGTCCTTTAGGCCAGGACATGCTGGCTGGCTGCCCAGTGGCTGGACAGGGGCTGGCATTAGAAGGCTGGCAGCTCAGCAATGCACTGGTGTTGTAGGGATCAACAGAGTAGCCTTTCGGGTCTCCTCCAGGAAGTGGCAGGGACATGTCTGGGAGCACTGCGCACTACTCTTGCTCGGCTTCACCATCTCCCAGGCTGGGTTCCTGCTGGAGGTGGTTCTGGAAACCCTCAGAAAGTACCATTCAGTCTCCACTTGGGCTCCCAGGCCTGTGCACACTGCCAGTCCTCGGCCTCTCTGTCTGCTCGTCACAGTCCCACCCCCGACGGCCTACTCAGCCCCAAATGGTCGGGGTGACACCATGATGGATCTGACTAAATATTTGACCACACCACTTGGACTTCACCTTGCCGCACTGAACTTTGGGCTGATCCAGAGTTCAGATTGACCTTGCTGGATTTTGGACCAAACTCACCAAATTTCCAACCAACTACCCCAGTACATGTGAAGCCTGAACTTCTGTCTAGACTCCCAGGGCTTTGAGATGAACTGATGGAGTTTCTGATTGATTTTGCAGAAGTTTTCACAGAACTTAACTGAAAATAATGTGGCCTGGCTTTCCCAAATTTTCATCCCACCTGACAGGTTTGACTGAAAAGTTTTAACCTATTTTACTGATTGTTATTTTAAAAACTAAATTTCTTGACCAGATGCAGCGGTTCATGTAATCCCACCACTTTGTGAGGCAGAGGCAGGAAAACTGTGTGAGCACAGGAGTTTGAGACCAGGCTGAGCAACATAGTGAGACTCTGTCTCTACAAAAAATACAAAATTAGCCGATGTGGTGGCACATGCCTGTGGTCCCAGCTGCTGGGGAGGCTAAGGTGGGAGGATCGTTTGGGCTCAGGTGTTTGAGGCTGCAGTGAGCAGTGATGGTGATTGTGCCACTGCACTCCAGCCTAGGTGACAGAGCAAGACCCTGTCTCAAAACAAAACAAAATAAAACACTAAATTTCTTGAGTGTTTGAGCTTTCCAAATTCTTTTACCCTGAATTGGCCAGATGAGGAGGTGCCCTCAGACCCAGACTAAATCACAGGAAATTGTCAGGGAGGCTGAGTGGCTGTCCCTAGGCACAGGGCTGAGCGGTCAGCACTGAGACCCCGTCTGACACTCAAGTCTCACACAGAGTCAGCCTTTCTCACCTGGGGAGGGGATGGGGCAAGACAGAGGTGTGATCGGTTCCTTATCCCTCTTATGACATCTTCTAATATTCTCGCATCTATTTCTTCCTTGCTCCCTCCACCAGCATTCTCTGCCTTCCTTCTCCTTGTTTCCAGCATTGCCCCAGCTCTTGGACTTGGCGTCAGGAGTTCTAGGAAACAATGCTCCTGAGTCAGTTTGCCCTGAGTAGCTTCCTGCTAAGGAGTCGTATAAAACAGAGCTTCAAAGCGAGGGCTCTGGGCTCAGCCTGTCTGGGCTTAGCCTGCCTGGGCTTGGAGCTCAGCCCTGCCTGTTCTCTTGTTCCAGCTGTATGATCCTGGACATGGTAATGAATTTTTCTGAACTTTGGTCTCTTCACCCCCAACATGGGCAGAATTCCACTGCTTACCTCTAGGGTTAGTTTTCAGGTTTTAGCAAGAATACTAATGACAGCTTAAGCTTGTCCAGCGCTCACTCTGAGCCAGGCACCGTCCTGGGCTGTGCGCAGCCTAAGACCCTCACTGATTCCTCGGCACAGCTCACAGGCTAGGAAGGGGCAGGCCCAGGCTATTCCAACAGGAAAGAGGCCTTGCTCTCAGTCACTCTGCACTCCTGCCTCCTGGGCTTACCCTCGCACTGATAGAGGCCGGGACGGGGATGGGGTTGGTTGGCTAGCATTCCCTTCCTCATCATCATAGTTATAATACTGTCATTACTGACCTGTTTCTTGTTGGGAGAACTGGGCTACTCTCTGGGTTGTGCTTTAATGAGGCATTTGTTATTTGATAGTGTGACTTTATCTTCTTTTAGGAACACTGGAAAGCAAGGGCTACGCCCTGACCTTACCCCAACACCACGGGAGCCCTGGATATTTTCAAACCCACCAGGTATCAGAGCCATGGGACTAGTTCCATTCTTTGGGACTTCTGTCAATCTGCTCACATCTAGTCCGACTTTGCCACATGAACCTCTTGGGCCTCTTTACTGGCATCTTAGTGAGAACCAGATTTGCCAAACAGTCATCAGTCCATGGTGCTGGTATTTGCCAGGCCGTAGGCTGTAGGCTATGGACAATGACTGTGGAGAAACCAGGTCCTATTCCTGACTTTCAGCAGCTCCTGTGGCAACACTGGTCTTGCTTGATTTCCCAGGGAGGGAGAGAAGGCAGACACTAGGGAGGACGTTTGAGGTGTGAGCCATCACCACTTATTCCTCTCTCTAAGGTAAGGTCTTTAATGCAAGCATTGATAAGATGCACTGTGGGCTGCCATTTTCAGCAGCATCTGTCTTATGTCTCTGTGTTTCTCTATTTGTGTCCTTCCTGGGCAAATACCTCCACTCACCTTCATTTTCCTTCTTCCTCACCTTTGCTCACTCTGCTGTGTGCCCAGCATGTCTTCCTTCTCCTTTTCATGCTTATTCAGCATTTATTGAAAGTCTTCTATATGTTAGGCATGATTCAGAAGTTAGGGACACAAAGACTCAGTCCCTGTCCTCAGTGGCTCATAGTGGCAGAGGCCCTGGACACCTAGGCCAGGTGGTGGGGAAAGAGAAAGAATCAGGAAAGACTTCCTGTGGGAGGCAACATCGAACTAGATTTCTGTCTTGCCCACCTGGAGGACTCTTACTCATCCTTCAATACCCAGCTCAAGTAGCACCTCTTCCTTGAAGCACTCCCAATTCTCATAAGCAGATTAAATGTCTCTCTCTCTCTCATTCAAACTCCATGGGCTTTGCACATAGAAGAGATAGCACCAACACCACAAACTTAAGTCAGTTTCCCCCACCACACCCCAAACTGCAAACCCCTGAAGACAGAACTGAATTCATTTTTGTAGTGTCAGGGCCCTATAGGAATAGAATAAATGTTTATTCAAAGTAAGTCTATATAGCTACACACACTGTATCAACAAGTACATGTATGTGTGTTTGTGAGCTCACTGTGAGCCAAAGGCATGGTAGCTGTGGTGGGCAAAGTTCTTGCATCTCCTTCTTTAATATATTTGCCTTGTTACAATCTCTCAGCTCCTCCTCCCCCATGACTCTCCCTTGTCTCCATGTGGACAGAAGTGACAGTGGCTCCCTGGTGTTTGAAAGTTGAAAGATTGATGCAGGGGTAGGGAAGGGAGACATCTCTATCAGTGCCTCCCCTACGGTCAGCTCTGCCCGGCCCCCAGGGCTTGGGAAGCACTCCAAGAGACAACCAGCACACCTCAGCCAAAGGATCCTCCTTTTGTCTCATTCACCTGTACTCCCACCAAACCTCTCCACTTTTCCAACCTGCAGCTAGAGCTTGGTGGAAAGATACCAAGGGGATTCAGTGTCCTGACCACTGAATATTCCGAACGGAGACCTAAGGTTGGATCGCAGTTTAACTCCTGTCTAGTAAGTCATTTTCTAGCAGGGTCCTTCTGCCTCCTAGATAAAGGTCAGTTGCATGGGTTCCCAAGTCCAGGCTGAACACCAATGTGAGATGCAAAGAAGGCTGGGAGAAGGTCTCCCAGTTACAGAAACCACCACAGGTTACCCGAAAATGCCCCCATTGTCTGGGTATGATAACAACAGCCCTTGCTTCTATGTGGGCCTTTGTAATGGCCAAGGTCCCTCCTGCGCATGGTCTGTTCTCTTAAGGCCTACTGAGCCTTCACTTCGTGCCTGGCCTTGTGCCTTGCTAATAATCACATGAACAGGCACCGTGGCGACCTCTTCACCTGCATCACTGTTTGGCCCTCACAATGACCCCTTTGTAAAGATAAGGACAACAAGATTCAGAGTTTATCCATTTCTCAAGGACATACAGCATTATGTGGTAGAACAAGGATCTGAATTCACCTCTCTCAGGTAAGCCAGACTCACTGCCCCCGACTCCACTCCCCCATCTCCAGGCCTTGTTACCTGCCCTCAATAACTCTGAGAAACTTTTATGTTCCACCTTAAAGATGAGAAAAACTGACCCCTTGGTGGCTTTAGGAGACTTTCCAGAGATCTCACAGAGGCCAGGCAGAGGTGTCTGGCTTTCCATTCTCCATCTTCCATGCTGCCCAAAAGAGAACACCTGTCCCATTTCTGCCTCACGGAGCAGAGCCCAGCTTTGTGCCCACACTGCCTGGCTTTGCAACTCCAGCTCAGTGGGTGACCTGTGGGGTCGCCCCTACCCTATACCGACACTGTCCCATCACCCCTGGTTTTCTGGGTATCCACTCTGGTGGCTAGGTGGCCCCCAGAGAGGGCCGGTCAACTGCAGGGCAGGGATGACCACACTCCTGGCAGCAGAGGTTCAGTAGCATTCTCTCTGAAACGCTGCCACCTAATCCCTGCCCACCTGACCAACGCCTTTGAGCCCCACGACAAGGTCAATTGTTGCCCATATGTCCTCAGACCAAGTCTATTGTCTGCTTTCTGACTGGCTGTCACGAATGGGGGCTCTTTCTCTTCCATCTCTTCCCAGTGACTCTATGTCAACCTCCTCCCCAGAGATGCCCAGGCCTCTCACTCAAAGCGAAGGGATCTCACATTGTTTTGAGAGCTGCTCAGAGGGTAAACTGCTCCCACGAGCAGGATGTGAAGTTCCAGGAGGCAAACACGGGGCAGCATTTGCAGACCCTTGGATTTCTCTCCCAAGTTATGGGGAGGTGAGGCAAGTCTGGGGAATCCCTAGTGCTGTGGATCCTTGCCCCTTGTCCACTCGGGGTCCCATCCTCCAGGCTGGTCTCCTTGAGGTCAACTTCTCTTAGGGCTTGGGAGTTTGGAAACTGTAATTATTCAAAAGCTTGGCAGAGCATAGAAGAAAAACACTTGCTGTGGGAGAACTTCAAACCCCAGTTCTGGCCACTCATTAGCTGTCGGCATCAGTTTGCCTGATGTTTTAATGAGAAGTCGATCTTTGTCTCTGAATGGGATTCCAGCTTTGGAAATGTTCACATTCTCCAACATGACCAATCTAGGAAAATCATTATGATGAGGACGTTTTTGTTTTCCAGGCATTGCCCTATCATTCGGTCTACTCTCTCGTTACCTCGACAGCACGTGGAATGAATTAGCCACGTGCTACTAAGAATAAGACGGAGAACAGAAGAGATGGGACTGCTTATGATGTGCCAACCCCTTCAAACTGTTTTCTATGTACTAACTCATGCAATCCTCCAACAATCCTATAGGACAGGTGGTATTATTACCCCCCAAATGCCCCCATTTTGCTGATGAGCAATGAGAGGCTCCAAGGGATAGCGTAACATGCCAAGTTCACATGGCCAAAAAGCAGCAGAGCCAGGCTTTGAAGCTGGGCGGGCTGTCTCCAGAGCACACCTCTGTAATGACCATGCCACACGGCCCTCGGCAAGATGAAAGAGGCACCATCGGAATTTACAGCCCAGAAGGGAAGATACAGCTTGTATATAAATTATCCTAATATAGGTTGGGGAAGTGATAAGTGACAAAGAGAGAAACAGATAATATCCCCCAGGAGTGCAGATGAGGAGAAAATTGCTTCCAGCTGGAAGGAGATGGGAAGTTTTATGGAAGAGGTGACATTTTAGCTGAGCCTCGAAGGACAGGTAGGATTTGGAGCTGTGGAGATTTGGGGAGAGGGAGCAGTGGGGATTGTGTTTAGGGACAGCAGCTTGTTCTACTGGGAAATGGCAGGCAACAGAGGAAAGAGACCAAAGAAGAGAACATCTGAGAACATCTGATCCAAGCTGCAGAGGGTTGTGAGCAGCCTCTGACTGCAGCAGTGGAGAGGCAATGGTGTCTGGGCATGGGAGAGATGCAGTCAGGACTGTGCTTTGAGAATTATGCATGGTGTCAGCAGAAGCAGGGGACAGCGTGTACACTGGGGGTTCTGGCAGGAAATAGTCTGACTTAGGGGGCTCGATTGATGGATGAATAAGGCTATTGCTCATGGAGGGGTGGGTGGGACCAGTGAGGGATGAAAGGGCCCCCAGAGCTCCAAAGCAGTGGACGAGGGCAGGAAATCACATCAGTGTACCCGGTGAGACCTGGAGGCACCATCGGCAGGAGCTGCAGACCCTCGAGGATGCAACCACCACCGGAAACATGATCCGGGCAGGAATGGTGCAAAAAACAGCCCCTAGATCTTCTCCTGGGGCTTTCCATGGGCAATAGCCGGAATTGGCTGCTGGCTGTGAAGGAGTCTGCAGGGGTTCAGTCTGGGGACACTGAGCAGGGCAGAGAAGGAAGGAGAGAGAATGAGAGGGAGAGAGGCCAACGGGGAAGACGCACCAGCCCAGACCACTCTAAAAGTGGTTGTGACATTTGGGAAACAGACAGTGAGAGACTGAACCAGGGCAGTTGCAGAAGCAAAGGTGGTGTTGGGGACAAATGTGGAGGAGCTTAGGAAGCAAGACAGATAAGAGTTGGTGAGCAGTTATCAGCAAGAAGGAAGAACTTGGGTACCTGCTAAGTGCCAGGTGTATGTGTAGCAGACCTTCAAAGTTAGTTGAAAAATAAACCACCACAAGGATCAGCTCTGGCATGTTTTTTTGTTTGTTTGTTTGATTTTGTTTTTGCTTTTTTTGAAATGGAGTTTTCACTCTTTACATCCACGCTGGAGTGCAGTGGTATAATCTCAGCTCACTGCAACCCCCACCTCCTGGCTTCAAGTGATTCTCCAGCCTCAGCCTCCCGAGTAGCTGGGATTATAGGCAGGCACCACCATACCCGGTTAATTTTTTGTATTTTTAGCAGAGACGGGGTTTCAGCATGTTGGCCAGGCTGGTCTCGAACTTCTGACCTCAAGTGATCTGCCCGCCTCGGCCTCCCAAACTGCTGGGATTACAGATGTCAGGCACCGCACCTGGCCCATATTTTTAATTTGAAAGTCTTGATATACACCCTCGGAGATGAATGACAAGCTGGATAGGATTATTATGAAAGGGGCCAGAGCATCAGGGTCTTCTCACCGTGGCCTCCACTCGCCTGGCATGCATTCTGGCATGTGAATGTTCTTGGGCCAATCTTCCTGTTCTGCAGAGAGGGGAAGTGAGGCTCAGGGAATTCCAGTGGTCTGGGAGGGTTGCAAAGGGAGACTGCCATAGAGCTGGAACTAGAAGCTGCCACGGGGCCCCTGCTCTCATCCTTCCTTGCTGATGTGATATGAAAGACAGCAGTGCAGGCTAGCCCAGCTGGGGAAATCAACAGACAGCCTTCCACCCACCCTCTGCCTGGGATGGGCCTCCACACCCACCCTCTCCTCATCCAGCTCCTTTGCCACCAGGGCTGCAAGATGAATATGTCTTTGTCTTGGAAAAGTCACAGGAACTAATCAAAGACGGTGCCTGGCCAGGCATCTCCCCCTGAACGAACTCCCAGCTCTGTTTCCACGGCATTCAACAGGTTACTCAGGCCATCGATTGCAATGACAGATTGTTAAATAAATGATACCACTTTCATGGTCCTGCCACAAATTTTTGGCAATTTCTCAAGTCTGGCTCGTTTTATGTCTAATTACATAGCGCCATTCATATCCCCTGTATGTTATGTTTCACATAATAAATACATGGAAAATCTTTCTGTTTTTCCATCAGCCGCTGCCCAGAAATGAACAGATTTCTGGTGTGTGCTTACACAATAAAGAAGCAGTTGTTTCAGACACTGTGACACTTCATAACCTGGGCTTTATGGGCCCCTGTCGCTCTGATCTGGAGGGCTCAAAGCAGGGTTTACTGCAGGCTGTTCCTGCGCTGGAAGCAAAAGGCGATTGTCGGGAGCCGTGTCCTGGAATGGCTGGAAAGGCAGCTCGAGCCCCAATCTGGGGAGACAAAGGGGCTGGCGGGCTATTGGAGGGTAACATGCTTGACTTCCGGAGGTGAGGCCTGGCTGCAAAGGTTTTCCTGTACGTCGTGGTGTTAATAGAAAGGCAGGTTCATTGATTAATCACGGGATACCTCACCTAGCAATGAATCTACAAGCATTGTGTAAGCAACTTCTACATGCCCAAGCCTGTTCTAGATGCTGAGGGGGGAAGGGAGGGATGAAGAGTGGGAGAATATCAAAGAGTAGAGGTGTGGAAATAGTTCATGTCAGGGTAACAAGAGCGAGGTTTGGAATTGGACCAGGTTTCTCTGCCTACCAGCTGTGAGATGTTACAGAAAACCTCTTTGAACCTCAGTTTACACCTCCCTAAAGTGGGGATGCTAGCATATGACTCTCCTCATGGGGTTGTTGTGAGAATTAAAAGAAATAACTCATGTAGGCCAGGTGCGGTGGCTCACACCTGTAATCCCAGTGCTCTGTGGGGGGGAGGTGGGTGGATCGCTTGAACCCAAGGAGTTTGAGACCACCCTGGCCAACATGGTGAAACCCCATCTCTACAAAAAAATACAAAAAGCAGCCCTGCACGGTACTCAGAAGGCTAAGGGGGGAAGATGGCTTGAACCCAGGAGGAAACAATTGCAGTGAACAGAGATGACACCACTGCACTCCAGCCTGGAGACAGAGCAAGACTCCATCTTAAAACAAACAAACAGAATAAAGAAAGAAGGAAAGAAAGAAAAAAGGAAAGAAAGAAAGAAGGAAAGAGAGAGAGACAGAAAAGGAAGGAAGGAAGGAAGGACGGATGGACGGGAGGGGTGGGGGGAGGGAAGGGCTCTACATGGGTTCAGATGGCTCATTATTACGATCACTGTTGTTATTGTCATTGTTCTTGCATCATCTACTCTGGGGGCAGGCAGTGGAGTATTGGGAACAAATGAAATAAAAGATGAGGCCCCTAAATTCATGGCCCTGGATTTCAAGTCCAGCTCATGACTGGCCGAGGAGGAGAGTGGCACACACAGGGGACAATTAGGAAATGATCTGGCACTGGACTAGAACCCACTGTTGTTGCGATGGAAGGGCTGGTTGCTGTGGGCTGGTGTCCATGAGGTCTTCCTGGGAATGTGGCACTTGAACAAAAGACATGGAAAGAAGATAGGAGAAGGATAAAGGGGGATGGGACCAAAAGCAGAAAGATAAGAAAGCATGATGTTTTTGTGAGAGAATAAAAGCATTTGCTATCCGTTTCTCAAATACCTATGGAGTGTCTCCTGTTACTGGTACTTACTAAGCACCAGGCAGCCTTCAAGTCACGGGACCCTGCGCTCCAATGGTCCTGGCTCCCATGCACAGGAAGCTACAGCACAGTCATCCCAATACGTCAGCCTCAAGCAAGGTTTGGCTATGCAGAGGGTGCACCTCAAGCTGCTCAGGGAAGGCAGGATTGGTGGGGGCAGCCCTTTGTCCTGGCCCCACCAGTGATGAGAATGTGCACTGGGGACAGAGGGAGGCCAGGCTGGGTATTCACTCCAAACTCAATGGTCATCCCAAACCATTCAACAGAAACCGTCCCAATGCATTCAACGACACTGCATGAGGGCTGGCATGCTAGAACATTAGTTAGCAAGACATCGATGCTCAGAACCCTGTGCTGTGTGGATGAATGAACAGTAATGGGTCCTGTGCCTTCTGTTCCCCTTCCTGGTCCACTTTGCATCCCACTCTACCCGGCTCTCTGCCAGGGAGACAAACAGACATGAACCATCTCAGTAGGCTCCCTGCCCTGGCTGTGCTTGGGTTTGGCCAACTGTGAGCGCAGGTGGGAGACAGGAAGGAGGGATGCGCGTGAGACCCAGGTGCCTGGCTCCCACCCTGCAGCATCACCTCTGCTGGCTGGGACCCTCCACAGATGTCTCTCCTGAGGCAGTGTCTGCTACACAAATATCTCTCATGAGTGCTTGTAACGGATCTGTGATAGTCAATTTTATGTATCAACTTGAGTGGACCAGGAAGTGCCCAGACTAAGCATTATTTCTGGAAACCCATAAGAGGGTTTCCAGATGACATTACTATTTGAATATGTGGACTCAGCAGATTGTCCTCCCCAGTGTGGGTGGGCCCCATCCAATCTGCAGATAGCTTGAATAGAACAAAACGTGGAGGAAGGAGGAATTAATTGGCCCCCTTTCTTTTCTTCCTACTTGCCTGCTGGAGCTGGGACATCAGTTCCTGCCCCTGTATTGGCATTAGTACCATCAGCATCCCTGGTTCTCAGGCCTCTGGACTCAGGACTGAATTACACCACTGGCTTTCCTGGGTCTCTAGCTCACAGACAGCAGCTCCAACGTCTCAGCCTTGAGTAAGTAAATTCCTCATAATAAATCTCTTCCTCTATATTCATCCTATTGGCTGTTTCTCTGGAGAACCCTAATACACTCTCCCTCTTGTAAGCAAGCCTAGGATGGCAACCCCTGTTTTTAGCCCAGGTTTACTGTACCATCCATTATGGTTTCCCTCTACCCTGGCCACACTCTATAAATATCCCTTTGTAAATTAAATCTCCTCGAATTACTCTAATTTAGTGTACCATCTGTTTCTTTTTGGGACTCTGATTTACATGTGCCCCAATTTCAAATTTTCTTATAGCAAAATTCTAATACAGTGCTGCCCTTTCAGCTCAATTCTGGGAGCTGGTAGAAGATGCAGAAGTCTGATGGACTCTTGGCCAAACACAACCTCCCTGATCAAATCTTTCTTCCTACTCCACAAATGCTGTAGAATAGGACTCCTAGTGCCCCAAACATAGACCTTACAAAGAGAATTCAAGTGAGTGAAGACAACTCTCAACAATGCCAATTTTGAATCTTTGTCCTTTCCCCTCTGTTTCACTGATCGCTCCAGGGGACAACCACTGGCCACACAAATGGCAGCAGAAATCAAAGAACATAGAATAGTGGACCTGAGAGGAACGTAGAGACCATCTAGGCCAACCCTCCTGGACCACTAGCTCTCTATCCATTTCCATGCCCTCTACCACCACTACCACTACCATCACCACCACCATTTCCTTCCACACCCATCATCACCATGTCCACCACCACCATCACAGCCATCAGAACCATGCTCACCACCACCACCTCCATTTACCCTACACTACCAGCAACACCAGCTCCACCACAACCCATAGTTCAGAGTCATCGGAACCATGCTTACCATCACCACCTCCATTACACCCTATACCACCAGCAACAACGCCTCCACCACAACCCAAGGCAACACCAACACCATTGTCACTACACCAAATCAACCACCATCATGACCACTGCCACCACCACTACACCACACATCTCTGTCGTGTAGGGGGGAAGGATATGATGCCCAGGAAGGTATGTCATTTACAAGAGGTAGGACGCTTAGTTGGCGGTGTAATTAAACGAGAACTCAAGCCTTTTAACTTCTAGTCAAAGAGGCTGATTCTCAAGTAAATAAGTGACTTCAACTGCAACTTAAAATTGAAAACAAAATAAAGTATGAGGAGGACAGTGTGGCATCAGAAGACAATATTGATTTTTTCAATGATTTACCACCAACCTGACTTTAACACAAAGACAAAATTGATATTAAAAACTAGAATCGTTCGGGAGGCCAAGGCAGGTGGATCACTTGAGGCCATGAGTTCCATACTAGCCTAGCAAACCTGTCTCCACCAAAATTTCAAAAATTAGCTGGGTGTGGTGGCATGCTCCTATAGTCCCAGCTGCTCAGGAGGTTAAGGCACGAGAATCACTTCAACCTGGTAGGTAGCGGTTGCAGTGAGCCAAGATTGCACCACTCCACTCCAGCCTGGGTGACAGAGTGACATTCTGTCCAAAAAACAAAACAAAACTAGAATCTCATATTTCAGTTATGTATTACCAAACACTGGTGAGGTTTTAAAGAAATCACAAGTTGGCACATTCTCCTACTTACGCCCCAGTTTCCAAATTTAAGCTTTCTGGTTTTTTTGAAATTCAGTTTTCTGCCCTGATCACAGGCATTAGCTTGCAAGTCAATAAAATGTTCCCCTTGGGTTGAAGTCTGAGCTGTAAAATTCACATGCAAGTTCCCATCAAGAATGATCACAGTCATATCCTGATAGGTGAACCGTGTTTCACTTGATGTGTAATCGGAAAAAAATGCAATTATTTGCCAAGTAACAATAATGCTAGCGTACTCTTATATTTTTCAACAGAGTTGTGTATCCACTGTTACGGTCCTCGAAATAACCCCGAGAGGATGATGATGTTGTCATCCTTTTACAGGCAAGGCAACTGGGATGAGAATGTTCAGAGTCACAATGTGAGCTGATGGCAGAGGTAAGCGTAGAGCAAGACACTGACAGCAATGACGCTGGCTGACGTCTGCTGAGTTCATCCTCTGTGCAAAGCTCTTCATATGCCTGATCACGTTTAATGAGAACTGGGTGTCTTTTTCAATTTCCCTGAACCCATATAACAAATGTGATCGTCTGCTAGTCATCCTGCTGTGTCAGGCTCAGCCCAACACCTTTGGGGCCTATGAAAATAAGCTACAAACAGCTCACGAGTGGAAGGCAGAAAAGCAAGAGAAGTGGGGTTAACATCGCCGCTTCTTCGTTTTTGTTTTGTTTTTTGTTTGTTTGTTTGAGACAGTGTCTCACTCTGTTGCCCAGACTAAAGTGCAGTGGCGCGATCTCAGCTCACTGCAACTTTTGCCTCCTGGGCTCAAGCAATCCTCCCATGTAAGCCTCCCTAGTAGCTGGGATTACAGGTGTGCACCACTACACTTGGATAAGTTTTGTATACTTTGTAGAGACGGGATTTTGCCATGTTGCCCAGGCTGGTCTTGAACTCCTGGGTTCAAGTGACCCACCTGCCTCAGCCTCCTAAGGTGCTGGGACTACAGGCATGAGCCACTGCGCCAGGCCAACATTGCTTCTTAAATGTCGTGACTCTCCTTTGCCTGAAGAGGTGTCTGCTGGTTCCTTTCAAAGGAGCACTGGAGCATGAGTCAAGGCCTTCTCTGCCACCTACTAGCCATGTGACAAAGGAAGACATTAACCCTCTCGAGGCTCTGTTTCAGTCCCTATAGTGAAGGGGCTGGAGGAGAGCAGGGGTTGCCAGCTGTGCTCTGAGGAAGCCTAGAATCACACTAGACGAGCCCTGGGGGTAGCGAAAGAGGGGGCCAGAGGGAGTTTCTCAGCACACCCACCCTCCGGCCCTCCAGCCAGGGCACCCTCTTTCTCCACGCATACGCTGGGCTTCCACAGACTGTGAGGAAGGAGCTTCATGGATAAAATTGTTTGAAGGTAATGGGAAAAAAGACTAGCATTTACAACTTGGGATGGACATGAATTATAATTTCTTGAACAGCAGCTTTTGTGGTTGTGCTGAAGTTAGTAACCGAAGCCTCCTCTGCTGGCTCCAAGTCATGGTTCGGAAGGTTTTAAAAACAGAGTGTCTGAAGATGCCCTTTGATAAAGTTTTCTTATTAACAACTGGTGAGAATGGTGACAGCCTAACACCCGTTTCACTCTAGAACAATGCAGACAATGCTAAAGCAACATCCGCAGGCATCTCGGCTGGGCAGGTGTGATGCCAGGGTGTGTCATCGTCACCATGGTTTGAAGCACAGGGCAGTACAAAAGGGACTTCCAACTAGCAGAGCTGAGTCTCAAGAGCTTATCCTTCACCCAGTTCTCTGTATGTCACACTGAGGGAAACCAATTTTAAATGTGTTGGTTTGCAGTAAACCAGCCTAATACAGTGTAGGTCAGGTCCTCTGTCATTTAGCCAGAAACACTGAATTGGGTATGAAAAGGGCACAGAAATTGAAATCAGAAGTCATGTGAATTTTAATTCTGCTCCTTGCCATCCATGCCACCTTAGGTAAGTCATTTGGTGTCTCTCCGTGCTGTGTATCTCTGAAAATTCACATGTTGAAATCCTAACACCCATTGTGATGGTATTTGGAGATGGAAATTTTTGTGATTAGGTCATGAGGGTGGAGCCCTCAGGAATGGAATTAGTGCCCTCATAAAAGGGACCCCAGAGAGCTGCCCTGCCCTGTCTACCTTGTGAAGGCACAGTGAGAAGATGACCATTTGTGAGGAAGCATGTCCTCACCAGACACAGAATCTACCAGTACCTTCCCAGCCTCTTGGACTTCCCAGCACTGTGAGAAGTAAATTTCTGTTGTGTTTCAGTCACCCAGTCTATGGCATTAACTTATAGCAGCTCAAATGAACTAAGACACTCTGCCTCAGTGGTCTCGTATGTAAAATGAGGATAAAAATAACTAGGGCAGGCTGGATGCGGTGGTTCACACCTGTAATCTCAGCACTTTGGGAGGCCGAGGCAGGCAGATCACAAGATCAGGAGATGGAGACCAACCTGGCTAACATGGTGAAACCCCATCTCTACTAAAAATATAAAACATTAGCTGGGTGTGGTGGCGTGTGCCTGTAGTCCCAGCTACTCAGGAGGCTGAGGCAGGAGAACCACTTGAACCCGGAGTAAAGTTTATTTTCTGTAGGTTTATTGCCGAGTTAAAAACGAGGAAACTGAGGCTAGCACAAGAAAATTAGATGCTAATTTATTCAGCTCCCTGGCTAGGTTTTGTGGTCCAGGGGACAGAGGCTAGGGAAGTTGCACCTACTCCTTTTAGGAGTGGGATTTTATAGGGCGTGAAGGCATTTGATTGGATTTGGAGAAATAGGATGTGGAAGGGGTGAGCTGCTATTGGTAGGTAGGTGGGATTTCTGGTGAGCGGGCTAAGTGCTGAGTGCAGAGGGGATGTCCAAGGCGGGCTAGGTGAGGAGTGCAGAGGGGATTTCCAAGGCGGGCTAGGTGAGGAGTGCAGAGGGGATTTCCAAGGCATGCTAGGTGCCGAGTGCAGAGGGGATTTCCAAGGCGGGCTAGGTGCCGAGTGCAGAGGGGATTTCCAAGGCGGGCTAGGTGCGGAGTGCAGAGGGGATTTCCAAGGCGGGCTAGGTGCCGAGTGCAGCGGGGATTTCCAAGGCGGGCTAGGTGCCGAGTGCAGAGGGGATTTCCAAGGCGGGCTAGGTGCCGAGTGCAGAGGGGATTTCCAAGGCGGGCTAGGTGAGGAGTGCAGAGGGGATTTCCAAGGCGGGCTAGGTGCCGAGTGCAGAGGGGATTTCCAAGGCGGGGCTAGATGATGGGCATATTCTGATAATGTAATTTTCAAGCGGGGAGGGAGATGGGCGTGTCCGAACTCCCGGAGAGGCAACCAGCTTTACAACTGGGAGGCGGAGGTTGCAGTGAGCTGAGATCAGGCCATTGCACTCCAGCCTGGGCAACAGAGAGAGACTCCATCTCAAAAGGAAAAAAACTAGGGCAAAGGTTTATCAAGAAAAATTTAAAAGAAACTATCTGAAAAGCCTAAATCTGACATTCATTCATGCAACCATTAACTGAAAATATAGATGTGGGTGCTACTTTGCGCCATATGCTCAGGTGGAGCCAGGGATTCCGGAGGAGCAAAAGTAGACCCAATCCCACCTCAGGGAGCTCCTATCTGGTGCAAGGGACATTGAAAAACTTTACCTTAGGAAGAGTGCTCTGAAGGACAAGAGCCGGATGCTCTGTGAGAGTAACTGAGTGGGGACTATCATAGATTGAGGACTCTGGAAGCCTTCTTTGATAGCTAAAAGAGAGGCAGCCAGCAAGAGATCAAGCTGGGGAAGAATGTTCCAGGCAGGAGGGAGAAGGTCGGTGAGGCAGGATCACTGTGAGAGTGACAGGTGCCATTATTTGCCCATCTAATGCCTTTCCCCTTCCTTGCTCCGACACAAACACCTCTTGCTAGCACAGCCTCTGTTTCATTGAGTTATTGGGGACCCATGTTCTTCCACGGTTGGACACGTAGCCCCTTTGCCATCCCATGGATGAACTTGAGTGGTCTAGGCTAATCACGAGCATCCCTCCTGGCCTGATGAGGACCCTCAGGTGGTGTCCAGGTGGGTACAGAAAACTCCATATTCAACCCCCAGCAGTTTTTTAGAGGCTTTGGCCAGACTCCTGTTCTGGGAGACTCTCTGTTGACCCTGATGGAGCTACCCCTTCCCAGACAACGTAGATGTCTGCGGACAGTGGCCATTGCCTCCCAGGACTCCAGAGTGACAGCAGGGTGAGCTGGGGCACCTTCCAGAAGCAGAAATGGCACTTGCTTAGGCTGCATCTTCCCCATGGCTCTGGTGAGCTCAGTTTGGGATGTCTTCAGAGATCTCTGTGTTTTCCAGCCTAGGGCAGGAAAACTGAGGCCCATCTTCCCAGAGAATGCACCACGATCACAGTGTCTGAGGCTGTGCCAGACGTCAGGCTGAAATCTCCAGGTCTCAGGGCCTTGGGTGATGGAGAGAGATGCTTGTGGAGGGGGATGGGAGAAGGAGAGGATGGTCACATTCATATCTCAGGCGGCTTGGGAAGCACCAGGAGCTGAGTGGCCACTCAGACACCCTTTCGGAAGGACAGCCACCCACCTGATGCTCTCAGCAGGGAAGGTGACCAGGAACCTGATAGAGAGTCCGAGCTTGGCATCCCATCCAGTTCGGGGCCTCCCATGGCACCCCAACCACATGGGACACAGCAGCCAGAACCTGAATGTGCCCGGCACTGTGCTAACTCCTTTGCGTTAATTTATAACTGGCACAAATCTCAGTTCATAAATTCAAGTGTCCAGGACATAGGACGGTCTTCATTTTCTGTAACTCAGCCTTATTTTCATTTTGAATACCCTGCCAGTAATGGGTGAATCTTCATCTCAGACAACTTTAACTTCAGGCCATTTTCCCCAGGAGGATGTCTGAGTTCCTGTGGGTAGACATGGGGTTGTCAGAATGACAAGGTATTGAGACCTCAATGTCGTGAGTACACTTGGTCGCCATAGAGCCGCCTGTGATCCTGTCTCAGGAACCCTCCAGGCAGGGGGTGGGGAGGGCTCTTTATTTCTTCTGGGCCATTGTTGCCTTGTGACCCATCTGCTGCTTCCACAGCCCATAATGAGCTCTGTAAGGCCCGTGAGCTCGTTGCATTGCCCAGCCCTTTCCCTTCTAGGAGCCCAGCTGCCTCCTCAGGGCTCTCACGAGGACAGGGGGCATGAGTGCTCTCTGCTCGCACACAGAGCCTTTAGGTGGGACTGCCACCCTCCCCCAGGCCCTGGCCATGAGTCAGTGCTCCCAATTTCCCTCCTCGCCCTCAGGGAGCACTTTTTTAGTTGGTTGGGTGGGAGGGCAGCTCTTACTCATTCAGGATGTTTTTTTTCAATCTGCCGCCTTACAGCTTCCCCTAAAGCCGAGGCTTTTGCACACACAATTCAGGAAAAGGCTCCTTCCATTACCCTTTGCCCTCTTCTGCCATGTCCTTTCCCAGAGGTGAGGAACACCACCGCTGTGGAGCCTGGCTGCGGACCCTAGGAAGGATAGGGAAGGGAGGAAATCCAGATGGGAAAATACCAGTTGATCTCTCAAAATGTTATGCATCAGATGGCGCCTCACTGAGCAGTGCCACAGTGCTGTGACATAAATGCCACCATCATGCCCATTTCATAGATGAGGAAACCAAGGCTTGGAAAGAGTGAGCGACATGCCTAAGGCCTGCGTGGGGCATGGCTGGCACTCGAACCCTGGTGCTCCCCACAGCTGGTGCCCTAATCCCATGCTGTGCTTCCTCCTGCTTCCTTCAGGCTGCTCCTGGGCAATATGTGGGCATGGAGCAGATCCTCAGGGTCTCCAGTTCCCCTGTCCGCTGGCTCCCCCAGCCTCAGCTGCACTGCTGGTGCAGGTCCTCTGAAGGCGCCAGGGTTGCCCCTGGCTCACACCATTTTTCTTAAGGAGCAGATATTTGATCTGACTGGGACTTCCTGCCTGGTGCATGGCCAGCAATCAATAAAACAAATATTGGCTGCCATTATATATACTCTCCTTTGAGCCTCACAGCAACCTAGTGAGAAAACTATTCTGATCTTCCTTGTTTACAAAGGTTAAACTGTTAAACTACTCATGGGAGGTCACTGGCAGGAGGGCAATTGAAATCCTCCAGTGAGGTCCCCAGAGGGTGACCTGTCTGCCACTCCATCAGTGCCCAGCCGCTCAGGGTCATCCCTCCTAACGATGAAGGCCATGAAGCTGCTCCCTTGATGGCTGTGGGTACTGTATCCCACACCCACACACCACATGGCAGAGGCACTTGTCCCTTCTTCCCCAGTGTTGCTTTCCAAGGCTTTCCAGCAAGAGCAGGTGCTTAGTATACGGAACTGCGGATCCCCCAGGTCAGAAGAAGAGAGAGTGGCCTGCAGCCCTAACAAAGGATCCTCTCCCACTCCCCGACCAAACTGCAGCAGCCCAGGGTACTCTGCACACTTCCTTACCTGAGCCCAGCCACCTGCAGCTACAGAAAACCTGGGTTCAGGCTCTGCCAAAGGAGACTCTGTGCAGTTTTTGGTGGTGGGATGGAGAGACGGGGAAGGCAGCAGCTGACTCGGCCTTGGATGTACTCCTGACAGGGCTCCCTTGCCACCCTGGGGCCTTGGTGATCAGAGCTCCTGGCCATGGCCTTGAACCCTGACACTGGAGGAAGCCTCCCACTCCTCCTCCTCTAGTCAGAGGAGGAGCTCTAATCAGGCCAGAGTTTAGGAACCCAGCACTTTGAGGAAAGCTGTCCCCTTCCCAAAAAAGGCTTTAACCTGAATGAGGAGAGTGGGGGTAGGGATCTCATAAGTCCTTGCAGAGGTGAGGTCCCCTGGCCTAACTGCAAAGGCACTTGCCTCGGCCATCCCAGTCATCAGGCACACACCCGCCCACACTCATCATGTACACCCAGGCCAGTCTTCCCCAGAAGACGGCCCCCACAGAGCACCCATGAGGACTGTCCTCACCCAAAGCACCAGTTCCAGGGTCAGAGCCTCACTGGCTCCAGTGCCAGGCAGGTGATCAAAGTGAGGCCAGTGGCTGGAGGGATGCTGATGGGCAACTGGGCAAGGAGCTCCAGAGGGGCACCTGCCACTCAGTTCCAGCCCAGGTCTTCTGATTTTTCAAGAGAAACTAGAAATCCAGATTTGTATGTAAAAGATTCTCAGGCCGGGCACGGTGGCTCACACCTGTAATCCCAACACTTTGGGATGCCAAGGCGGGCAGATCACAAGGTCAGGAGATCCAGACCATCCTGACCAACATAGTGAAACCCCGTTTCTACTAAAACTAAAAAAATTAGCTGGGCATGGTAGCGTGTACCTGTAATCCCAGATACTCGGGAGGCTGAGGCAGGAGAATCGCTTCAACTAGGGAGTCGGAGGTTTCAGTGAGCCGAGATTGTGCCGCTGCACTCCAGCCTGGTGACAGAGCAAGACTCTGTCTAAAAAAAAAAAATTCTCAAATTTAAGTGCCAATAGAAAACTCAAAATTTTAAAAAGTAAACAGCAAAACAAAACAAACAAAAAACCCCATACTGCATGGCCCTATTAAAAACAACTTTTCCCATAGGCTATTGGATTGGAAGTCCCACTCTTGATGCCCCTGAACCACCAGCTTGGCCAAAGCATCAGCCTTCTGTCCCTCCGAATAGCCTGAGCCAGTTCTCTTTAGAAAGCCCAGTGGGCTCTGAAAGGCAGGGCTCGGCATGCCTGCATCCCCCTGCCATGCACCCCGTGGGGCTCTATGGGTTACCCTTGTCAGGGAAGGGCTTGTCCTTGGCAGAAAGGAAAGCAGGCTACTTCCCACCTGCTTAGCGCACTGGCTCAGGGGACAGCAGATCCCACCAGGCACGCTAGCACCATCCTTGTCCATTCATGGAATCCAGAGTTGGATTAGAACCCATAGTCAGGGTTCCTAGGTCTGCCTGGCTTCCCATTGTGAGCACGGGGCCATAAGAACACACAATCTCTGCTGGCCACATACCTGAGAGGCATTCTTTTAGGCCATGTCACCGTGCTGGAGAGTGGGATAAGAAGCCACAGGGCAGAGGTGGGAGGTTAGATTCCAGCCCAGCCTGCCTTCAACACATAGAATTCTGTCCATCAGGGTAGGCTTCCTGCCATCCCTACAGCCAGGGGCCTGCAAGCTAACTCTGTTGTCACCGCCAGCTTGCACCCTGGGCAGAGAGGAGCAATGGTCAGGAGGGTCAAGACCATCCTCATTGGCCCAGCTCACCTGGACCCCCAGGAGAGCCCCAGACAGGAGGATTGGTACACGGGACATTTGTCTATTTTCAGGCAACCTGGCAGCTTGGGATGACATGCGGACACACAGCAGGATCCTACAATTCCTTATATAAACCTTCATCTTGCAGGGGACAGGGGCAGGGAGGACTGGAGCTCTTCCAGCAGAGCCGGGGCGAAGCTTGCCTCTGACAAGCAAAGCTTTCTGCTGAGATTCCAGAGCCTCACAAAACAGCTCCGGGAGGACAGAGACATTTTGGAGAGCAGACTTTAAGCTCTCTGACCCACTAAGGAAGGCTCAGCCTCCCTTCCCACAACATTCATTCCTAAAATGCTAATGCCAGCCGTTCTTTATGCCTTATGCAGGTCCTGGAGGGACTTCTAATGTCTTATTCAAATATGCCATTCACGCATTCTCTTCCCAAGGTAGACTCTAATTCAGGCTGGTCTCACTTTCTGCTACTCGGTCAACAGATATTTAGGAAGGCTCTGCAGCTGGCAGGCAGGCTAGTGTCCTTGGCAGTGGTGTGGTGACCTATCCACCCCAGCACCCACTTCCCCAGGAGATTCCCATTCCCCTGCTGAGAAGACACCAGAGCCCATAGGCAGGCCTCCCCCTTCCGTAGGCCCCATAAGGCTTCAGAATCCCCACCCTCCAGCAAGAGAGGCAGCTGAGGGGTCAGTTAGTGGTTCTGGAGCTATGGCTGTGTGGAGCTGGATATAGACAGTGCACATACTGCTGGCAGGGCACCCACCACTGGGTCCTGGACACAGTCCCTTAAGCCCCAGGGCTGCCACCTCCCCCAGGTCTGTGGACAGCCCTCCCTATGCCTGTTCCCTGGACTAACTCTTCGCTGGTCTGGCTCCCTGGCCCCTCGAATATCTTTGTGTCTCTTGGGCTTGCTTTCCATCCAGGTCTGAACCCTGATAAAGAGCCCTCCAACCCTCACAGTGCCAAGCCCTGATCCCGATTTGGCAAGGCGAGATTTGAAGTCTGCCTCTTCTCAAGAACCTGCCTCCACTCACCAAGGTTTTATCTCAAGAGCCGACTTGAGGAGTCTGGAAGAGCTTTCTCCAAGAGCGTTAAAGGGATGCATTTATTTGAGGAATCATGCGACCAGCAGAAATGGCCCAGGGGCTTGGGTGGGGTGAAAGGGCCACATGGCATCCAAGCCCCTAAGGCTCAAGTGTGGAAATGGGTTTCAGCAAGACAAGCCATGGGCGTGCAGCCAAATGGAACAGATGCCACCAAATGCTCACAGGACTCCTGCAGCAGCCAGGACTTCTCTCAGCTTCCCCCTCTATAAATGGGATAAAGCCCGGAACAGTGGGTCAGACCTAGATACAGAGCCAGACAGGTCTGATCCCTTGGGAGAGCTCCTTAACCTGACAATCTGCAGGTACATCGTCTGTAAAAGCATCATACTTACCCTTTGTGGCTGTTGACAGCGCTACAGGAAATGTACATAAGGTACCTGGCATCCAGCAGGGCTCCGTATGTGGGAGTGAACTGTGACTTCATAGGCTGGGTTTGAGGACTAAATCAAATGAGACAATGTATATACCGGGGTTCGGTGAATTACGGCACACAAATGGTAGCAATTAACCACTTACCGGTGCGTTCACCTCTCCCGGGGCCTCATGGCGCTCCTTCTTTCTTTCTCACTCTAGTTTATCTTTTCTTCTCTGATTTAGCCTCCTTTTGGCTTCTCTTTTTTTAGTCTCTACCCATCCCCATATCCTTCAGAGCCAACATCCAACACCAGTTTCATCTGCCTTCACTCCAGAACCTACAATGTTTCCCTATTGTCCTGCACTGCAAACTCAGCGGCGGCAGCACCCCCCACCCCCCACCACCCCGGAGTCACCAGCTTTACCTCCCGTCCCTCCCCAAAGCAGAGGTTTCCCACTGACGAGCGGCTCTCCTCCCACCTCCCTGACACCCACTCATGGGCACCCTCTGTCCTCTCTCCTGCTGCTCCCCAACCTGGAGAGCTCATGGTTGCTGGTTGCTGTCTCAACAAATGCAATCCCACTCATCCTCCAAGACTCAATTAAGGTCCATTTTTGAGTCAACTAATATGTTTCAAGGGGCTGCTCTGGGGCAGGGTCTTTTGAAAGAGTTCTCTTTAGGGGGAAATCACCTTAAAATTATAGTCAGAATGTTCTAGCTGAATGATCTCAGGAAACTTACCTCCCTCTCTGAGCCTACCTTGTACAGTGGTTATGAAGATTAAGCAGTTTGTAAAGTTTCCAGCCCAGGGCCCAGTGCATAGAAAATGGTTCATAAATAATAGCTACTTTTGTTATCCTTGTTCTTTGACATAGAAAATGAAGCCACACAGAGCAGCTGGGAGTGTGGGGCTTTCACTGCGCAAGTAGTTAAAATTAAATATCTTCTCACTCGAGGGCTTCGCCAGGCCTCCAAAGCTCCCTGCCACTGAGCATCCCTGAGGGCTCCATCCTTTGACCCTCATTTGTAGTCAGCTGGTCCGTGCAGGCAGTTACCCTAGGCATGGAGGTAGGGGTGGCCTATGAGGCTGGCTGTGTGGAGCTATGGAGCTATGGCTGTCTGGAGCTGGATACCTGCTTATTCGAATACCTTATTACCTGCTTCCACTCCTTGCTTTGTAAAGCTGTCCAGAACAGCTTTATAAAACAAGGTGTGGAAGCAGGTAATAAGGACAGGGGCTCCCCATGCCAGCTGGAACATGAAGGGCATTCCCGGCAGGCTGGACACAGCCCCAGCTTTATCTTCAGGGCCTGCCCTACCTGCCCCCAGGACTGTCTCTTCTCCAGGCCCCAGCTCATCCTCCCTCCCCCGACTCTCTCTGCCCCTGTCATCTGACCTCCCTTCTGTCCTTTCAACATGGACAGCTCTGTCTTTGCTCAGTCTCTAAACATGCTCCTCCTCCTGTCCCGGGCACTCCTTCAGCCCGTGCACCTCCAAAGACGTGCATACTCCTCCTAGAGCCAGTCTCTGTCCATCCTTGTCAGAGGCTCTGCTTTGTTTAGGATGTTATCAAAAGGGCACAGGCTGGGTTTGAATCCCACTCTCCCACCCACCAGCTGATGTCCAGCAAACCACAGCCCCTCTGGGACCCCATGGCCCTCACTAGCACCGTGGAGCAGCATGACTGCAGGGGTAAGGGCCTCCCACACGTCCTAAAGTCTCAGAAGCAACAGCTGATGGTGAAAGATGGGAACACCCCTTGCAGCGGCCAGAAGTCAAATGGCTTCAGGGCCAGGCCAAAGAGCCAGCTTTTAGTGCAAGCCAGGAAAGCAGAGCGGAGGAGGATTAGTTGGAATCTGCAAGGTGGATCACCAGGAGAGAGCAGGCAGGACCCCATGTCCAGGCCTCTAACCACCCCTGTCTACCCTAGGGTCCATGGCTGGGCCTTGATCTTCTGTGCCAGGTCAAGGGCTCCTGAGGAGCAGAGTCTGTGCCCCATGCCTCTGAACTCCTCATGCTTCTGAGCTCCGGATACAGGGCTGGTACCCCGGAGGCCCCAGTAAAGATCTTTCCCCCGAGGCTGTGGTTGTGTGGCTCTCAGGGGGCCACTTGGCACAGGTTTTCTGGCAACTCTCTCCTGCCCAGCAGCCTTCCAAGTTAAAAAGAGGATCCTTGCTCCCCACTACACCACTCCTCCTCTCCTCTCAATTAGATGATGTCTATAAATCCCCCTAGAGCCAGGAGCAATATAAATCCAAGACGTTACTGTTAGATCCAGGCCAGGGAAGCTTCAAGGAGCCAGGCACAGGGAGAGGGGCCCTGGGGGTCTGCACCAGCTGGACTGAACAAGGTCTCTCCTGACCCAGATGCTTTTAGTCACTACAGATGGCTGCCGCTGGCTCCTCGGGTTACAAGGAAGCAGGGAGGGCGGGGCTGGCCAAGTTTCACGCTTGTTGAGTGCTTCAGAGTATTTGTCTAGCGTTTGCGGTTGGAGTAAGTTCAGCTGAGTCTCTTAAAACTTATCTTTTGGCCTACCTGAATTTAAGAGCTAGGGGACTCTTCTCCTGGTTCTCACTTGTTTGCACCAGTGGTGGCCTGTTCTCAGAGCCCCTTCCTGTTGTCCCCAAGGAGAAACTGAGATGTGTTGGCACTATAAGCTGGAATCGGAGTCCCAGAGCCAGGCAGTGTGGGGTCTCTGCATGTTCTCCAGCACGTTTCTCGCCCCATTCCCTCCTTTGATGACTCCTCCCAAGGAGGTGACAGGAGCTGCAGCCTCAGCATCCTTCCCTCCCTTTACCAGCTGTTGAGTGTCACTGTGGGTTTTAATTCCTGCTGGTCTGGTTCCTCCACTACGGGGCACACAGCACATGGAAACAGGACATAAGCTAGGCGTTTAATCCACCTTTGGTCTTTAGAGGAAGACACTGGCCAGGACATCTCACCAGCTGATCACTGGCAGATCCTAGTCTGACCTGGTGGCTCTCCCAATGGATCCCTCTTCTAGCAGAGTCACTGAGGCAGCCACACCCCTGCCCACCCCATCACTGCCATCAACCTCCCACCCCACCACAACCTCCCCATCACTTTCTCCGCCATCCACCCTCACCTCAGCACCCTCCCCGCAGTCTCCCACCCTCAAGGAGCATGTGAGACACTGATGCAGTCAAAAGGAGCCCCTTGTCAGGAACACTTCAAGGATGCGCCATTTAAACCAGGATCACAACGTGCGAGCAGAGGATCCCTGAGAAATTAGGAGTTCCAATGGAATATGCAAAGGGCACTAGGGTATAGCGAGCCTGGCCTATGGCTGGAAGAAACCTGTGCCTCATGTTACATGTCCCTGACAGCCCAGAGGCCCGCAAAGCCTGGCGTGATTGATCAACGAACACCCGTTCGATGTGTTTCTGGATTTAGAGTAGTCCTTATCATCTAAGAGGAAGAGCTATGAAATTGTCCCAGGGTGCACAAAAGGACATATCCCTGTCCTCAAGGGGCTCACAGCATCTTCGAAGAGACAGAGAGTGAAAAACAAAACAAAATGAAAACCCATGGCCATAGGGATGAAGTTGGACTCAGGAGAAGCGCATCGAAGGAAAGATCTGTGGTGCCATGGGAGACCCAAAGGAGCGTGTTCTGGCCTCACCAGGTGGTCCCGGGAGGCTTCTCTGAGGAGGCGTCTGAGCTGCCTGCTCCACACCTCCTCTGCCATCCTCCTCGCATGGCCCTTGTCTGAACAAGTTGCATCGAGTCCCTTCTCTATGGCGGTCACTTCTATGGGTACCACGTACTAACAAAAAGCCCACAAACGAAGAAGCTGCACCCTCCCCCAACATCTGGACATCACACTCAGTCCTGACAACTGAGACTCAGTGACCACCTGCCTGTGATGCACACCCGGCACCGAAACCCCCAGGTGAAAAGAAAAATGGGCAGAAGCTCCTGGCATTGTGGTAACTCTGTTTCCTAATGTAACTTATTGGCGCCTCAGTGCTTTCCACTGTAAAATAGGCCTGCTTCACTGGTTACAAGGAGGATCAGCCAAGACAAAGGCAAGGTGTGTTTCTTGTGAGCTAGGAGTTGGGGGCGTTGGGAATGGCGTGTTTCTGAGATCCGAAGGTGGCAGATGGAGGCTGGGATGAGTTTCTTTCGGACAGCTCCACCCCCAGAGATGCTGCTTCTGTTCAGTGACTGTGACTTTTCTATCTCTGACTCAGAAGTGACCTACCTCAGAGTCATGAGGCTGCTGGGTGGATCTGGGGAGGAAGGAGTTTGCAGCCGTCCTGGGAGACACTTGTCTGATTGTCCATCAGTAATGGCTTCAGGGTGCAGACAGCTGGAGACATCGAGGTGGGGGTGGCTGGGAGACCAGGGAGCCCAGACAGAGGGACAGGAAGGTGAGCACTAAGACGGGAGGGAGAGGAGCCAGGGAGGGGGTGGACATGCGGTCCCTCAGGCTGGCCCTGGTTAAATATAGCCCCAGCCCATTGTTCCTCCAGTAATTGTATTTTGCCTTTTTCCCTCTCAAGGGGCACCTAAATGAGGAACTGGCCAAGACAGGACTGCCTGGAAGTTCCAAGAACACAATTGTCTTCATGATGAAATTAAAATTGTATATATTTAAGATTAAAAAAGCAAACACTCCAAGGTTATACACCGGCGCTCTGCCTCCTAAAATCCGGTTTGTTTGCTATTCTTCCTCAAGGTGCCTGGGTCTTGGGGCCCAGCAGCCAGGGTCAGCTGGGGGCCATCCCTGGGAAGATGGGAGAGAAGTAGACTCAGTGGGACATTCGGTCATTCAGGTCAGCTGAGCCCCAGATGGCTTGTCAGCACCAAGCGGGGACTCCGTGGGTAAGCTCGTAGAGGTATCCAGCTTGGAGGCATCCTGCTCCTCACAGGAGACCCTGTTAACCGGCCTAAAAGTAATGCCTGCTGGCCTGGGGGGACCAGACCCAGGAATAGGAGGCACCTCCACTTCTAGGCACCAGGTCCAGAGCTTCCCCTCCTGAAGCCAGCATACCTGTGAGGAGGAGATCAATAACCTGGGTAGACGCACATCTGCGTTCACACTCCTCCTTCCCCATCTCTGTTCTTGTTTCTCTCTGTGTCTCTCTCTTTCTCTCTCTCCCCCACTCTTGCTCTCTCTCTCATATTTTTGCCCATCAGAGAATCTCTGCTGCATTCAGGAGTCTTCATCACATTTGGCAAAGGGGTAAGAGTGCCCCAGAGGGATGGCTGAGCATTGGCTGGGGATCAGCCAGTGGGCAGAGGAGGGCCAGGAGGCCAGGGTTTGGAGCCCACTTGGTGGCCTCCACTCCCAGCCTCTCCCCTCTCACAGCTCTCCCTGCCACTGCCCCTCCCTGCGTCACTGCCCCAGGAAAGAAGGCAGCCCCAGCCTTCCCCCTCCCTCCCCTACCAGGTGCTCAGACCACCCTGGTGGCCTTCCCACCTCCACACTCCAGGCAGAGAGGCTGAGTGCTCAGACCATCAGGTACACGAGGTCAGGCTTCCTGGCCACCGCAGCTGTGCACTCCTGGAGAAGGAGAGTGGATTCCGCTCCACCAGCCCTGGCTCAGGCTGGCCTGCTCTTGATGGAAGAGAAGGTGAGAGGGCGCTGGGCAGGGCTGGGTCCCAGGACCCAGCCTGGCCTCTAAACACGACTACCCTCCTCCTGTGTCTACTGGGCAGCTGGACCTGCAGGGGACAGGTGAGGAGGCCCAGATGTGAGCTGGGAAGGTGGAGACAACGATTCACCTTCATAACAATAACAAACCCTTATGTAACCTGACTGTGGGCCAGACACTGTGCTAAGCGATTTACACGCCAATTCACCAAATCCCTATGATGGCCTGTCATTATCCCCATCTTACAGATGAAGGAACTCGTGCTCCGGGAGGTTAAATCCCGAGACCTCAGGATTCAAACCCAGTCTGGCTCCAGAGACTTGGCCTCCTAAGCACCTCCGCATGCCAGCTCCTCAAGAGTCCAGTAAGCTGCCTCAGCCCTTCCCCACGCGAGACGGCACCAACAGGGCAGGCTTCATGTGTGTGACTGTGGTCGCTCTGGCCCCGCTCAGGATTTAATGCTCTGCCAAGTCCATTTTAAAATTCTGAATAATTTTTGACAAAGGAGGCCGCATCTTGCATTTGCACTGGGCCCTGCAGATCACTCAGCCAGTGCTGGGAGCGGAAGGCTTAGCAGACCAGGTCATTCTCGGGAGGGAAGGCCGGCTGCTCACCTTCTGCCCGTCACTTTTCATTCACTGGTTTCTGCCTTGTCTCACTCCAGCTCTGTTTGGGCATCTACTGGAGGTCGTTTAGGCTCTAAATTTGTGCCTTTCTTTTTTTTGAGATAGGGTCTTACTCCACCACCAGGCTGGAGTGCAGTGACACGATCTTGGCTCACTGCAACCTCTACTTCCCAGGTTCAAGCGATTCTCCTGCCTCAGCCTCCCGAGTAGCTGGGATTACAGGCACCCGCCACCACACCAGGCTAATTTTTTGTATTTTTAGTAGAGACGGGGTTTCAACATGTTGGCAAGGATGGTCTCGACCTTGTGATTTGCCCGCCTCAGGCTCCCAAAGTGCTGGGATTACAGGTGTGAGCCACTGCGCCCGGCCTAAATTTGTGTCTTTCTCAGAACAGTGCCACATGAGAAATGCCAACACCTCATCCCCCTGCCCCATGCTAAGGCCCTGGCCCAGCACAGCAGGAAGGTGAGGCTCCTGGAGCCCTTCTTCCCCCACCTCCTGGTGATGGACGTGTACATACATGGCCCTCCCAAGCTGGGCCAGGCTGCACGGCTGCAACCTCAAGCCAGTTGCAGAACTCCACCTGCTCAAAGCCAAGCAATGGGCTAAGCTCGCCCCCTTCAGGTGCTTCCCGCCATCCCTACCCTGCCATCTGTGGAAAGTGATCAGCAGGGTCAGGGCGTGGCATGCTAGGCTCTGGGCAGCCTTCACCACAGTTCCAGCAGGCCCAGAAACGCAGACCTCTCCCCTCAGACAGGAGGACGGCTTCATACTGGAATGCTGGAAGAGACAAGAACAGGTGCTGGGCATGGTGAATGGGGGGCAGGACGGGGGCTGTGGCATTCCCTCCCAGCTCCGCCCTAATTCCAGGAGGACCTGTGCATGCCACCCAACCCGTCTGGGCCTCTGCTTTCTCACCAGTAACATGAGTGGGCCAGACCTGAAGAGTTGGAGGTCCCTTCTTTCTCCCAGATTCAACAGTTCTGGGACTCGTGGAGATGGGCACATCACAGCCTCCAGCAGCAAATGTTTCTGTTTCTTTCAGGGCCACCACCTGAAGACCTGAGTTCCTCTAGTTGAGAGGAAGCCCTAAGGTGACCCCAAGAGCTACTCACATCTTATCATCCCAGCAACCCCAAGACTCCAGCCAAGACCCAGGTGACACTTCCATCCATCTGGCTGGGGGTTAGGGGCAATGCTGGAGTCAGTCCCTGCACCAGAGGGAAGGAATGCTCTGAATGGCCAGGCCTGGTTCCACCAAGTGAGAAGTGGCAGCAGAGGAGGGACAGCTCTCAAAGGGAGGTCAGGGGGAGGGGAGTCAATATGGCCCAGGCAGTCCTCACTGACTCCCCCGCAGAGGGGCTGCCCCCTTCTCTCTGGGCCACAGAGCCTTCCATGCGTCCCTGTCGCACAGTGGCAGGCATACCCGTCTGGATCCCCTGTGAGCCGTGAGCTTCTCCAGCAAAGACCATAGGACAACATCTCATTTATCTGTGCATCCCAGCATCCTGTTGAGGACAGGGCGTACAGTCACTGCTCAGTGCAGATGTGATGGATAAGGGCTTAAATCAGAGGGCTCCAGAAAACAATGCTTTGGAGCATTCTAGAGCATGTGCTTCAAGACCCAGCTCAAGTATGAGCTTAATCACGGAGCAAGAGCCCACTTCATTTAGGACTCTGTGTTAAAAGTAACAACAGCAGCACCAACAAAAGCTATGTCGGAGTAGTTTAAATTAAAAAGGAGTGTGTTATTCACACAAGCAGGGAAATTCAGAGGTAGAGTGACTGTCAGGACTGGTTTGTTACAGGATCTTTGGGATGTTGCTTTTCTGGCTGGAAACTTCTGTGGCCAGTGGCGCCTTTGCCCATTTTTCCCAGGCCCCTTGGGTTTGTTCTGCTTGTTCTGCCCACTCGGCCTGGCAGTCTGCACTCAGTTCACATTACTGGTCTGGATCCCATGCCTCCCGGGGAGACTGTGAGTCAGGTGTGGAGTGGTGAGGGGTGTGAGCGAGCGTGGGGTCCAGCCACTGTGCACAGTCAGACACGCCAGCCGCTGCCGTGGCATGGGCTCCAGGTGCCAGCAGGCCCGGGTGCCGGCTTTCTGCAAGGCTGTGGCTGGACCAGGAGCACCACAAGCCACTTCCTCCCCAGCTGGCACAAATGCGGTGGCACCCAGAAGCTTGGAGATGCCAGGAACTGCAGGGCCCCAAAGAGGGAGTCACAGCCCTGGCTCTGGGAGCTCCCAGGTCTGGGCTCCCTGAAGGGCTGCAGCTCTTCTCTCCTTCTCTTCACCAGAGACTTGGGGAGCAAGGGACATGTTCCCGCCCTGTTTGTGTTACAGCTCTTTAGCCTTCCATTTGGCAGGTCCTCAGTTCTTGTCCTGTGTCCGGGAAGAATGAGGTACAAGACAAATGGAGGGTGAGCAAGATGAAGAAGAGCTTTATTGAGCAATGAAACAGCTCAGAGACCCACAGAGGGCAGCTCCTCTCCATAGCCAGGGTGTCCGTACCAGCTCTCAGCTCTCAGTAGAGGGTAGCTCCTCTCTGCAGCTGGGTGTTTCATCCTCTCTCCATCCTCTGGTTGATTCTTGCCGAGTCTGGGGTTTTTATGGACTTGAGAAGGGAGGACGTGTGTGCTGATAGATCCATGGGCAGCCATGGGTGGGCCCAGGGAACAGCACCAGTTTGCCCCTCTGGTTCACAGGACTGGTGGCCCAGCCCCCCAGCTTCAGGCCATCCCCAGCTTGAAGGTGGGGCTTCACCGAGGACCCACCCCCTTCTGCCCAGGAGCCCATCTGCCTCTTGCCACTGTTCAGGGGCGGGGCTCCTGCCTGCTCCTGGCCCCCAAGAGCACAGGGACACCCAGGTCCACAGCAACAACGCAGGCAGCTGCAGCCTCACCCAACTCCTGCCAGCTCCACCCTGGGTGCAGCTCTACCCCAGGGCCCCTCTCTGCCAGCCCCTCTGCCTCTTATTGTGCTGGTCCCCCACCATCAGGCAACTCTGCCTGGCTCCATCGCAATGGCCACCAGGGCAGTGGACTCTGGGTGCCTCCCAGGGGTGGGCTCCAGGGACTGTCTGCCTCCTTTCTGCACCCTCCCTGCAGCGGTGGTGGGTGAGCCAGAGTCCGGAACAGCAGAGGCTCCAGGACTGGCGGTGGGTCCCACTCAGCCACAAAACGATGGGAGAGGCACAGTCAGCTGCCTCAGGTATGGGGGGCACAGGGGATGCAGGACACAGGGGTCCCACTGCCACCACTGCCACTCCCACATCTGCCCCACAGCCACCGCCCACACTCCGCTGCCACAGCCAGTGCAATGGCAGCAGCCACTCCGAACAGCCCGCTGCTGCTGTCAGTTTAAACCAGTGGCTCAAAAATGTCAGCAAGGACGTAGTTTCTTTCTTTCACCTCTGCTTTGCGTGGTTTTATCTTTATCATAAGGCTGACTTCCTGTGTGGTCTCAAGGTGACTTCTAGAATCTACATTGACTACACGCTCATCTCTCACATCAGAGACAGAGACCGGGGACAAGAGAGAGAGAGAAGCTCTCAGCCGGCAACGCAGAAGTCCCAAGATTCACTCTGATTGAATCACATGTCCACTCAGGAGCCAGTGGCCAAGGCCAGGGATGGGATAAGCTGCCTGGAGTGAACCCAGTGGGATCCATTTCTCCCTGAAGCTGGAGCAGAGCTCCCTGTATCTGCAGCATAAGGGCTCTGGTGCAGGAGAGGTGGATTGTTGGGGAATAACAGGGCCCTGGGAGGAAAGCAGAGGGGCAGGCGGTGGCAGCCATAAAAAGCCCACTGTACCTTCCCTGGCCCCCAGTGTGGGCTTGTCACCCTGCCTTCAGCCGTCAAGAGCCCTGCTTCCTGCTTTCCCTGCACTGTTGTCACACTTGCATTGGACTATGAACTTGGTGACAGCAAGAACCACTGCTTATTGACCACTCTATCCCCCCGTCTCAGGACTTTTCTCAGGCCCTGAACTTGACAGGCATTCGACCAATTCTTGTTCAATGGCAAAACCCAGATAAAGCTGCCCACACAGGACTCCCATGACATAGACGTCCCTCTGCCCAAAGTGGCCATAACAGCTTCCTGTTTGTTTTAAAATATGGATGTGTATTCTTATCCTTGCATGATTTCTTAATTGGGAAAATGAAGCCTGACTCCAGGAAGCGGGTTTGGAGGTGCCTCACTGCCTGTGCTTCCTGCTCCAGGCAGAGGTGGGACGCAGATTTGCAGCTTCCTCCGGGTGCCCGCTCCCCCCCAGGGTGGCGGGTGACATCACTGCGGTTGCTCCCAAGCCCAATCACGGCATCCACGCAGCAGAGACACTGGGGCAGCCCCAGGAAACCCAGAGTTCGGCACATCACAAGCTTGGACTCTGGGGCTAAAAACAGCCTCAGGCAAGGATCAAAGAGTTCTTCCCACCGTGGAAGAAACCCCAGGGGGCATGAGCTCATCACACACTCTCCAGATGGGGGGTCTCTAGATGGGGGGCTGGCTGGTTAGCCAAATGTCATTGTCTCCTTTGCTACATTCTTTATCTAATCCACAGGATTCCAACAGTGGCCGGAGATCCACAGCTTCGCCCCTACCCCACCAGACTCGCCAGGCCTGTCCTAGGGTCATGAAGGCAGACAGGACCCAGGACCGGCTCCCATGCCAGCCCATCAGCCAAGGAAGCGCTCAGTCCCATGCCCAAGGGGATCTGGAGACGGTAGTGGGCCACTCCCCAGACCTCCTTGCACAGACCAGCTACGTAACCCCTTGCTCCTATCCCCTGACTTAACCTCCCCCCTCCACCCCCACTTCCTAGGGCTGGCCGGCAGAAATAGGGTCAGAACACAAAACACTGTTAAGAACTGAGTAGCATGCAGCCCCAAGACACACTCCTGCTCTTCTTCAAGGCAGCTGCAGACACCACTTACTCTTCAACCAATGTGTGTCTTGCTGCTTGAAAAGTGTAGACAAGGAGGGACAAGGCAGTCGTAGCTGCAAGGAAGGGGCCCCAAGTTAGCACCGGTGTCCTAGGAGCCAGGCAGCAGGAATTTGAGGAGAAAGCTGCAGGACGCCCGACAGGTGGCCTCGCTCCTCTGCACCTTCCAGGCCTTTGCAAGGGCAAGAGCCGCAGGGAGATGCAGCAGGAGAGGGAAGCATTTTGCACTGCAGGCAGGTTAGCATTCAGGGTAAAGCGCGGTGAGCAGGAGTTGGGTCTATGATCCTGACTTTGAGCGGAGGGTGGGGGAGAGGGTGACACTCAGACACCCACCGCCCCTGCTTCACCTTCACCCTTCAAAGACTTAGCTAAGCCACAGCAGCTCAGCTTCCATCTGCTTTATGCATGGGGCTTCTGAACAAGAGGGCAAGGGAGAATGAAAGGGGGCCACTGCACAGGCTTTTGCTGAGCCTCTCTGGGGCCCAGGGCGCCGATGGTGGCTGG
The DNA here is from genome assembly GCF_009761245.1 of Sapajus apella. Classification (NCBI taxonomy): domain Eukaryota; kingdom Metazoa; phylum Chordata; class Mammalia; order Primates; family Cebidae; genus Sapajus; species Sapajus apella. The sequence continues at coordinate 1,086,303 of NW_022437034.1, read as the reverse complement.
GGAGGAAACTCAGGCCGGAGGGGAGTCGTTGGAGGGCAGTGGGGGCAGCCAGGCAGAACCTCAACTGCGGAGGGACACTCCCCCTTCAACCCCGTCCACACCCATAGGAGAGCATGGCTCTGGGCAACAGCGGATGACAGTGGAGGGCGTGGTCTGCATTCCACAGGGCTGTGTACAAACCCCACTTTTCAAACCAGTTTCAGTTCCAGGCTTTGTCCTGTGGGGTCTCGGTGTGTCAGGGCTTTGGCCTGAGGGAAGCCAGCTGAAGGCACCTGGCGGGGTGAGGCTTCCCACTGAGCCCCTCATCCAAGCACACCCAGGCCCCCCTTCAGAGGCCACCACAGCCAGGCCTGTTGGGGCTTTCATTTTTCTTTGGAAAATTCTTTAGGTTGCTTTGCATTTATCCCCGTAGACTGCTCCCCTCAACACACACACACACAAACACACACAACCTCATAAAACACAAGCAGCCCAGAAACGCACACACACAAAGCCTTTCTATGCCACTGTGGATTCCTGCCCATCCTTCTCAGTGCATGCACATTCCTTTGGGATCATTTTATGTACCGTGGATAAAAATTATGTGTGTATTTTTATCTTGCTCTGTCCACCTGATATATCACCTACATATTTTTATGTATAAACACTGAGCAATAGCACTGGCTATTTTTTAAAAAGAAAATAACTGGAGAAGGTGCTGTCTTAACCCCAGATGATTCTTAAGTGGGATTATTCAAGGCACTGCGGCCTGAGGTCGGGGGTAGAGGGAGGGAAGAGAGGGCTGAAAATGCCAATTCTGAAAAGCTCTAAGCACAGGGTGTGCCGGGTGTTCGAACAGAAACAGCTGACCCTGGTCCTGGGCCGAGGGCCTGTTCTGTCTGCCTCCTGGCCCTACCTTCCCCTAGATGAGGGAACTGGTGACACCTGGAAGCAGCCCCAGAAGCTTCCAGCCCCAGAAGCCTCAGCCAATCCCACCCTGAGTAAGTCCCCTTAAGCACCATTCAGCCACAGAGGAGACAGGCTGAGCAGACAGGGGCAGAGCCCAGATCCCTGCCGGAGGGTGGAGGGCAGGGGTTCCATAAGACGGAAGTGCAGGGCCCGGTGTGGTGGCTCACACTGTAATCCCAGCACTTTGTGATGCCAAGACAGGTGGACTGCTTGAGTTCAGGAGTTTAAGACCAGCCTGGGCAACATGGCAAAATGCCATCTCTACAAAAAATACAAAAATTACCTGGGTGTGGTGGCACATGCCTGTGATCCCAGCTACTCAGGAGGCTGATGTAGGAGGATCGCTTGAGCCCAGGATGTCAAGGCTGCTGTGAGCTGGGATCGCACCACTGCACTCCAGTCTGGGCGACAGAGAGACCTGTCTCAAAAAACAAAAACAAAAAAAACAAGGAAATTCAGGAACTCAAAAGCAAAATTAGATACAAAAACAAAAACATGTTTAGAATGACAAAAGTCCAAACAAATTGCAAGCTTTTAAAAGCTGACAAATTCCACAAACATCACAAAATTCAAAACAATATTCCGGACCCTGAATCTGCCTCTGCGCTTTCCCAGACACATACCCCTCCAAGCCCCACCTGCCACACTCCCCGCCAGCAAAAGGACCTGCTCAGGTCAACCCCAGACGCTGCATCTTCTTGCCCACCCCACAATGGCCTTGACCTTGACCTTGACCATGTGTGGAAGTGCCACAAGCATGTAAATACATTTCCCTAGGGAGAGAGATCCAAGATGGCTGATCACTAGCAGCTCAGGATTGCAGCTCCCACTGAAAGCGCAGAGAACGAGAGGACGCCACACTTTCAGATCAATTTTTGTTGCTCACGCACCAGGAGATTCCCAGCGGAGGAGCCCCACGTGTCGCCAGCGCGACTCTTGAGGCCGGTGAGGCGGTTTTGCCGCTGCCTTGGAGCGGCGGTTCTTGGTGCAGAGTCAGAAAAGCACCATCAATCTTAAAGCCGCTGTTTTGACCGGCACAGTGGGTTGCTCAGATTCTAGCGCCGGGAATCAACAAGTTGGATGTCCATTCAGAAACCCAACTATAAAGACGGTAATTATAAAGACCACAGATGGATAAATCTATAAAGAAGGGAATTAAATTTAAATTTAAATCGACTAAATCCCCCAATCCAAAGACACAGACAGGCAAAAAAAGCCAAGACCCATTGGTATGCTACATCCAGATCCATCTTACATGCAAGGATACACAAAGACTCAAAACAAAGGGATGGAGAAAAATTTACCAACCAAATGGAGAGCAAAAATACATAAATAGAAAGCAGAAGTTGCAATTTTTGCTTATAAAATAGACTTCAAAGCAACAAAGATCAAAAGAAGCAAAGAAGGATATTACATAAAGATAAAAGGATCAATGTAACAAGAAGAGCTAAAGATCCTAAATATATATGCACCCAATACAGAAATACCCAGATATATAAGACTTATAAAGAGACTTGGACCCCCACACAATAATAGCGGGAGACTTACAGATCAATGAGACAGAAAGTTAACATCGATATTCAGGACTTGAACTCAGATCCGGAACAAGTAGACTTAATTAACATTCATAGAACTCTCCATTTTAAATACACAAAACATACACTCTTATCAGTACTACATCACACGTATTTACAGGTTTAAATGAAATATTGGTTGGCTGCTTGTTAATTATTTTCTTCCCTCTTTTTTTTTTAATGTCTCTATTATTAAACATAATTACAGGCATACCCATTTTTAGACTGCATTTTAGCCCAGGCAATAAAGCAACACCCCGTTCTCTCTCCCTCTTTCTCTTCCTCTTTCTTCCTTTCCTTTATTCTTTTTTTTTCTTTTTCTTTTTTTATTCTTTTTCTTTCTCTCTCTCTTTCTTCCAAAAAAAAAAAAAAAAACTATAAAAATAGGGAACCCACATTTGGGGAACACCTTTAGTCCCAGGTAAACAGGAACTCTGTGTACACCAGAAAAGTTTGGCAGTGTGGAAAGACTACTACAAAAGCTGTGTTCCCTATTTGCAAAGTGGATTAGTCTGAAAAGATTATAAAGAGCTGAATTTTTTAAAGTGCCTTTTCAATGTCCTTTCTCTCTGTGACTTTTCTTGATTTATTCCCATCCTTACTCCACATCCATGTATAACTTTTCCCATATTTATTTCTTATGCTGAATTACTTGGGCTCTTTTCTCATTTACCTTCCCTAAAGACTCTCAAAGCCTTAATCCTCATCCTAACCCTAACCCTAACCCTCAAAAAAAAAAAAAAAAAAGACTCTAAAAAAAAAAAAAATACATTTCCCTAAACCCAAACAGACTCTCCCCAACTCAGCATTCCCTTAGCCAGGTCCCAGTGGTTCTCTACCTGTCCACGTGTCAGTGCTCTTAACTGATTTCAGTTAAAGTACTTTGGGTAATTTTTACAAAAAATGTGACCATGTGGACCCATTATTGCAAGTGCCACCCCCAGAGCCTTGTGAGGCTCCAGTGCACTGAAGGGCCCCGGGGCTGAGGCTTCATCAGCTTCCGATGGCTCCACCCCTGCTGGGAACCGTCACTCTTCACTGCTCACTTTGGCTGGCTGGCTTCTGCTGCAATGTGAAGGTCACCTCCTCCTGATCCCCAGCCTAGAGTAGGCATGTGCTATTCTCTAGCAGACAGCCTGGGTTTTGCCTGCGAGGTGTTCTTCACAATTTGTAGCTATATTCTTGTGTATTTATTGTTTGATGTCTGTCTCTCTCGCCAGTCTGTTGTTCCCCAGAAGGCAGGAACCACGTCTGTCTTGTCCACTGTGCGTTTCCAAAGCGTAGTGCCTACTAAGCCCCTACCCATAATGACAGGGTGAGTAAAAGGTTCGCTGCTTCCTGATTCTGAGTTATACTTCGGACGCAGCAGAATAGGAAGCAGAACGGTGCTGGACGAGCTGCTCCCTCATCGCCCAGCTCTGCTGAGCCCTCTCCTCTCAACAGCCAGAGCCAAATGTCTGCTAAGTTCACGCATGCACAAAGCTACAAAAACCTAAAATAAAACAGCAGAAAGGAGGAAACAACACCTGGGATATCATGGGGAATCATCTATGGAGCATCACCCCTTTGTAATGTTTATTAGAAATATGAAAAATATCATACGAAATACAGAAACACAAGAGCAGTGCTCTTGAACAAATCAATCAGGAAGTTCTGGAAGGCTCAAAAGTCAGCAAGACAGAGACACAGGGTGGAACGCATTAAACCCACTATGCGTACGTGAAACACACTACGTGATATAATATTTCTTAGAAATATGAAATTCAGCTGGAAAATAGATCGGCCAAAGGCATAAGAAAGAGGAAGAAAGAGAACGGAAGGGAGGGAGGGAGAAAGGGAGAAAGCAATCGTTAAGAACTCAAAATTGAGCAAAATGAGAAAAGTTACCTAAAAGATGAACAATTCTCGGCCTGAGCTAATACTAGCCTGCCCTGTCTGCAGGTGGCACATGTGAGGAAAGGAACTTCCAGGCTGGTGGTCAGCCTGACAATGCGCATGTGGAGTTGGTTTTGGGCCTGGCACTGGAGTGGGGAGGCCACCAGCCCTCATGCCACCCCCCAGAAAGGCCCCCTGGGCCCTTTACACATTCCCAGAGGGGAATCCAGGCGTCCAGGAGCAGAGGGCTGATATTCTTCCTGTCCCCAGGCCTGTTTCCATGGTGACAGCGACCCTCACACTGTGAACACCAAGAGACGCCAGATCACAGGCAGAGCAAGCTCTCCCTCCTGGGGGCCTCTTTGCCAGCTCCCTCTGCCCTGGCCCCCAGCCCCCAGCATGAAAGTTCTTTGTCTCTTCCGTGTCTGTATAAATGCCTTGCTGCCCCTCGGCCTCCCCTCCAGCCCTCCTTCTCTGTCTGCCGAGTAGCACATGTTCTCCCGCCTCCTGATTGATCTATTTGGGGAAAATGGGGGGAAACGACCCTTTAATTAATCTCCTGCCTTAATTAATTATTGTAATGGCTTTCAACTTGGAGGGAACGAGGGCCACAATGTACTTAATATGTTTTTATGTAGACAAACACATTTTCTACTTGGCAGAGAAAGAAGAGGCCTGTTTTGGGTTTGGGGCTGTGGAGTGATTTATAAAGGGCATTAACACCAGAGAAACGCTCCTGCTACGGCCCCATGGGCGGGCGTTCTCTGGTGACCGACTTTCACCCTCCGCCTCTTCCTCTCCCTGCAAGCTCCCCCAGTCTGCCCGCCTGTCATTCCTCCCTTTCCAATATTCTCGCTCTTCTCACCAACCTCTTTTGCCTGGGTTCACATCACTTGTGCCCAGCTCACCCTCTCACTATCACTCTTTCTCCAAGGACTCTTGAGGAAAATGGCCACCGAGCAGAAGCTCTCAGGGTGGACGTGGGTTGGTTGCATGGAACAAGCAGGGGCCTGGAAGGACACCGCGGGCAAAAAAGGTGGCCACCGGGTCAGCTTTTACCTGTTTCTCCGTGGTGACCGCTCACACACCCTATGAAAGGCGGAGAAGGTTACCAGGAATACCTCGTTTAAATAAAATGCTTTCCAGGCCTCCGTGGCCCTGGGTGCGAAGCCGCTTGGAGAAGGCTTCTGGGTCTGCCATGAGTGGGGAAAACGCTGTCTGGGCCGGCGGAATTTCTGGAGGGAAGATGAAGTAAAGAAAAACAGTCCCACAAATCACACCTCAATGAGGTGAGAGTCTCCACGGCAACCTGCTCAGGGCTGAGCACCAAGAAGGCAGGAGAGGTACTGTCGCCATGGAAACCACATCCCGGAAACTCACTGTTTGCCTCTGCAGATGAGGTGTCAGGGATGGGGGCTAGACTGGCAGGGTCCCTGGGAGAACTGGGACAAGATGAGCATAAGGAAAGAGGTAAGAAGGGGTGGGAGAGATGAGTGAGGGGAGAGGACAGGAAGGAGAGACGGAGAGAGAGCAGGAAATGTGGAGGGAGAAAGGGAAGATCACAGGAACCAGACAGCCTCTCTCAGGAGCATCCTGAGCTCTCTGGCCCTTCCCCAGCAGGGGACGAAGTGCCCTGTGCCAAGTGGGGGTTCCCCGGGGAGCTGAGCCTGGTGGAAAAGCCTGAGCTGAGGCCCAGGCTGAGTCTCACCTTGGAGCAGAGGCACCCACCCATGCTGGTGCTTTTATTCCATCTCTGGTTATCACCTATTCAAGACCAGTACATGGAGCACACCTGGGGTGCCCATTCATCGCGCACACCGCAAATTTCCGAAGGGTCTGGGACCAGAGGAACCCAATGTGTTGTCTCCAGTCCCTCCCCTGCCCCAGGGTGCCCACGCACAAGCGTGCCAGAGCGGGGGGCAGGGGGCGGTGATTGGAAGCTGAGCTCCGAAGCCGGCCTCTCGCTCTGATTACACCCAGACCCCGGGTTGCCATTCTCTAGCGCCACCTTCTGGCAGCCGTGATCAGCACTGGCTGGTCCCAGGAGGACCTCCACAGCAGAGCCAGGGACCCACTCTTCAAGCCAGGCATCAAACTCGGACCCTCCTCCAAACGCCCTCCGATGGCCTGTGGGCCAGATGAACCGCTCAGTCAAAGAAGCCACAGAGCACGTCCAGTTTAGAGAGACAGCACCAGCTCTGACACTGATGGGCTGTGTGACCTTGGCAAGCCTGTTGCCTCACTGGCCTTCCGTGTCCCATCTGTGCAACAGAGGTTTGGACCAAATTGCCCAAGAGCTCTGAGTGCCTTGACTCCAGCCAGAATCTAGTCCCTACCTGGGGTATTCTGTGGAGTCTGAGGAGAGACATTACAGCCCCTCCTCCAATGCCCCTCAGAACCGCTCCATGGCCTGGGGGCTCCGTAAGCCTCACATGGTTCAAGGGGTCCCAGGATAGGCGGGCACCAGTTTTCCATCACCTTCCCCTTATCAGGCGGGCCCCGCCAAGAAGCGGGCAGAAATGGAAGCCGTAACACACACAAGCACCCACTGCAAGACATACCCCAACCCTCCCCTAGACCACGGCAGCTCCACCTGCCCTCTTCTGTAGTCTGAAAGAACCCCTGGACCACGAGGCTCCTGGAAATCTGCTAGAGGGGGAGAAGCCCTGGAGAACTGGCATTCTCCCAACTGATGCTGGCGCCCCCTGCCCTTCCTCCGTTTTCTGCAGGTGAAGCACCACTTCAGGACGACGGGCCGAGTGCAGGAGGCTTCCTCAGCACCTGCTGCTGAACGAACGCACAGCTACTGAGCTGCCTGCTGGCAATCAAGGGAGCTCGCTGGGGCTGCAGGAGCGGGGCCGGGAGGGGCCCGTGGTCACCCTGGTGTCCTGGAAAGTCACTAGGTAAGTGAATAGAGGTTCTGAGTTGGAGAGCCAAGCTCAAATCACAGCTTCCTGTTTGGTAGTTCCACAACCTCATGATGTCTTCCCACTTGCTAGTTGAAGAATATGGTAGAATCTTCCTCTCAGGATTCTGCTGAGGATTAAGTGAGGTCATGTATGTACAGCCCTTTGCAGCATTCATCATCACAGACTCAATTCAGAGACTTCAGATTTGGGCCAGGCCAATTCTGACTCATCCCAATATTAAGAGCATATTTAAAGTACAATCTTGAGTGTTTCTTCCATTAATAACTACTTACTGAGCACCTACGACATGCCAAGCACTGTGGCAGGACTAGAACAATAAAGAAGACAGACAATGCCAGACTTCATGGAGCTTCTAGCCTGCTGGGAGGCAAGGGAGGGTGGTGAACCAACATCAAACATGGACACAAAGAATGAGTTTCTCTCCATTGTGATGGGGAAACAAAGGTGCCAAGGGAGCATATGACCAGGAAGCAGGCCTTTTCTGGGTGATCAGGGATGATGTGTCTCTGCCTCTTTCTTCTTCCGACTGATGGGAATGAGGGCACAATGGCTGGTGCTTTGCAGCCATCTTGAACGATGAGGCAGAGCTGCTAGATAAGGGGTCTGCATTCCTGATAACCTTGTGAAGGCACCTAAACCCCCTCTGTATTCTCTACCCCTAACTTACAGAGAGCAAATGACTTTTATATTGTTTAAAGATGGTGTTGTTTTCATTTTCATGTCTTTGTCCTCAAAAAGCTCTGAACTGCAGAACTGGAGTTAGTGTTGCACACGCCACCTTCTCATTAGACTGTAGGAACCTTGGGGGAAGATGGAGTGCAGCACCCAGCACAGGGCCTTCCTCTAGAAGGAGTCTCAGTGCCTATCTGTGGAATTAGCTTATTAAGCAGGGAGGAGTTGAGAGGAGACAGAAGAATCATTGGACAGATAAAATCGAAGTGGGTATAAATCTGGGACAAGAAGCTTGAACCATTTCTAGAGACATTTGAGGACAGAGTCAAAGGAAGGGGAGACAGAGATTCAGCAGCCAAGGACAGACCCTGATTGAACAAGTTAAAGGACTTGAACCCAGAGAGACAAGAGACTTCTGAAACAAGTACCTTAAGGTGTTAGAGGGCTCCTCCGGATGGCTTGATGCTGACCGTGACCTTGAGTATAATGTCCAGGGAAGACCCAAGACGTGGGCAGCAGAGGGACCTGGGTTTAAATCCCACCACTTAACAGCCGAGTGAGTTCAGGTAAGTTGCCTGGCTCTCTGAGTCTTAGTTTATCAACACAACAATTTAAATAGATGGAATCATATGCATGAAATCCCCTACACCCTGCCTGGCACATGGTAGGCACCCAATCAATTGTAATCGTGGCCATCAAGCTATCAGGTGCTGTGAAGGATGGACTTAAGGTGACCCCATGATCCCAGCCTCCTGGTGTTCATGCTTTTCTGTGATCCCCTCCCCTGCTCAGCACGCCCTGTGACAGGCTTCCAACCGACAGAACATGGCAAAGGTGAGGGGATGTCCAGTGCTAGCTCTGGAGTCTCTCTCCATTGCTGGCTGTGAAGAAACAAGCTGCAGTGAGTCCCACAGCTGCAAGAAAGCGCAGCTTATTCTTACAGTAAGTAATCAGGGAGCTTGGAAGTGGACCCTTCCCAGTCAAGCCTCCAGATAAGAATCCGGCTGTGACTGGCACTGTTGGCAGCTCTGCAGAGGATTTGCTAAGCCATGCCCAGCAGCTGTGGGATACTAAATGCGTGTTGTTTTTAGCTGCTAAAGTTTTGGTGATTTGTGACATGGCATAGAAAACAAACCGAGCTGCTATATCGAGAATACGTTATGGAATACTGAAGGAATGTAAAACTTCACCTTTTCCTACATATCAGCCCCAAGAGGGGGTATAAGGCCACCTATTTATAGAGAGAAAACTGAGGCTTAGCCAAGGAGCGAAATTCCCTGAGGCCACACAGTTCCTGGGGGACAAGGAGCCAGAACACAGACCCCAGGGCCTGCTCTCAGCCAGGAGGAACGCCAGCATCCCTGCTGCAGCAGCGGCAGCCTTACCCCACAAGGGGCTGTGCAGCACCACGAAGCCTTTTGGGGGGTCTGTCCCGCCCAGGCCTCCACAGACCGCACCCCTCCCTGGTGCTTGGGACCCAGCTGCTTCACACGGTTCTCCAGCACCTGTCTGGTCCCTGAGAGCATTTGAGTTTCTAACTCCTGCATAACTAGGGCACTGGTAGGTAGAGCCCAGGTAGATCCAGCCCTAGTTTCTCAAGGGCTTGGGAGCCAAGGGGAAGAGTCTAAGTCCCCTGCAATAAGGCAGAGGCAAGGAGACAGCACATGCACCCCCTCCCTGAGCTGTGAGATACACTGCGTCACCTCCACGGCATCCATGTGTCCCAGGGTCACTGCACCTTCTGCACCGTCGGCTGGGCCTGGCCTGTCACCTGACTCCAAGGAGAAGCAAGTGCAGCGGAGGAGGGAGAGGAATCACGAAGGCCACAGTCTTGAGAGAAGCCCTCTGCAGGTTTCCGGGGTGGGCGGCTGAGGGGTGGGAGCTGGACAGTTCTCAGCTGGTGGGCTTCAAGGAAGTCTGCTGCTTCCTTTAAGAGAGACGCTGGGACAAAGGCAGATGTCACAGGGAGCCTGGAGACCCCCACTCAGGGCTACATTTATACTTTTGACCTAGGTCCTTTCTTCCCTCCTTCTTCATCCGCCACATGTGATGCGGGGTAGAGCTGCCTGCACTTACAACTTGAGAGCAATGTCTCTGAGTGCACAGGTGACAGAGAAATGCCAGGACCCAACCTAGCTAAGGCAGGAAGATCAGGCTCTGTTTTGGGGGGTCCCCTCCTTCCTTAGTTGGGCTGGTGCCTCGTGCCTTCTCATGCAGCTTGCAGAGCAGTCCCCAAGTGTTGATGAAGAGCCAGGGCCTCTGCCAAGGACTGGGAATGCAAAAAAAAGAGCTGGCATGATCCCTGCCCTCAGAAACTCAGTCTGGCAGAAACTCAGTCTGGCATGTGAGAGGGAAGGAGCCACAAACCCTGCTCCCGGGGGACAGAGCAGCTCCCACCTGGAGGAAGGCTGGCTCATGGCTCTGGAACTGGCTGCGTGGGGTTTTTTTGTTTTGTTTTGTTTTTTTAGACTGAGTCCTACTCTGTCACCCAGGCTGGAGTGCAGGGGCATGATCTCAGCTCACTGCAACCTCCTTCTCCTGGGTTCAAGCAATTCTCATGCCCCGGCTGCATGTTTTAAAGCTGCCCAGGTGAAGTGGTGGCATGGCTGGGTTGAGAACCACTATCACAGGAATAGGAACACCTGTCTGAGGTGCTTATGGTGGGCTTGTATGTTCCCTTGCTGACAGCATCCAGATTTTAGCCACTTCATCAGAAGAAAGTGATTAGTCAGGATTAACTGAGCTCAATGCTGCAAAAAAGAAAAACAAGCACACCTTCTCATAGACCAATGAGCGCACTCACATAGGCCCATGCTGCAGAGGTAGATGTCTTAACTGCATGATACTGGTAAGTAGACATATTGGTAAGTTTTTCAATTTTTGTCCTCCCAGAATTTCAAAAGCAGTATTTTACATGTTCTTGACTTAGGGCAGCCAATTTTCACTAACGAGCTCTGCAGGAGGTGATCCGATACAAACCCTCATCCACGACACACTGCTACCCCCCAGGCGCTGCATAGGCGTCTTCCGTTAGGAGCTCACTGCCGCCCTAGTTGACACATCGTCCCCATTTCACAGATGAGGCACAGTAAGGAACTTGTCCAAAGGCACACAGCTACCAAGCAGGGAGCCTGTCTGACTCACCTGCTTCTTGTCTCCGATGAAAAAGACAAGAGCTAGGCAACGCGCCCCATGTCACAAATACCACGTTCGTCGAGGGGAACCTCCTGGCAGCAGGCCCTGAGTAAGGACGGGCAAGCGTGAAGTGCTGGTGGGTGCCACTGGGTTGGGTGGGACTGCACTAGACGTGGCCACCCCACCTAGAGAGAGCGCAGCCTTAACAGTGAGCAGGCCTCTCCCACTGGGGTCCCCTAACATGACACAGCAACCCTGAGCTAGAAAATAACTAAGTCTAAAACTTCTCACCCTGTCTTCTATGCTGAAAATTCAAATACTAAAGGTCTGGTTCAAGACTGGAGCCAGTGACACATCCTCTCCCTGAGGGTCTGCAGCCACCTTCTGCCCTCCCTAGGGCTCCCAGATTCACAGTGTGCTGGAGGCTGGAGAGGCAGGTTCCAGATCTGCTGCCTGCCAACTGTGTGACCATGTGTAAATTACTTTACTCTGGGAAAAAGGAAGGATATCTATGATTCTTTGCTTGGGAGAGGATGAAATGAAACTTATGAATGCTCCTGGCACTAGGCTCAGCCCAGGATGAAACCACCGAGAATGAGAAATTATAATGGAATTGTGAGTGTTCTCCACCAGAAATCTCACCAAAATGTAAGGTAGTCCCAAACCTGGGCTGACTGAGGTGAGCACTCACAGTGGTGGGGGCAGGAGGGCAGATGAAAACCATTTGTAGCATATTTGCAGGACGGAGGTCCTGCTCCTGCCCAGAAATTCCACCAGGTGGCGCCATGGGAGAACTTTCACAGCCTTTCAGTTCTGCACACCAAGGCGGTGGGCTCTCTGGAGTCCCTGCAAAAGGGTATTGGGAGTTCATTAGCCAGTTTAGCACTAAGGCAAGCTGGGGTCTCGGTTGCTCTTCAAGGATTTTCTTAACCTCCTTAATCCAGATGTTCATGAAAATGGGGTGTTACATGGACACACAGAGGAGAACAACGCACACAGGGGCCTTTCGGAGGGGGGACGGTGAGGCGAGGGAAAGGATGAGGAAAACAATGAATGGGTCCTAGGCTGCATACCTGGGCGATGAAATGATCTGTACAGCAAACCTCCAGGACACAAGTTTACCAATATAATAAGCTTGCACATGTACTCCTCAACTGAAAAGTTAAATTTTTTTTTTTTTTTTTTTTTTTTTTGAGACAGAGTTTCACTCGTTACCCAGGCTGGAGTGCAATGGCGCGATCTTGGCTCATCACAACCTCCGTCTCCTGGGTTCAGGCAATTCTCCTGCCTCAGCCTCCTGAGTAGCTAGGATTACAGGCACACGCCACCATGCCCAGCTGTTTTGTATTTTTAGTAGAGACGGGGTTTCACCATGTTGACGAGGATGGTCTCGATCTCTTGACCTCGTGATCCACCCGCCTCGGCCTCCCAAAGTGCTGGGATTACAGGCTTGAGCCACCACGCCCGGCTGAAAAGTTAAATTTTAAAAAAGGAAGAAACTGGGGTGTTAGAGGAAGTGGGGCAGTGACGCCGGCAATGCCGAGCCAGGGAGCAGCGAAGGCCATCAAGTGTCTACTAAGGACAAGCCCGGCCTTGGTGGGTGTCAGTCTCAGAGGTGAAAGGGGCCTTCATGGAAGTCTAGCCCAGCCTGTTTGCTTTTCCAGAATGAAGGAGGCCGAGAGGGGTCACTCCCTGCCTGACAGAGGTTGTGGAGAGGCCCTCTCAGCTCGTCTCAGGGTGCCGTGTGACCCAGGAGGCAGCGTTCAGGTGAGGCCGCCATGCCTCTTCAGGGAGCCAGCTGAGGCCAGAAATTGCACCCTATCCAACTGCAAAGAGGACTGAGAAACCCTATCAGGTTGTGACATCCCCCCCGGGGCCCTGAAGGGGAGACGGTTCTGTCAAGATCCCCACATTTCAGAGGAAAACCCCGTGGGTTGGTTCAGGGTCAGAGCTGCAAGGCCCTGAGAGTCAACTGAGTCAATCCCCTGTGGTACAGGTAAGGCCAAGAGAGGGTCGACCACTCAAACACTAAAATACGGCAGGGTGAAAACACTGATGTACTCATATGAAACATGTCCAGGATAGATTGCTAAGTGAAAAATGCAAAAGCAGAGAAAAACGTGTCAAATTTTCTATTGTTTGTATTTTTAAAAAATTAGAAAAAACAGTCTATTCATGTTTGCTTATATTTGCATAACCAAATTTGGGAAGTATTTAGAAGACACTAGAAGAGTAGTTATAGTGAAGTGGGAGAGGGATGGATGGTTGGGGACACAGGAGGGAGAAAGGCTTGTATATTACATCAGCTTTGAACCATGCAAATGCATTACCTTACAGAGTAAGATTTTTTAAATAGTTTGTTCAGGATTATACGATGTTTCCCACAGTGGTGGAGTAGTTACCTGCCAAGGTGTGAAATAATTTGGGGAGGTGCACAGATGATTATAAACAGTTTACAAACACAGCACCAAATTGCATGGTGAGGAAGTCATTCCTCTTTTGTTTCTCTTCACCCTCTGAATTCATCAAGGAGAATATCTCAGTGAGGTGCCAGTGAGTCTTTAGTACCACTCCAAATCTTCACATACTGACTTTTTTTTGAGACAGAGTTTTGCTCTTGTTGCCAGGCTGGAGGGCAGTGGTGTGATCACAGCTCACCACAACCTCTGCCTCCCAGGTTCAAGCGATTCTCCTGCCTCAGCCTCCCGAGTAGCTGGGATTACAGGCATCCACCACCACGCCCGGCTAATTTTGTATTTCTTTAGTAGAGATGGGGTTTCTTCATGTTGGTTAGGCTGGTCTTGAACTCCCAGCCTCAGGTGATCCACCCACCTTGGCCTCCCAAAGTGCTGGGAATACAGGCGTGAGCCACCGCGCCTGGCTTAACTGACTTTTTAAACAAAGAAAGCAAAGAACAGGCTTGGGCAACTGCAGTGACTAGCTAAAATAGAATATCATTAGTTTTTCTGTCCTGGATTCATTTGTACAAATATCTACTGTGGACAGCAAGTAGTACTGGCTTTCCATTTACAACAGTAATATGAAGCTTCCTTTTAAAAAATCAATTTAAGTAAGATGTGAGCTGCTGTTAAAAAAAAAATTGAGTCTTAACACCATTGCTCTGTGAATACAGTACATCATCAAGCACTACCTGTGCCAGAAACGGCTAAGTGCTTCCCATGGATTAATGTACTCGATCCTCTCACCCTGGGAGGTGCAGATGAGGACATGGAGGTTTAGGGAGATGCTGGGTCATGCCAAGGTCTCTGTTACAGAGCTGAAGCCGGAAATGGGAAGCAGGCATTCAGCCCCCAGCAGGGCCCCTGCCCACCAGAGGGTCTGAAGCTGGCCACAGGGCCGACGCAGACCAGCCCTGGCTCCCAGCCCCCTGCTCCACCTGCCCAGGCGCTTGAGGCAGTAGCCCTCTGGCTTCATCTGGAGCAGCTCCAATCTCCTTCCAAGCTCTGAGTCCCTAAAGCCATTTGGTTTCAGCTCTGCCCCCAGCCTCAAACCAGAGGCTCAGAGGCAAACACACCCCCCTCTACCTGCTTCTTGAACTTTCTCTTGCTGCTCTTTTGGGCACTGGGTGGCAGCACAATGCGGGGTAGGCTTGCTTGTCCTACTGGCTGGGCAGGCTGCAGGTTCTCTATGCAGTTTTGGCCGCAGAGCTCTGCTGCCCCCTCCCCTGCCCCTACTCAACCCTTTGGGGACCCTTTGAGAGATCATTGGATTTGTCAGTTTGCAATGGAAATATGCATCCGGGAATGCAGGGAAGAGGGCTACATCTCCATTCAGTGACTGCAGCCCAAAGCTGGGAAGCCACTGAGGCCACCCAGCTGGGCAGCTGCAGCCAGCACCCTTACACCCACCTCTGTGCCCTCTGCCCCCACACAGCTGATCCCATGGGGCTGCAGGCAGGTCAGCAGGTAGTGCAGCCGGGCAACCTGTATCTGTAGCTGGTTTCCAGGTGATGCTGATATGGGTACCGCCAGAGGTGAAAGGGAGGAGCGGTCAAGAGCCTGGGCCTCCGTTTGAATCCTAGCTCCACCCAGCTCACTCTGGGTCCTAGAGCAAGTTATAAACCCTTTGCCATGTCCTCTGCTATGAAATAGAGATGACAGTGGCAGCACTTACGTCATAAGATGTTAGTGACAACTAAATGGCATGCAGTGCATAGCACAGGGCCAGGCGTTCCATATACTCCCAGCAAACATCATCCAGTCCTGACACTCGCCCAGCAGCAAGCCCCTCCGCTTCCAGGAGCACAGCGAAGCAGCTGTGTTTCTTCTCTAACAGCTGCGGGCGGGGCAACCCTGCTCTTAAAAGCCCAGCACTGCCCAGCCAGGGCTCCCAGGTGCCCAGCACAAGGCGGCCACGCTGGAGCCGAAGTTGCCAGTGCAGAAGCTGTGGGCCAATGTACAGCACGTGCAGAGGCAGCTGGGGGCTGGTGCAGTCCCCCTTGCCATGGCCTCCTGCCCACCTCTCACCCACCATACTTCAGGTGATCCCCTGAAAGGCTCTGAGAGGTGGGCAGGTCCCAGACTGTCATCCCTTGACAGTGCTGAGGAACCCAAGTCTCAAGAGGCTAAGTGAACTGCCCACAAAGAGCAGAGCCAGGGCTGCAAGCAGGCCTCCCGTGCCTCCCGGTGAGCCACAGAACACAGGGGTGGCTTTCCTGCCCTGTCCTCAGCTTCAGGCATCCAAGTGGATAGAGGCCCTGACTACTGCCTCAGGGCTTCCCCTCAGACTCATAGAGCTAGAAAGGCTCCAGACAGGGAGCCCGACATCCCCGCCCCCACCCCATGCTAAAAGGCCCCTTTCTGGCCCTAGTCGCAGGGAGGCAGGAGCTGGGAGACAGCTGCTTGGGGGAACTGGCAAAATCAGTCAGTTTCACGGGATCTCAGGCTTGGTGTCTCCTTCAGGGAGATGATAGTTTGGTTCCCACATCCAGGACTAGCTGGAGGGTGGAGAGAGGGGAGCTTAGGGAGCCAGGGGCTTGGAATTTGTGGAGGGGACCAAGAGGCCGGCTGGTCCCTAGAGACTGAGCCGAACAGATGAGTCAGCCCCCAGCAGCTCTACTCACCAGGTGGTCCCAACCAAGGAGTCAAAGCAACCCCTCAGAGTGGGGCACTCCCCTCTCCAGCCCCACAGAGGCGGCAGAGGCCTGGTGGGACTGAGCTGCGGCTCACATGGGTGGGAGTAGGAGCAGCTCTCTCCAGGCAGCCGGGCTGGAAATCCAGCCTGCCATGGAGACACAGGGCTTTGAGGATCGGCCGAAACCTCCCTGGAAATCTGCCCTCTTGGGCAGGATTAGAATGAGTCAGGCAGCTTAATGTAGGGGGTCCTGTCACACAGTGGGCAGAGGAGGCGGTGGGCAGTGGAAGAAGAGCTCACCCCCTCAGAGAGCTTCTGATTAGGATGCTGAGCAGACTGAGGCAGAGGCTCACTCAGGCCCCTCAGCTCTGCATCTGGCCTCCTGGAGGACCCAGGCTCTGCATGCACAGGGTGCAGCCACCCCCTGTGAGGCCTCGGTCAGTCGGTGCAGGTGAGAGGCTTGCTGAGGGCATTCACACAGGCCTGATGTACGCAGCCCCAGGCCACCCCCAGCTGCAGGCTGCACGACCCCCGGGGGCACCTCTCCACACTAGGCTGTCTGCGTACAGGCTGCCCCATCACCTTTCAGACACTGGGCTTAGGAAGTGAGCACAGGTTAGCAGGCTACCCAGAGACCAAAGGGCACAGGGAAGGCAGGTGGCTCAAAAAGGGCCAAGAGTCCAATCCAACCAGAGCAGCTCTATGGGGCCTGAGCTCAGTCAACAGGCAGAGCAGGACATCACCTCCTCTTGGTCCTCATCGACTGTCTTCTAGCCCCTAGCCCTGCCTCTTAGACTGGCTAAGCACCAAGCAAGCCTCAGGAGAAGCCACCTCTGCCCGATGTGGCCCCTGCCCACCTCCACCATCCCGCCCAAAGCCAGGAAGGCCCCTCTCCTCCCGCTCTTTCTAGTCAGGTGCAGAGGGAAGCCCTGCTCACCCTGCCTTCTCAAAGGGCTTGGACTTTGGGGCTGGAAAGTGAGTTCTAGAAAAAGGTATTGTTCTCAGCCCTGAATCTGATGACTCAGATTCATACCCCCTCAAGGTATTTTATATATTGGGGGTTTCCACTAGTCATTTATTTTTTCAGAGTCCTGCAGCTTTGCAAGAGGAAAAGAAAGGGAAAAGCCCCAGCCCCTAAGAGACAAGCTGAGGGAGAAGGAAGTTAGCAGAGTGGGATATGGGGCAGGAACATCCCTGTGGCTGGCGGGCTGGAGCTGTGGGGGCTTGGAGCCGTGGGAGTGGGTGGGCAGAAGTGTCAGGACGGGAGATGCCACAGGGGTCAGCTGGGACACCAGCAGGGCTGGGCCCACCTCACTTTGCCCAGGCCCCAGGTGAGAGGCTTCTGTTCCAGACAGCATGGCAGGCTCTCAGGAGTGGTGGTCTCAAGCTCCTTCTCTCTCCCATCCTCCCCCAGCCCTGGAAACTCCAAAACATGCCTTCCTCACCGCAAACAGCCAAACCCAGCAGATCCCGAGAAAAGGATGAGAAACCCGGTGCCAGGACAGGCAAGTCCTCGGCTCACCCAGCGTCCCTCCAACCGATAAACAACCTTCCTCCCGCAGTGGCCCAGAGCCTCAGCCACCCAGTGCCTCCCGCGGCAGGGCCTCCACGCAGACCAGGGACTCACGTGCCAAAACACAAGGGCTCCTCTCCTGAGAAGCAGGCATCCTCGTCCATGTGCACCACTTTCTAAGGAGAGTGTGCTGCAGCCAGGGGTGATGGGAACCTCTGGACGGTGAAGGAGGCTGAGCAGCCTCTGCCCAGGGAGGTCTCCTTGGGCAAGGGAGACCTCGGATCTGCACCCCGGCTCTCCCAACCCTGCAGCCTCACCAGCCATTCTGGCCAGAGGAACCCTCCCCACAAAGCTGACTGGCATCACGTCTGGCATCTCAGAGTGAGCCTGGCAGTTAACCACACATCAGGCAAGGGTCCAAGCCAGACTTCATCTGGACCTTCTCTCCTAGCTCTGAGATCCTACTGAGAAAATCTTAGAAACCACCCTCTGAGGTCAAAGCCTCGCTGCTGCCTGTTCCCCGAAACCAATCCCTCTTTACCATGTTTCTAGATCAGCATGGAGGTGTACAAGTATTTACAAATTTCTTCAATGCACTCATTTCTACTTAAATCTATTTATTGAAAATGTCACAATAAATAGAATGCCAGTACCACTTGTCCTAAACAATAGGTAGCCAATAAAAATAGACCATTAAAACAAAAACAGTGCTATAAAAGTCTGGAATTTTCCCCACCTGCCCTAAGCCCAAGTCATGCTCCCTAGGCCAAGGAGAAGCCAGCACGTCTTCCAGAGGCTTCGGAACATATTGGCACCCAGCTGAGATTTTCTTCTCGGCATAAAAGGATTGAGAGAATTGGGAAGGGAACACCTTTCTTGCTCTGATTCTGTGCCACTAAACACAGGCCCCATACCACCTAAAAATATCTCAAGGGAACCAAGGGACCCACCCACACTCTGGAAATGCTGGACTAGAGTCTCCTCTGCCTCATGCTTAACACAAGGGGGAAACACACTCCTGTGGTCCCCTCTCTGATCACACCTTCAAGGCACCACCAGATCCCCTCCAAATATGCCTGCTCTCATACCAAGGCCCAGCAAGTCCCTCTCAACAGGCCCGCCCCCATCAGCCTCCAGAGGTCACCGCTGACTCAGGTGGGACACCAGGTAGACGAGGCCCACCAGGAGGAGGCCACGAACCCCAAGCATCATGAGCAGGAAAAGGAGCAGGATGGAGGTCACCGGCTCCACGGCGTGGTTGCCAAGATGCCACTGCGGAAAGCCCATGTTCACCAGCTGCCGGTTGAGGTCATTGAAGGGGGACTGGGCAGCACCCAGCCTGGCACCTGCCTGCTGCTGGCGGGGGCCAGGACCTCCTGGGGGCGCACCATGGCCCCTGTTGAGGAAGCTCTGGAATGTGAAGAGAGAGAGAGATATGAACGAATCCTCGAGTTGAGGCACCAGGCAGGAGGCAACCTCTCTAGGGTGCACCCTGCCCTCCCTGCAGCCACCCAGGGTCACACCCTCCTTCCTCAGCAATCCCCCATGCCACCCATAAGAATCGCAACAACCAAGTCACAAGCTCTCAGAGTGCAGAAAATGTCAGCCTCTATTCCCCACATCATGCCCAGGTTAGAGAAGAGAGGGAGCGGCCAAGGCAGGCTGGACTACAGGGCACGGCTCTCGGGCAGCCATTTTTAATACTCATCATCACTCCTTTCTTTAAAACAATTATTCTGTGCCCAGGGTTCATCCCCTCCACTTCTCTCCAGCTTCTCTCTGATCCAACCAACTCTTAAAAGAAAGATATTAGCTCCAGTGAGGTTTGCTACCAAGTTAAAGGAGGAAGAGATCTTGGATGTGAAGTCTGGGAAGGCTGCCTGGAGGAAGGAGATCTAGGGAGGTTGACAATAAGCCACCGCACCTACCCCAAGTCTTACCCAGCTCTCTTCAAAAAGGGCTTCAGGCTAGAAAAGGTTAGTGACTTTTTGTCAGCAAGAGAGACTTCTGGAAGCTAGAAGTAGCCAGTACATAGGAGGCCGTCTGTCCCACGCCACAGGGAATGAGTACCTACCTGTCGAGGAGTGCTACCTCTGGGTGGCTGAGTAGTGGTCCTCACTCGGGGGTCGTCATCCTGCACGATTTCCCCATTGGCCAAGATCCGCACCATCCTCCCAGGCAATGCGGGTCCCTGATGGGCTGCACCTGCATCGTGTGGTCAGGGTAATGGAAACCAAGTGGTACAGAATTTCTTCCCAATACAAAACCCTCAACTCTTCGTGATCCAGGACCAGACTCTCGAAGACCTGAGGAGGATTCTTCCCCTGACTTCAAAAAGCTTGAAGGAAAAAAATTTACCAGAAATGGAGGAAGGCTTGCGGTCAGTGGTGCTCACAGAGGTGACCCACGCTGAGCAGGTGCTGTGTCTGATTAATAAAAAGGGGAGAAATAAAGGCAAGTTGTTTGCCAGGCACAAATATTCCAGACATTGAGTCCACCAGGAAAACTATCAAAAGGATCCTTGGCAAAGGAAGTTTTCTTGCTAATCACTACACTACCTGCAGCACAACTGGGACCAGAGCCCCTGCTGTGGCCCACGCCCCGTGGAAAGCCCATCCTGCAAGGCTCACCTCACTCAAGCCTCCTAACACTCCCGCGAGGAGGGTACAGGCGAAGGCACAGGGAAGCTTAGGTGGCCTGCCCGGGGCCACACCTATGGGCAGCAAAGAAAGAACATGAGGCCAGGAGCTCTGGTTCTAGGACCCTCTCTGGGTACTAAACTGGGAGTCCAGGGCACGAGGATCCCTAATGGGATTCCATTTCCCTTACACTAAAAGATGGGGCGAGTGTGCTGCTCCCCCAGGGAGTAAATGTCACCACCTGGGCCTTCCCCAGGAACACCCAGGGAAATGGTGGTCCCTTCGGGGTTACAACTGCTGCCTGGCAGGAGCAGACCACACTGGCCACCATGCACCCCTGCACTGGCTCAAAAGGGCACACCTGTGCTGCAGAGGGCACGCCCCCCACCTGTCCCTCACTTCGCAGGGAACACCAGTCCAACCCTGGCTAAGGGGCACAGGGCCCAGCCTTCCCAAAATGTGGGATGGGGCTGCGGCGGTGACTCTCGAAAGGCTCGACTCCGCGGACCCCGGGACTGCGGGCCCCTCCACACCTCCCCTCGAGCCTGGGTAAAGGCCATTCGTTCTCAGGAGCTGAGCCTCAGCGTCCATCTACATTCTCGAAAGCACTGGTGACACATATGCCAAAAAAGCTCAGGAGCCCCTGTCGTCTTGCCCGTGGCCTGGAGCCCGGGACAGGCGCGTCCCCCTGCTGAAGCCCCCGGCCCTGGCGCAGGCCGAGCGGGTGGTGGTCGTGCGCAGTCCCTTTGTGCTTCGTCATGGCGCCCCCGCCGGGTGGGCCACCCGCGCGTCCGGCCCGCGGCACCTGACATTCCGGGCGGGGGGCGGGAGGGGTGCTGCCCGGACCGCCAGCCGCAGCCTTGGGAGCCCGACACCGGCTCCGAGTCCCTGCCCGGGCTGCGGCGAGGGATGCGCTCCCTCCCAGGCGCGGCGACTCACCTGCAGGCGCGGCTCCAGGCCTCGGCGGCGTCCACTCCCCGTGGCTCCAGGCCGCTTCCTCCCACCTGACCTCACAGGAAGCGCGCCCGGAGAGACGCGGCCCAGCGGCGGCGCACATCGCCCTCTGTAGGCCGCTTGTGGAACTGCAACTGACCGGCCCGGGTTTGGGAGCGGCGCGGGCTGCGGAAGTGGAGGAGATGGGACGGTGGGGATGGAGAGAAGAGAAGCTGGGCGGAGGAAGCACGAGGAGAAGAAGGAGGAGAGGGCAAAGAGGGAAAGGTAAGCAGAGCCCAAGGAGGAAAAACCCAGAGGGTGGAGGCGCCCTGGCCTGGGAGGAAGGAGGGGCGCAGGCTCAGAAGACCGGTGTAAGTTTGCTGAGCCAGCTCGGTGAATGCCCCTTGAGTAGGACCCAACCCTGCCCTCGAGGAGCTCCACATCCAGTGGGGAAGATGAGGCAGGAACGGGGCAGACCCCTCTGCAGGCTTCCAGCAGAAGATACATTTGAGCTGGGGCAGGAAGGAAGGTAGAGATAGAGAAGGACACTCTTGGCAGAAGGAACCACCTGCAGGGAGTGAGCAATCTACCTCTACCTCCTTCCTGCTGTTTTAACATCCACCCCTCCCCCACCACCTTCGTCAGCTGCTCCCTGTGGACCTGCTCACCAGAGCGGGAGAATGAGCTGTCCCACAGTCCAGGTTCAGGTTCTGGACTGTGGCAAGTTACTTAGCTGCTCAGGGGGGTCCTCATCTGCAAAACAGGTGTAATCATAGGCTTAAAGGACTGCTGTAAAGATTAAGTATGATGTCTCTGGCACATGGGCAATGTTGATTTTCATTTAAGAACTGTTTCTGGGAGTGGGCACACATATATTGAGCATTCATTCGAACCCTGGTTCCGCTAGCTGCTGGGCAGAAGGAAAGAAAATAAGAGAGAGATTTAGACCTTGTCTGGAGGACTCACGGTCAGCCACCACAGTCTATTTGATCATGAAACCTTATCAGCAAAAAATGTTTCAGATCACCCTGATATCTGTATCTTACTTATATGTTATTATTTTTGTTTCTAAATTACACGTGTGTACTGTGAGAACAGATTGGCATTACGAATTATAGGTGGTTGCTGGAGCCAGCCTGTGTTTGCATGTTGGTGTGACTGCTTTCTGGCACTTTTGTGTTAAGTGTTTAAATGACAGCCTTGCCACAGTGAGTGCTCGAGGGCTCCTCTTCTACTGTGAAGTCCATTGTAAAGCATGCACATTTTAAAAGCATAGGATTTAAAGTAAATATAAACCAAAATCCTAGTGCTTTCTCCCTGCACCCCAGTGTGTTCCAGGTATGCCAAGTGCACGCTTGAAAGCAGTAATCACGAGGCAGGATGCCCGATTGTCAGAGGTGGCCTGTGATCGCAAATCTCAATGTGCACATTGGAATTACTTCAGATATTTGGAAACCGTCCCAATGCCTGAGTCCCACCCCAGAGATCATGATGTCATTGATTTGAGTTACAATCTGGGCATGGAGACATTTTAAAAACCAGTCTTCTAATGAACAGGTAGGGCCAAGAAACACTGCCTTCCATGAACAGAGCCCCATAAGTAGGTCACAGAACTCAGGAACCCCAAGAAGGAGGTAACCTCTGTGGGCCCAGAAGCCAGGGGATACGGGCGGAAAATCATGAATGTTTTCAGGAAGATTTGAGCTGGTATACCTGCTGCCAAAGAGATACACTCCAGCTGCAGAGAACCAAGAGTCCAGAGGAAAAAGCAAGTCCTTCCAGAGAAGTCAAGACCAGCTTTGGGATAGGGAGTGATAGTGTTTCACTGGACTTACAACAGCCTGTTATTACCAACTAAAACATCCTAAGGAGACAGCATGCCACTTTTGCTTTCTCTCCACCTCCTTCAGGAGTCTCGTCTACCCTGCTCAAGAACCTGCAATGGTTCCTACTCTCTGCTCCAACAAGCCCCAACTCATTAGCAAGGCTTTGACAACCCTCCAGCTCGCCCTAGCACACGCTCAGCAACTCCTTCCCTCAACTCTGCCCGCCTGGCCTCTGCTTTCCCCGAAGTAGATCACCCAAAGGCCTGCTTTGCTTGGGCCTGAATAACTGCTGGAAGGCCATCCCCACCCTATCTAAATCCCTTCGTCCACAAACATGATTGTTTCATGTAATAATAATAATAACCCCTATGTGTACAGAGTCCTTACTTTCAAAGTGTTTTCCCAGAAACCGCTTCATTCTTTCTTGGATTATGAAATAGAAAGAGTGAGTGTTAGTGTTCCCATTTTACCGAAGTGAAATTGAGGCTCAGAGAGAATGTAGATGACCAGCCCAAGGTCAGTGACAGAGCCAGGGTTCAAATGAAGGCAGGTCCTCGGGCTCTGCATTCCAGGCTTTTGCATCTACCAAACAGCCTCCCCTGAGTTCGTCTCAGCTCTGCAGCCTCTACAATTGTGCCCCCACCTTCCCCAATGCCATCCGCACAAAATTGGGCTTTGGGTCATGCCTTAACCCCAACACGTGGTCAATAAAAATGTGCTTTTGGTTTTCTGTTCATTGCAGAGCTCATAATTTTTTGTTTTGTTTTGTTTTTGAGATGGAGTTCCGCTCTTGTTACCCAGGCTGGAGTGCAATGGCAAGATCTCGGCTCACCGCAACCTCCGCCTCCTGAGTTCAAGCAGTTCTCCTACCTCAGCCTCCCGAGTAGCTGGGACTACAGGCACGCGCCACCATGCCCAGCTAATTTTTGTATTTTTAGTAGAGACGGGATTTCACCTTGTTGACCAGGATGGTCTCAATCTCTTGACCTCATGATCCACCCGCCTCGGCCTCCCAAAGTGCTGAGATTATAGGCGTGAGCCACCGTGCCTGGCCTCTGTGTGCTGGATCTTAGAGGTGGGCATGAGGCTTGGGAAAGGGAATGGACAGATAGTGAATATGACAGGTGGGGCCTTATATGGCCTTGTGGAAATCCTTGGGTCCATTGTGGTGGAGGTGTGGTGGAAGGATTCTTGTGCTCCAGCAATGACAAGGGAATAGTGGGAAAATTGCTGGATTTGAAAGGGTCAGGTAGACAGGTATAAAGGGTGGCTCAGTGATGGCCTTCATCCATAGACAGATGATGGAGGACCATAGGATTGATGGAGGCCTCAAAAAACACCTTGCATGGTCCAAAGACTAGAGTGACCCCACAATATCTTGGTTTTTCATTAAGTATGTAAGTCCCCTAAGACATAAACCTACCGTAGTTATAATACATTAGCTTGAGTACAGGCTATGCTGCTGGAATGAAAAAATTAAATATAGTGACTCAAACAAGTAGACGGGCAGCTCTGCTCCACAAGACCAGCCAAGGACATCCTCTCTTCCTAGCTTATCACTCCCCTACACACTAGGATGCCACCCTTATTTGCATGGTCAAAACTGCCTCACCAACTTCTTCACCATATGCAGCTCATGGAAAGGTGAGAGAGAAGAAATGGAGGGCTAGTGATTTCTTTTAAAGACAGTGTTATGGATGTAGCACGCATTACTTCCCTCACATTCCGTTGTCAGGAACGAGTCACATGGCTACAGGGGAGGCAGGCTGCAGAGCCTGCAGTGAGAGCCCTGTGTCATTCTGGATATCGGTATTTGTGTCTTCTCTCTTGTGTCTTTCACTTTTGCTACAGGTTTGTCAATCTTACTGATTGATCTTTCCAAAGAACCAGCTTTGCTTCACTGATTCTTCTGTTTCTATTCTTCTGTTTTCGATTTCATTGATTTCTGCTCTTATGTTGATTATTTCCCTCCTTCTGCTTGCTTTGGGTTTATTTTGCTCTTCTTTTTCTAAGTTCTTGAGGTGGGACTTTAGATTATTGACTTGAGATTTTTCAATGCAAACATTTAGTGCTGTAAATTTCCCTCTTAGCATTCTTAGCTGTGCCCCACACACTTTGACCTGTATTTTCATTTTCATTTAATTAAATGTATTTTTAAATTTCTTCTGCGACTTCCCCTTTGATCCATGGATTATGTTAAAGGATATAATTTAGTCTACCAGTGTTGCAGATTTTCTGTTATCTTTCCATTATTGATTCTAGTTTAACTCCATTGTGGTCAGAGAACACACTGTATGAGTTCAATTCTTTTAAGTTTGTTGAGGTTTGTTTAACAGAAGGCTGAAAAGAATGTGCATTATGCTGGTTTTGGATGGAATGTTCCATAAATCTTTCTTTTTCTTTTTTTCTTTTTGAGACAGGGTCTGGCTCTGTCGTCAAGGCTCAAGTGCAGTGGCACAACCACAGCTCTCTGCAGCCTCAACCTCCTGCCTTAGCCTCCCAAGTAGCTGGTACTACAGATATGTGCCACCATGCCCAGCTAATTTTTAAAAGTTTTTATGAAGACGGGTTCTTACTATGTTGTACAGGCTGGTCTTGACTCCTGGGCTCAAGTGATTCTCTTGCCTCGGCCTCCCAAAGTGGTGGAATCACAAGCATGAGTTGCCATGCCCAGCCCATAAATCTTGTTTACATGCTATTATTTGATGGAGTGATATATTTTTTATAATTTTCTGACTAGTTGTTCTCTCAATTGTCGAGAGAGATTTATTGATATTTTTAACAATAATTAGAGATTTGTCTATTTCTCCTGTCAGTTTTTGCTTCACATGTGTTGCAGCTCTGTTGTTTGGTACGTACACATTTAGTTTTGATATGTCTGCTTGGTGGATTGATTGTTTCATCTTACATAATGTCTCTTTCCATCTCTGGTAATTTTTCTTGCTCTGAAGTCCTGGTTTTCTTTAACTCATGTTTGCATAATATAACTATGCCAGCATTTTACTCTCAACTTGCCTAAATTGTTATATTTAATGAGAATTTTTTGTACACAGAATATGGGTAGATCATGTTTTTTAATCCACTCTGCCAGACTGCCTTTTGTTTGGATTATTCAGACCATTACATTTAATGAAATTAGTGATACATTAGGGCTTAAGTTGCCGATTATTTTTTGTTTCTGCTTGTTCTGTTTGTCATTTCTCTGTTTTTTTTTTGTTTCATTCCTGTGCTCCTGTGGGTTACTTGAACACTTTTTAAAATTCCATTTTGATTTATCAATAGTATTTTATTAAATATATCTCTTTGTATAGCTTATTTAGTGGTTTCTGTGGGTATAATATATGCTCAACTTATCACGTTCTACTGGGGTCAAAATTTTATTCATTTGGGTAAAATATAAGAACCTGCTTCCCTTTATGTTCCTTTGCTCTCCCCATTATACTGTAATTGACTGAGAGATTCCCTCCACATGTGTTTAGAGCCACATCAGTGTTATAATTTTTGCTTTAACTGACAAATATAATTTATAAAATTCAAGAGTAAAAGAAAAGTTTATTGTACTTCCTCATATTTTTGCTTACCGTGTTATTTTTTTCTTCCTAATATTCTAAGATTCTTTCTGGTATTGTTTCCTTTCTATTTGGACAACTTCCTCTAGCTTTTTTTTTTTTTTTTTTTTTTTTTTTGGGACATTTTCCTGTTATTTTTTTTTTTTTTTTTTTTTTTTTTAGGGTAGGTTTCCTGGTAACAAATTATTTTAGTTTTCTTTCATCTGAGATTGTCTTGATAATACTCTGCATTCCTGAAGAATATTTTTACTAGGGAGAAAGTTCTAGTGTTGACTAAATATTTTCACCAGTGTTGACAGTTCTTTCCTTCAACACTTGAAAGATAGTGTACCATTTTCTTCTAGCCGCCATGGTTCCTAATGAAAAATCTGCTGTTATCTGAATTGTTTTTACGTATGGATAAGGTGTCATTTTTCCCCTGGCTGCTCAAGATATTTTCTTTGTCTTTGATTTTCATATGTTTAATTATGATGTGTTTCAGATGGATTTCTTTGGAATTTTCCTATTTGGGACTCACTCTGTTCTTGAATCAGTAGATTTATATCTGTTGCCAAATTTGGAAAGTTTTCAGGCATTATTTATTCAACTACTTTTTTAGCCTCACACTCCTCCTCTCCTTCTGTGTCTTCAATGACGTAAATGTTAAATCTTTTGTTGTAGTCCTACAGGTCCCTGAGGCTCTGGGTTTTTCTATTTGTTTGTTTGCTTTTAGTCTCTATTGTTCAGATTGGGCAATTTGTATTGTTCCATTAATTATCTTCCAGTTCACTGATTCCATTCTGCTACTGAGACCATCTGCTCAGCCTTTTATTTTGATTATTATACTTCTCCATTTTTCCTTTCCATTAGTTCTTTTTTATATCTTCTACTCTATTGTGAGGCTTTCTATTTGTCACTACTTCAAGTGTGTTCATAATTGCTCAATAAAACATTCATATTTTGGTTGCTTTAAAATCTTTGTCAGATAATCTTTCAGCAGTGATATTTATTAATTGTCTTTTTCATTCAATGTGATGTCTTCCTAGTTCTTAGTTTTGACAAATGATTTTCTAATAAAATCTGGACATTTTTGCATCATGTCACAAGACTCTGGCTCTTATTAAACTTTCTGTTTTAGCTAGCTTTTTCTGTCAATGCTCCATCAGGGGAAGGAGAGACACTGCATCATTAATGATATGTGGAGGTGGAAGCCCAGATTTCCCACTCAGCCTCATGGCACCCAAGTTATGGGGAGGGAGTGCTCCTCATTACTGCTAAGGGGTATGGGAATTCCTATTCCCCAGATTGTCTCCACTAACATCATGGTGGGGGAGAAGTCCATTACCAGATAATGGAGATGAAGGTGCTGACTTCCTGTTCAGTGTCCGACACTATTGCCGCAGGGGTACTAGACGCCTTGTATGGCCTTACGAGGTGTAAGTCTAGGCTTGCCACTTGGTCTTTGCAAGTGTGAGTTTTTCCTTTGGTGTTTGGCTAGAGTAAAGCAGCTATTGTCTAAAAGCTTTTAGTGTTGCTAGGTACCTTTCCTAGTACTTTGACTAGAAAGAGCTGGTTTTTAGGGAGCTTTTGTTGTCTACACTCTTGGCTGCTTCCAGGTTGCTAGCCTCTTCTGCTGCTAATCTGGGATATATGAGCAAAAGGGAAACCCATGGAATTCACCCTGTGTTGTGTCATTCCTCAGATCCAAAGCCCCCAAACTGCCTGCCTTCCTCTCTCCATCTTTCAAAGTCTTCTTATGTTTGTTTTATACCTAATGTTCAGGGTTTTTAGTTGTACTTAGGAGGAATTTTTAAAAAGTATATTTTTCTCTATCTTCCTGAAGCAGGCATTCAATTTTAAAGTTATAGAAATTAAAAGATTAAGACATTGTGACCTAGGTAGAGGAATAACAAAATGACCAATTAGTAGATTGGGTCTTTGCCATAAGCTGGGATTTATGGCAAAGTACAAGTGCAGAACATAGGAAAAGGAATCTTTTAAATAAATGGTGCTGTAATAATTGTGTATTCCCATAAGAAAAAATGAAATTGGACCCCTACCTAATATATTTGTACGTGTACCAAAAATAAATTATGGGTGTATCATTGACTGAAATATGAAAAGCAAAACAATAAAGAATTTAGAAAATAAATCATATGTATAAATATAGATGTAGATATTCTAGACCTCAGAGTAGGGGAGATTTTCTGAACACATTATAAGAAATACCAACTATAAAGAAAATGACAGATAAATTTTATTACATTAAATTTACATTGAAATTAAGAACTCATTGATCAAGTCTTTTTTTAAGTGAAAAGGCAAGCTCAGTATCTAAGAAAAGTTTTTTTGCAATACATATAGCCACAAATGATTCATATCCATAATATACAGAGAGCTTCTAAAATTAATACGAAAATAGACAATCAGTAAAAAACTGGGCAAAAGATTTGATCAGGCACGTTACAAAAGAAGAAACCCAAATGGCCAATAAAGGTTTGAAAAAGCACCCAGCATCATTAACAATCAGAGAAATACAAACTAAAACCTTCATGAGATACTTCCACACACTCATCAGATAGATAGACTCTAATGACCAAATCTGACAACACCAAGTATTGGCGCTGACGTACAGCAATGAGAGTTTCCATATACTGCCAGCGGATCTGTAAGTTGGTACAACCACTTTGAAAAACCATTTAGAATTGCCTAGGAAGCGGGAATATTTGCATTCTTTATGACCCAGGATAGAAACGTGAATGCTCCTGTGCACTACGTCATGTGTACAAGCATTTTTCATAACAGAAGCTGGAAAACAATTCAAATGTCCATCAGAGTAAAATGGATAAATTATAGTAGAGTATACAATGTAATACTATACAGTAATAAAGGCTCTGAACACCGCTATATGCAATACCGTAGTTGAATAGAAAAATATTATATTGAACAAAAGAAACCAAAAGCAAAATAAATTTTACTGCATGGTTTCTTTTATATAAAGATCAAAAGAAAGTATAATTGAATTATATTGTCTAAGGATGCATACTGGGCTAGTGAAAGAACAAAGAAAAGCGAAGAAATTATTACTGAAAATGTAATGGTTAGCTCTAGGGGATCAGGAGATGCTGTGCCAGAAAAGGGCTTGCACACAACAGGCAGGGAAGACTACGAGGTGCTGGCGGTGCTCCATTTCTTGACCTGGCTAGTGGTTTCACAAACTTTCACTTTATAATAATTTGTTGAACTTCACAGGGAATTCGGAGGAACAGAAATGAGGAAGGAGTCAGCTGATCTCGTGGTGGTCAAACGGGTCCGTTCTTTGATTAGAAGCAACCTAGGCAGGTATTAAGTGTACGGCCTCTGAGGCCAGTTCACTTGGATTTGAATCCTCTACTTGCTGCGTGATCTTGTGCAGTTTGCTTAATCTCTCTGTCCCTTGATTGTCTCATGTGCAAAATAGGGATGATAATGCCTAATGTGAGGATTAATAGGTCTTAGGCATCCAGTACACAGTACGCGAGCTTTGTTAAATAAATTAAAATTCATATATTCATTCAACATAAAAATTCTTTGTATCCCTGTGCCATGCTTGGCCTTTTGATGACCCTTCACAGGCCAGCAGACCTGGACCCAAAGGTACAGCTACAGAGCCCTCAGAACTGGGGCTCCACTTTAAAGTAAGTGCAGCCACCTATTGCAGAATCTTCCTCCAAAATCCAGATCAGATTGCAGACCTGGGCCAGGCTGAGCCCACAACTTAGCCAGAGGATCCCAGCCCAGGGAGGGCAGCCCTGCGAGCACTGGAGGCCAGGCAGACTCTCACTGCCTGCCTGTTTCTGCAGCTGGTCCTGGGGGTATAGGGCAGCCTGGCACCAGAACCCAGGCAGCCTCCTCTCCTACTACAGGGCTTAGAAGCGTGGAGGGAGGGCAGACTGGAAGAAAGAGGACCAGGGAGTATGGAAGAGCGGGTGTCTCGGACGCCTTTCATCCCTTCCACAGAGGAAGTAGCAGGAAACAGAAGAGTGGGGGTGGGGTGGGAGAAAAAGGAACCAAAAGCAGAGAATAAGGCCAGCCCAGAAGGGCTTTTTGTAGGGTCTTAATTAAGCCTGGAGGCTTGCTTCATTGTTCCTTTCAGGGTGGAACATATGTTCAGGGCCTGGCTGAGGTTTGGGACTGAAATTTCAATGGTGCTAGGCCCTATGGTCTGCAGGGGGAAGGCAGGAGGAGGGGGTCGGCAGTCCCTAAGCCATATGAGAACCAATAATGCCTTCCGCCCAGCCACTCCCAGATCACCTTCTGCTGGAGCAGGAAATAAAATGGCCAGGAAAGGTAGCAAAGCTTTCACCCCAGTGTGAGGCAATGTCCGTGGGGTGGGGCAGAGCTACCTCCACCTCCTAGCTCGGTGCTTAGGCAGTGTGACCTTCAGTGGGCCTCAGTTTCCCCATGTGTGGCATTCAGATGAGGCTGTCTGGGAAAGTAGACAGTCACCAGTACCTACTACCACTGTGAGCAGGAGCCACCCACACGACCAGATGGCCCAATATTAAAGGGCTAGAGTTCAGGGTCAGTCACACTTCCATTCGGATGCTTGCTCTGTGGCTCACCAACTGGGTCACCTTGGACAAGTGACTCAATCCCTCTGAGCCTCTTTTCTTATCTATAACATGGGGGTGATAATTCCCATCCTCTATGTTTGCAATGGGAATTGATGAGGACAATAATGTCAAGGTCTTAGCACACGAAGCCTGATTCACATTTGCTGTTGTATTCAACTCATTGTTATTACTAGTGACCCTTCCCCTCCTGGAGCCCTGGTGGTGGAAGGACAGAAACACAATCCTTTAAGGACATTCAGAGTCAAGTAAAAATTTAGACGATCAGAGAGGCCACAGCACAGGCCTATCTAGGCTGCAGGAGCTCAAGATGAAGAATGAGCTCTGGAGAGGAGAAGGTCTTACAAAACCCAAGTAAGTCAACCCAGGTAATTTCAGGTGATAGAATTGGCACTGGCAGAGGTATGAGGCTGGGACTTTAAACGACATGTATAATGACAGAGGTTGACCTAGTAAGATAGTGATCATCTTGGGGAGTGTTGGAAGAGGAGGCTTGGAGAATTATTCGGGTGCTATGGTTTCAATGTTTTTGTCCCCTGAAAATGTATACATTGAAACCTAATCCCCAAGATGATGGTATTTGGAGTTGGAGAATTTGGGAGGTGATTAGGTCATTAGGGTGAAACCTTCTTGAATGGGATTAGTGCCTTTTAGGAGAGGCACAAGGGAGCTCATTTACCCGTTCCACCATGTGAGGATGCAGCAGGAAGGTGTCCTCTATAAGACAGGAAGCGGGCTCTCACTAGACACCCAATCTGCTGGTGCCTTCATCTTGGATTTCCCAGCCTCTAGAACTATGAGAAATAAATTTCTGTTGTTTATATTCTGAGCATAAACAATTAAATATGGCTGCTGCATCACTTCTGCCTTCCAAGTCTCATGCAAAATATCTACGGTGGTGGACACTAACCTGGAACTCTGCAGGTTATGTACAACCCTAAGAGTAAAGCCTAATGTAAAGTATGGACTCTGGGTAATAACAGTGTGCCAATGTAGACTCATCAATGGTAACAAATGTACCATTCTATTGTAAGAAACTGCACAGGAATTCATTACACTCTTCAACCAGTTTTTTCCAGTGGTAACATTTTGTAGAACTACAGTAAAATATCACACCAGAATACTGACATTGACACCATCAGGATAAAGAACACTCTCATCACCACAGTGCTTCTCATATTACCTTTTTATAGCCACAGCTCATCTTTAATACTTGTCAACCACTAATCTGTTTTTCCATTTCAATAATTTTATTATTGCAAGAGTATCATATAAATGGAATCATATAGTATGTAACCTTTTGGAGCTGGCTTTTGTACTCAGTACAATTCTATGCAAATTCATTCAGGTTGTTGTGCCTATCAGTAGTTTATTTGTTTTCACTGCTAAGTAGTATTTCATGATATGGATGTACCACCGTTTATTTAACCATTCATCCATTAAATGACAACTGTGCTGTTTCCGGTTTGGGCTATTAGGAATAAAGCTATTAAAGATTCACATATAAGTTTCTGTGTGAACCTAAAGTCTTCATTTTCTAATTGGATTGTTTGGGATTTTACTGTTTAGTTTTGAGGGTTCTGTATATATTCTAGATATTAGTCCTCTGTTGGCTATATGCTTTGCAAATATTTTCCCCGCTCCATATCTTGTATTTTCATCCTTTTAGCAGAACTTTAACAGAGAACAGGTTTTGAATTCTGATAAAGTCCAATTTATCTATTTTTTTCTCCTACAGGTCTTGCTTTTGGCATCAGGTCTAAAAGCTCTTTATCTATCTTTACATCTGAAGAATTTTTATAATTTTTTCAATAAATTTTACAATGTATGTTTGCATTTAAGTCTAGAATCTGTTGATTTAATTTCTGCATAAGTCATAGTTTCTTTTCTTTCCTTTCCTTTTTCCTTTGAACATCCACTTGCTCCAATATCATTTGTTGAAATGACTACCTTTCTTTCATTTAATGGCATTTGTACCTTTATTTTTTTAAAGAAATTAGCGCTGGGAGTGGTGGCTAATGCCTGTAATCCCAGCATTTTGGGAGGCCAAGACAGGTGAATTACTTGAGCCCAGGAATTTGAGAGCAGCTTGGGGAGCATGGCAAAACCCCTTCTCTAGTAAAAATACAAAAATTAGCTGGACATGGTGGCATACACTTATAGTCCCAGCTACTCAGGAGGCTGAGGTGGGAGGATCACTTGAGCCCAGGAGACAGAGTTTGCATTGAGCCAAGATCATGCCACTGCACTCCAGCCTATCACTCTGTCTCAAAAAAAAAATAATAATAATAAATAAATAATCAGTGAGACATATTTGTATGGGTCATTTCTGAGCTCTCTATTCTGTTTCATTGATCTGTGTCTATTTCTCTACACACCCTTGATTACTATAGCTATATAATGTCTCAAAATCCAATAGGCTTAATTGATTTAGCTATTTTTTTCCAGAATTGTTTAATTATTCTAGTTCCTCTGGCTTTCCATATAAATTCTAGAATAATTTTATGTAGATCTACAAAAAATCTTGCTAGGATTTTAATAGGAATTGTGTTAAACCTGTATATCAATTTGGGCAAAATTAACATCTTTACTATGTTGAATCTTCCCATTCATAAACATGGTGTGTTTCTCAGTGTATTTAGAACTATTAATACTTTGATCTTTTTCATGAGCATTGTGTAGTTTTCAGTATACAAAACTTCTGTATGTGTGTTGTTAGGCTGATGCCTTTTTTTTCCTGGAGTGATTATAAATGATATTGTATTTTTCATTTCACTGTCCACATACTCATTACTAGTATATAGAAATACAATTAATTTTCCTATGTTTATCTTATATTCTGCAACTTTGCCAAACTCACTTATTGGTTCTAGGAAGGTTTTTTGTTTGTTTGTTTGTTTTTTGTAGATTGCTTGAGATTTTCTTTTTAAATGTTTACTATAAATTAATTTCTTTTTGATTGATACATAATTTTTAAAATACTTATAAGGTACATGTGATATTGTGTTACATGTATAGGATGTATAATGATCAAGTCAGGGTATTTGAGGTATCCATCATCTTGAGTATTTCTATGTTTTGTTATCATTTCAAGTTCTCTCTTCTAGCTACTTTGAAACATTCAATACATAACACATTGTTACTAACCATAGACACCTCCGATATCAAACATTAGAACTTATACTGTCTATTAAACTATATGTTTGTACCTATGACCAACCTCTCTTTATCCCCCCATTCAACCTCACACCCTGCCCAGCCTCTAGTATCTGTCATTCCACTGTCTACCTCCATGAGATCAACTTTTTAAGCTCCCACATATATGTGAGAATATGCAATATTTCTTGTCTTTCTGATAATAGCCATTCTAATTGGGGAAGGCGATCTCATTGTAATTTTGATTTGCATTTCACTGATGATTAGTTATGTTGAGCATTTTTTCCATATACTTTCACTCCTGTATTTGGATGTCTAAGTCTCTTGCTAGACTTGGGAAGTTGTCATCTATAATTTCATTAAATACATATTCTAACTTTTTCATTTTCTTTTCACATTCTGGGACAGCAAAAATTTAAATATTTGTTCCTTTATGGTATTCCATGGGCTTTTCTCATTCCTTTTTATTCTTACTTTATTTGTGTCAGACTGGGTTAATTCAGAAGACCTGTCTTGAAAGTCTGAGATTCTTTCTCTGCTTGATCTAACATAATGTGAAAGCTTTCAAGTATTTTGTACTTCATTCAGTGAATTTTTCAGTTCCAGAATTACTGTTTGGCTATTTTGTATGATATTTATCTATTTAATACATTTCTTTTTTTTTTTTTTTTTTCTTGAGACGGAGTTTCACTCATGCTACCCAGGCTGGAGTGCAATGGCGCGATCTCGGCTCACCGCAACCTCTGCTCCCGGGTTCAGGCAATTCTTCTGCCTCAGCCTCCTGAGTAGCTGGGATTACAGGCACGCGCCACCATGCCCAGCTAATGTTTTGTATTTTTAGTAGAGACGGGGTTTCACCATGTTGACCAGGATGGTCTCGATCTCTTGACCTTGTGATCCACCCGCCTCAGCCTCCCAAAGTGCTGGGATTACAGGCGTGAGCCACCGCGCCCGGCTATTTAATACATTTCTAATTCATATCCTAAATTGTTTTTCTGGTTTCTTTGTACTGTTTTTCAGGATTTCCTTGTATCTCAATGAGCTTCTTTAATATCAATATTTTGAAGTCTTTTTTTGGGATTTCATAAATTTATTTTTGATTGTGATCTATTGCTGAAGAATTATTGTATTCCTTTGGAGGTGTTATGTTTCCTTGCTTTTCCATGTTTCTTGTGTCCTTACCAGATATCTGTGTATCTGGTGTAACAGTTGCTTCTTCCAATTTTTTTTTTTTTTTTTTTTTTGAGACAGAGTCTCGCTCTGTCTCCAGATGCCAGGCTGGAATGCAGTGGCACGATCTCGGCTCACTGCAACCTCTGCCTCCTGGGTTCAAGCAATTCTCCTGCCTCAGCTCCCGAGTAGCTGGGTCTACAGGCACGCGCCACCATGTCCAACTAATTTTTGTATTTTTAGTAAAGACAGGTTTTCACCATGTTGGCCAGGATGGTCTCAATCTCTTGACCTCATGATCCACCTGCCTCGGCCTCCCAAAGTGCTGGGATTACAGGCATAAGCCACCATGCCCGGCCGCTTTTTCCAATTTTTTAAAATTTGCTTTCACGGGGGAGGACCATTTCCTGAACATTTATCCGTAGTGTTAGTTGGGTAGAGCACTTTGGTTTTGATTTTTGTGTACATGCATTATTGGAGTTTCTGTATGATTTATTTCGCTGTAAACACCAGCATCAGTGGCATTTATGATTTCCTCAATGGCTTATGGTGTAGTTACTAGTGGAGGCTGTGGTGCAATTTTGCTGGAGACTGGGACATCAGGTGAGCCAGTCTTTAGGCCCTAGTACTGGGAGCGGTAGGCTAAGTGTGCATGCCCTTGGGCCCCAGAATGGCATATGCTGGTAATGATGTTAGTGGTCTGTGAAGGCTGATTCCTGAGCCTTCAAGTGGCTTGCTCAGGTGTCAGGAATGGCAGCAGTGAATCGTATGAGTGGGCAGGTTCTCTAGCTCCTGGGCTGCAGGCATGGTATGATCAATGGCAGTAGCATTGTTGGGACAACCCTCAGACCCAAGCAATCTATGCTGGTGTTGCAGTAGCTGCAATGGGCTGGGCAGGCAGGTTTCCAGGCCTGCCAGTGGTACATGCAGGTGGGTGCCAGCTGTGGTGGTAGCAGCAGGGTGGGTGAGCCCAACCTCAGATCCTGGGAGGGGTGCTCTGGTGACAATAGTGGTTGCCTGAGCTGGGAAATGCCCAGGCCCCTGGATGGTGTGCTTGTGTACTGGGAGGGGATGGGGGCTTATAGCTAGGCCAAGTGACTCTTTCATCAAATGCTCCAGAGGTGCATGCAGGCACTGACAGTTGTAGGCAGGGGTAGGATGACCCCGAGGTTGCTTGTGGAATGCTTGGGTAGGGGCAGCAGTAGCTGTACTGTGGCCCTGCTACCGAGGGTAGTGTTGATTTCAGTGGGAGAAGCTATAGGCAGGTGGTGGGGGACACACACTGTGCTTGTACCTGGACCCCTATATTAGTCCATTCTTGCACTAATATAAAGAAATACCTGAGACTGGGTAATTTATAAATACAAAAGGATTAATTGACTCATGGTTCTTCAGGCTGTACCAGAAGCATAGTGGCTTCTGCTTTTGGAGGGCCTCAGGAAGCTTCCAATCATGGCAGAGGCAAAGGGGAGTGAGGCATCTCACATGGTGGGAGCAGGAGCAAGAAATGGGGTGGGAAGGTGCTGACACTTTTAAACAACCAGATCTCATGAGGACCACTCACTATTGCAACTAACAGTACTAAGGAGGATGGTATCAAACCGTTCATAAGAAACCGTCCCAATAATTCAATCACCTCCCACTAGGCACCACCTCTAACATTGAAGATTACAGTTTGACATGAGATTTGAGCAGGGACACAGACCCAAACCATATCAGCCCACAGCAGCCTTCAGCAGCAGCAGTTGGAGGCAGTGGAGTTTGTCCTCAGAGCATACAAAAATGCACAGCCACACCCCTGCTGGCATGGGGGTGGGGTCAGAGTTGCTGCCAGTGGCTTCTGCCTCAGCCCTGGTGGTGGCTGTGGGTGGGCAATGTCAAGGGAGCTCCAGGGATGTGGAGATGCAGAGGCTGTTGAGCCCCAGGGCAGGATGGAGCTGGACTTTCAAAATGTGCTGCTGCGGCTTAGGCCTCGGAGGTTTGTGGGACTCACTGTGAGCTTTCTGGTTTAATGTTGGGCAGTCTTCAGGCTCCCTTATTTTCTCAGGGCCCAGGAGAATCAACGGGCTCTCCCATGGCTAGTATTGTAGATGTGAGTGGCAGGGATTTGGACCATTATGGGTCTCTCACGTACTCTTTACCCACATCAGGGAGCCTCCCTGGGCTCCCAGACAATCCCAGCAGAGTAGATTGCCTGGCCTCCTTCCCCTTCCTTGCTTTTTATGCTTCCCACCACTTCTCTGTTGAATTCCAGTGTCCTCTTTTAGATGATCTATTCCAAGTGTGACTATCTACATGCTATTCTGGTTCCTTTCTGTGGAGGAGGCAAGTACTAGATGCAGCTAGTAAGCCTTCTTGAATCCCTTCTCCATTTCTTGAGTTTTTCTATATATAGACAATTACATTATTTGCAAATGAGAACAATTTTATTTCTTTCTTTCCAATTTATATGCCTTTTCCCCCTTGCCTTATTGTAATGGCTAGAACTTTCACTTTTAGAAAGACATTAATACATGTCCTGTTTGAACTTAAGGAAGTTCCCTTCTGTCTTAATTTGCTAAGAGTTTATATCATTATTGGGCATTGCATTTTGTCAAATACTTTTTCTTTCTCAGTTGATATTATCATATAATTTTCCTCCTTTAGTCTGTTGATATGGTGAATTACATTATTGATTTTTGAATATTGAAGAAATCTTGCATACCAGGCCATGGTATATAATTACTTTTATACATTGATGGATTTTATTTGTTAATATACTTTTGAGGACTCTTTTGTCTAAGTCATGAGAAATATTGGTCTGTAGTTTATTTTTGTTTTATACTTTGTCTTATTTCAGTGTCAGAGTAATGCTGACATCATAAGTTGAGTTTGGAAGTGTTTCCTCTTTTATTTTCTGGAAACTATTGTATAATTAGTATTACTTCTTTAAATGTTTGGCAGAATTTTTAATTGAAACTGTATGAGCCTGCAGATTTATTTTTCAAGAGCTTTTACCTATGAATTCAATTTCTTTAATTATAATAGGATTATTTAAATAAGTATGTATCTTCTAGTGACAAATCTTTTTGTTTTTCATTTCTAAAGGATATTTTCACTGGACATAGAAATTATGTTTGAGTTTGGTTTGGTGTTTTTTTGTTGTTGTTGTTTTTTTGTGTGTGTGTTTTTTTTTTTTTGACAAAGTCTGACTCTGTCACCCATGCTGGAGGACAGTGGTGCAATCTTGGGGCACTGCAACCTCCACCTACCAGGCTCAAGTGATCCTCCTACCTCAGATTCCCAAGTAGCTGGGACTACAGGAACACACCACCATGCCTGGCTAATTTTTGTATTTCTTTGGTAGAAACGGGATTTTACCATGTTGCCCAGCCTGGTCTCTAACTCCTGGGCTCAAGTGATCTACCCAGCTTGGCCTCCCAAAGTTCTGGGATTACAGACGTGAGCCACCATACCTGGCCTGTTTGAGTTTTTTCTTTCAGCACTTGAAAAGTGTTTTGCCACTTTTTTCTGGCCTCCATGTTTCAGATAAGAAACCTGTTTTATTTAGAATTGATTCTGTCCTATAGATTAATGTGTCATTTATCTCTAGCTTCTTTCAAGATTTTTTTCTTTGTTTTTCGTTTTCAGAAGTTGAATTATAATGTGGCTTGGCATAGTTTTTTTAGGTTTACTCAATTTGAGGTTAGCCTAGTTTCTTGCATCAGTATGTCTTTTAGAAAGCTTGGGGAGTTTTAGGCCATTATTTCTTTGAATACTCTGCAAACTGTGTCTTTCCCTTCTCTTTAGGACTCCAGTGATACAAATGTTGAATCTTTTGTAATTGTCCCACAGCTTCCTGAGACTGTTCTCACTCTCTCTTGCCTTTCTCTCTCTCTCTCCTTTTTTCTTCTGTTTTACCTCTGTCACTCAGACTGTGTAAATTCTAATGAACTATTCTTAAAATCACTGATTTTATCCTTTGTACTCCTCACTCCACTCTTAAATTCAGTGAGCTTTTAATTTCTATTATAATATTTTTTAGTTTTATAATTTTCATTTGCTTCTGCTTTTTTTGCTGATATTTATTTCAAGAGAATTTATAAATTCTTGTTGAATCATTTTTATGATGGTTGTTTAAAAATTCTTATCAGATCATTTCAGTATCTGATTCCTCTTGGTGTTAGTATCCATTGATTTTCTTTTCTCAGTCAAACTACAATTTTTCTGGTTCTTGATATGGTGGAGGGTTTTCAATTCTATCCTGGACATTTTGACTATTATTTAAGAGAATTTGGCTCCTATTTAAATTTTTATTTTAATGTGCCATCATCCCATTTAGATTTAGCATGCAGGTTCTGATCTACTTTTGTGGGCTATATTTTTAATGACCATCTAATTTTCACTGCCTCAAATAGCCCATGTGGTGCTACTTGGTTTGCTTGTTTGGTTTATCTTGTGCTGCTGGGGCTCCACTTGTCCCTGCTGATGCTGATTCAGAGAGTTAAGGAACTTCCCCAGGCTAGGCCACCTGCAGCCTGTAAGTAAAGGAAGGAGACCTCTGGCCTGTGATTATAAAAAGCACTTCCCGAGCTAGGCATTGTTGTGGCGGGATCTCTTCTTTCTGTGGGGCACCATCAGTACTTCCAGGATGGCCTCTATTGTGGCAGGATGCCCCTTGCTGATGCTTCCTAACTGCCTGGTGACTCTGAAGGAAGGAAGAAAGTCTCAAGTTCACAGTACTAAAAAGGTTCCTGAGCTTGGCATTTGTTGTGTGGCCAGATCCCCCTTGCAATTGCTCTGGGCCACCCATTATCTCTAGGTAGAGGAACAGACTCTCAGGTCCTACAGGGAAAGAAAGGACTCTGAGTTCTTAATTTCTTCTTCTGTTGGGTAGAGATTTGTAAGGCACCCTGCTGCTATGTCATTCAGTCCTGGGTCCCTAACTGTTGAATAATGTCTCCCCAAAATTCACATCCATCTGGAACCTCAAAATGTTATCTTATTTGGGCTTAATTTAATATTGTTTTAGAGATACTGTCTCACTATGTTGCCCAGGCTGGACTCAAACACTTGAACCCCTGGGCTCAAGAATTCTTCCCAATCTCAGCCTCCCAAGTAGCTGGGACTACAGGTGTGCACCACCACACCAGCAAGTTTGTGGTTTATTTGGAACAAAAGGTCTTTTTAAATGTAACTAGTTCAGATAAAATAGTACTGAATTAGGGTGGGCTTTAATCCACTGAGTTACCACTCAGTGGTAAGAGGAGTAAGACCTGATAAGACCTGATAAGAGGAATATTTCTGGTAAGTGGTAAGACCTGATAAGAGGAATATTTCTGGTAAGTGGTAAGACCTGATAAGAGGAATATTTCTGAACACAGAGACACACACAGAAAGAGAACACCATGTAACCATGAAGGCAGAGATTAGAGGGATGCATCTACAAGCCAAGGAATGCCAAACATTGCTGGCAACTACCAGCAGAAGCTAGGAAAGAGGCATGAAACAGATTCTCCCTCAGAACCTCCAGAAGGAACTAACCTTGCTGACACCTTGATTCTAGACTTCTAGCCTCACATTAACTGTGAATTAACACATTTCTGTTGTTTTAAGCCACCCAGTTTGTGGTGCTTTGTTCTGGCAGCCCTAGGAAGGCAACCGGTTTGCCTTCCTCCTTCTTCCCTTTGCAGTTCTCCTTTGGTTGTGTCCTGCATTAGTTCTAGGGCTGCAGTTGCACTTAATGAGGAGGAGCATGGAGAAATAAGTGTATCCCATCTTGTCCGACTGGAAGTTAGATCTTGTTTTTGTATGGTGTCCATTATATTTTGCCTCAATGGGAGCATTATTCTGAAACAATAGCCCTCCATTACTGTCATTGGCTGCCCCTTATTGATTACACATGGTATAAGTGGGAAGCAAGAGATCCAATGGAGGAAAGAGACTGAGATGATACCTTTGACAATGGTTGAGGGAGGTTCCAGGATTATTGCAGTGCACCAGGTGGAAGAGGCAGCTGACCAAATCAAAGTCATGTGTCTCAAAAGTTGGACATGTCATTACCAAGATCCTCTGTTATCATACTCTCTTTTTAACCTGTACATGCCCTGATGCATCTGTCCCAAATTCCTTTTTAAACATGGCTTTCCCCTACTATGATGAAGTTCCTCTCTCCCCTCCACACCCTATGCCTGGTTGAGGTGAGGACCTCGAGGTAACTCCCCAAGTGTCCTGATGGGACAGACTCCTGGGAGCTAGGGGCTGGGCATATTGGGCTGAGAAGCATAAAACATTGAACAGCTCCTTTGACCACATTCCTGCTGGATGCACAGACTCAGCCCATACTAGGGCCCTGCAGACAGCCCAGCTGTGAAGAACGCAGTGCTTCCAAGAATGCGCCATAGCCGGGCCCACTGACCTCTCCCAGGAGGACTCTGGTAAACTCCCAAAGAAGCTGAAATTAGACCATGAGCCCTCACCTAAGAGTGAGGGCATTGTTCTTTTCTTGTGCTGTTAGGTTTGTGCTTGCTACTCAGTTTTCCAGACAAAAAGAATATGTTATTTACGGATATATATATATATATATATCCTTTCAAAATAGAAAAAAAAAAATAAGGGAATGTGATTGGAGTGGACCCACAGGTACTGATGATGTTCTGTCTTAACATAATGGGGCTATATAAATGTTTCCTCCATTATTCTTCAACTATACATCCACATTCCATGCACTCTTAGGCATGGATTTGTATTTCAAAATGCAGATGAATAAAGTACTCTACACATTCTCTTTACATAACAACAAATGGATCAAACGAACTGTTTATGTGGCACAAGCTTTCATAAGTGGGAAGGGATTTCAGAATTGATTCTGCATGGCCAGGCTGCTAAGACAGAAAGAATATGGGTTCAAATCTGAGCACTGGCTCCAGGGTTCTCACAACTGTTTGGCCCCTGTGAGTGGCCACCACTGCCAAAAACTGTGAAGAATTAATGGAATTATATAAAAGGGGCTTTCAGTCAAGTATGGGAGTCTCATACTTCCATAAAATAAGACCAACTGTCTTAGTCTTCTCAGGCTGTCATAACAAAATACCATAGACTGGGTGGATTTAACAACAGATATTATTCCTCACAGTCTGGAGGCCTGGAAGTCCAAGATCAAGAGCTGGCAAGTAGGCTTCATTCTGAGGCCTCCTCTCTTGGCTTGAAGGTGGCCACCATTTCTCTGTGAGTTCACATGACTTCTGTGTGCATAAGGTGGGAGGCAGAGAGAGTGAGCTCTCTAGTGTGTCTTCTTATAAGGTATTAATGTCATCATGAGGGCCCTACCTTCATGACCTAATCTAACCCTGATTACCTCCCCAAGGCTCCATCTCCAAATACCATCACACTGGGGACTGGGCTTCAAGATTCAGATTTTCAGTCCACAACACCTGATAAATGATTGGCTCAAAGCGGGCAGTAAGAAGGGCTTCGTGAGCACAGAGTCTGGAAAGAAGCTGAGATTACAGAAGGACTTAAAGAACCGGCAAG
Organism: Sapajus apella; assembly: GCF_009761245.1. Lineage (NCBI taxonomy): Eukaryota > Metazoa > Chordata > Mammalia > Primates > Cebidae > Sapajus > Sapajus apella. Next base: position 1,043,165 of record NW_022437034.1, on the reverse strand, counting down.
GGGCCGGGGCGGTGGCTCACGCCTGTAATCCCAGCACTTTGGGAGGCCGAGGCGGGCAGATCACGAGGTCAAGAGATCAAGACCATCCTGGCCAACATGGTGAAATCCTGTCTCTACTGAAAAATATAAAAATTAGCTGTGTGTGGTGGCGTGCGCCTATAGTCCCAGCTACTTGGGAGGCTGAGGCAGGAGTATTGCTTGAACCCGGGAGGCGGAGTTTGCGGTGAGCCGAGATCCCACCACTGCACTCCAACCTGGTGCCTGGTGCCTGGTGACAGAGCAAGACTCCGTCTCAAAAAAAAAAAGGGAACTGACAAGGAAGTACTTTTGTGTTTGGAAGAGGGAAATGCATCCATGCAGACGGGGTGATATCAAAAGCAGAGAGCTCCCCAAAGTCGAGAAGTGTGTTGGCTTCCCCTTTGAGTATTCAGAACCACCCACTACCTGGCAGGAGTTTTTTCCCAAATCTGTTGAATTGAGCTGCCTGTGGGTAGAACAGTTTGTTCTGGATCAGTAGTTAGGGAGAGCAATAAGAAATCCCGATGAAGAGACAAGTTGAGGCCAGCCTATGAAGGATGTTTGAGAGGTCACTTGTTGCTTTAGCCTGCCAGGCATATGTTGCCCCCCTCCCCTTCTGATGTCAGCATGCCAATTTTCCCTCAGAAAACGAGCCGTCCTCCACTGTTGGTCCGTATAGTCCAGGTGGAACTAATCCCACTCCCAGCTCCAAAGGTGGCCATGTGGACCAGGTCTGACCCAACAGTGAGCTCGGTTCTTCCAGCTATGCTGTTGGTTCAGAGATGGACATGTGACCTAAGCTGGGCCAGTGGGAGCCTTCTCTGGGACTGTTGCTGACACTTTAGAGAAAAAGTGCCCTTTTCCACTGGGGTTGCTAAGCTCATGTAAAAAGAAAACAAACCAGCCGGGCACGGTGGTTCACGCTTATAAGCCCAGCACTTTGGGAGGCTAAGGCAGGTAGATCACGAGGTCAGGAATTCGAGACCAGCCTGGCAAACATAGTGAAATCCCGTCTCTACTAAAAATACAAAAAATTGGCTGGGTGTGGTGGCACTTGCCTGTAGTCCCAGCTAGTCGGGAGGCTGAGGCAGGAGAATCGCTTGAACCTGGAATGCGGAGGTTGCAGTGAGCGGAGACCGCGCCATTGCACTCCAGCCTGGGTGACAGAGTGAGACTCCATCTCAAAAAAGGAAACAAACCAAAAGTAACAAGCTTGTGCTGCTAGTGGTGACCATCTTTTCAACAATGTGGGGAAAGCGTGTGTGTCAGGAGAAATCATTTCTGCTGCTACAAATGACAGAGAATCTACCATAAAGCAGATTAAACAACAAGGAAAACGTGTTATTCACGTAAAAAGATCTTCAAGAAAAGGAAAGCTCCGGGGATGGTGCCTTCAGTGTGTTCATCAAGAGATTATATTCTTTCCATCTTTCCACTCTGCATCCTTAATGTGTCACCTGTGGTTTCAGGCTATAGTTGGCTACAGTCGTTCCTGCTTTAAACATCCAGACACAGTAACCAACAGAAGAATAAGAAACAATGGCTTTCTTTTTTTTTTTTTCCCATTTATTTATTTTATTGCATTTTAGGTTTTGGGGTACATGTGAAGAACATGCAAAATTGTTGCATAGGAACACACGTGGCAGTGTGATTCGCTGTCTTCCTCCCCATCACCTACATCTGGCATTTCTCCCCTTGCTATCTCTCCCCAGCTTCCCACCCCCCACCGTCCCTCCCCTATTTCCCCCCCAACTGACCCCAGTGTGTAGTGCTCCCCTCCCTGTGTCCATGTGTTCTCATTGTTCAACACCCGCCTATGAGTGAGAACATGCGGTGTTTGATCTTCTGCTCTTCTGTCAGTTTGCTGAGAATGATGGTTTCCAGGTTCATCTATGTCCCTACAAAGGACCCGAACTCATCGTTTTTGATGGCTGCATAATATTCCATGGTGTATATGTGCCACATTTTCCCTATCCAGTCTATCATTGATGGGCATTTGGGTTGATTCCAGGTCTTTGCTATTGTAAACAGTGCTGCAATGAACATTCGTGTGCACGTGTCCTTATAGTAGAACGATTTGTAATCCTTTGGATATATACCCAGTAATGGGATTGCTGGGTCAAATGGAATTTCTATTTCTGTGTCCTTGAGGAATCGCCACACTGTCTTCCACAATGGTTTCTAGAGCCTCCTGGTAAAACAGCAAAGCTGCTCCGTAGTTTACTCAGCAAACTTCACCTCTACGTCATCGACCAGACTTTACTGACAGGGGAATCGTACTACCATTCCTTTGAGCTGGAAAAATGGACACTTCTTATGATGGGCAGTGTTTTGTTTTGTTGTGTTTTGAGATGAAGTCTCGCTCTGTCACCCAAGCTGGAGTGCAATGGCACAGTCTCAGCTCACTGCAACCTCCACCTCCCCGGTTCAAGTGATTCTTCTGCCTTAGCCTCCTGAGTAGCTGGGATTACAGGTGTCCACCACCACCCCTGGCTAATTTTTGTATTTTTAGTAGAGACAGTGTTTCACTATGTTTGCCAGGCTGGTCTTGAACTCCTGACCTCATGATCTGCCTGCCTCAGCTTCCCAAAGTGCTGGGATTACAGGCGTGACCCACCACGCCCAGCCGTGATGGGCAGTTTTATATGTCAGCTGGCTAGACTACAGTCTCCAGTTATTCAAACACTAAATACTATTGTGAAGATATCTTGTAGATGTGATTAAAGTTCTTAATCGGTTGACTTAGGCAAGAGACGTTATCCTAGGTTAGATGGGCCTGCTTCAGTCCTTTGAAAGACCTCAAAAGCAGAATTGAGGCTTCCTTGAAGAAGAAAACATTTTTGGTTGTTAAAATGGGAAACCGGTTTCTATTGGTGTCAATAAAAAGAGTCAAACTCTGTAAAAAATTTGAAAAGATTTATTCTGGGCCAAATATGAGGGACCATTGGCCTGTGACACAGCCCCAGGAGATCTTGAGAACATATTCCCAAGGCGATGGGGCTACAGCCTGCTTTTATACATTTTGAGGAGGCATAAGATATCGATCAATACATGTAAGATGTATACTGGTTCAGTCCCAAAAGGTAGGACAACTGAAAGTTGGGGGCTTCCAGGTCATAGGCAGATTCAAACATTCTCCAATTGGAAATTGGTTGAAAGAGCTTGTTTAAAGACATGGAATCTATAGAAGGGAATGTCTGAGTTAAGATAAGGGGTTGTGGAGACTAAGGTTTTATAATGCAGTTGAAGCCTCCAGGTAGCAGGCTTCAGAGTGCTTATCAGACCTAAAAAGGTGGCAGACTCAGTTAATTCTCTCCTGGATCAGAGAAAAGACCCAAAAAGAAAAGGCGATACTCTTCCAAATGTAGATTTTCCCCAGAAGAGAAAGCTTTGCAAGGCCATTTCAAAATATGTCAAAGAAATATGTTTTGGGGGTAAAATAATTTAATTTCTTTCAGGGCCTACTATCTGTCATGGACGCTATACCAGAGTCAGGCTGGAATTTGGTGTCATGTTGCTACAGAAAGTCTTGTTTCATCTGTCTTAAGATCTTTGTTTTAATGTTAAATGCTGGTCGGCTGTGCCTCAATTTAAATAGGAAGAGGGTATAATGAAGCATGTCCAACCCCCACTTCCAACAAACTTAATATATACAAAAACAGTTGATGGGCTAGATTTGGCCTATACGCCATAGTTTGCTGACCTCTGACTTTGATCTTGCGTTGGCTTGCTTTTACACTTTGTTAGGCCAAATATAAAGAAATCGCAGGATACGTCCCAAGACCCTCTAACTTGAAGGAGTCAGCCTCCAACTCTGTTTTCTTTGCACATTTTGTTAAGACTTGGTTTTAAGCTTTTTGCCTTTTCCTGGCTCTGCTCTGAGTTGCAGGGAACTGACCCCATGGTCTGTGTTTCCCAAGCTCTTAGGAGAACTGGTTTCTGGCTGGAATCAACAAAAAGGAGACACTGGCAGAGATTAAAGGGTAGGAAGACAAAGAAACCAGAATATTTCTTCTCTTTTCTCTTTGCCTAAGGCAACATCTCTAGCAGCAAATTTACCTATCACTTTTTTATTTCTCTTCCACGGCTCTTTCACCATGAAGTATGTTGTAAGCTGTAAGTTTTTCATAGATGTCCTTTATCAGATTGAGGAAGTTCCCTTCAATTTGTAGTTCACTTAGAGCTTTAATCATGAAGGGAGTTTGAATTTTGTCAAATGCTTTTCGTGCATCTGTTGCAATGTGTGTTTTTTTCTCCTTTATTCTTTAATGTGGCCAATTGTACTAATTTTTTTTTTTAATGAGATGGGATCTTGCTATATGTCCCAGGCTGGAGTGCAATGTGTATTCACAGACACCATCATAGTGCACTGTAACCTTGAAGTCCTGGCCTTAAGCAATCCTCCTGCCTCAGCTGCCTGTGTAGCTGGGACTATAGGCATATGCCACCAGGCCTGGATTTGATATATTGTTTTTAAATGTTACACTAACCTTGAGTTGCTGAGGTAAACTCCAGTTGGTAATGATGTATTACCTTTTTTAACACATTGCTGTAATTGATATGCTAATATTTTGTTAAGAACTTTCATATTCAGGAAAGATATGGGTTTATAATTTTCTTTCCTCATGTATTCTGTCAGGTTTGTTATTAGAATTTTTCTGGCCATATACAAATAAAGTTATTGCCTCTCATCTCCAACTCCACCCTTCCTTACCTGCTCTGTGGGAAGGAGCTGGGCCATGTGGCTATTTCTCCTTTGTCAGCTGGCACCATAAGAAATCTTATGAGTAAAGGATGCTGAGGGTCACTGGCGGAGTACAGGATCTCCTCTTCCTGCAGTGTGAGCATTATTCAGTGCTTGGCTAGTTTAGCATGGTGCCTGTTTTACTCTGTTTTGTGCTGCTGTAACAGAGTACCCGAGATGGGTAATTTGTAAAAAACAAATATTTATTCTTTCACAGTTCTGGAAGGTGGGAAGTCCAAGATCAAAGCACCAGCAGTTTAGGGCTCAGTCTCTGTTTCTACGACAGCACCCTGAGTGCTGTTTCCTCCAGAGGAGAGGAATGGCGTGTCCTCATGTGGCAGAAGAGCAGAAGAGAGAACCCACTCTCACAAACTCTTTTTATAGCAGCATTAATCCATTCATGAGGGTAGAGCCCTAAGGACATAAACACTTCCCAAGGCCACACCTCCCAATACCATTTCGTAGGAGATTAAGTTTCAACATGACATTTGGAGAGGACAAAAGCATTCAAACCATAGCAGTGGCTTCTCCAGCTCTGTAGTCCTGTAGCATGTGACAGCCAGCTGGGGATAGCAGACTGGGTGCCTTCTCAGGTGGCTTCATAGTGAAATGCTGCTGATGAGGCCCCTCCCATGAATGGCCACCGCAGCAACCAATTTAGCAACTCTGCAGCAAGATCTGAGGCACAGCACCTCACTGTGGACTTAGCATCCTAGACGGTATATTTCCATCAAGTCACACCAGCATGGCATATCAGGCACCCCAGTGACTTCTCCATCATCCAGTGAGCCACACCATGCCCTCTTCAATGAGTTCTGAATCTCAGTCCAGGAAAAAGGAATCTTTTTTGGTTACTCTTAGCTCAGCCCTAGGGATAGTGGTTGCGTCTTATATTTGCTACCCCTATCTTCTTTAGGGCCCTCTTTAACTCTTACTCTACAATTCCCTATTATTCCAATCTCCAGTTATTGTGTGAGCCACCACGCCCAGCCTGTTTGCCCTGTTCTTTACAGCAGAGTATATCATTATAATAAATGCTCTAACCACTGTTATTTTTCTAGGAGCATTACCTGATATTTATAAACCAGAACTCTACACCATAAATTTCATCACAAAACTGCCCTTCTAACAACCTCCTTTTTATGAATTCAAGCATCACACTCCCGACTGCATTGTAATCAGCTCATGCATCTTCTGTGAAAAAACTTCTTACCACTCACACTAGCACTTTGCATATGACATATCTCTATGCCTATACTAATATCTAATATTCTACCCCAAACATAAGAAATATGTCTGATTAAAGAATTACTTTGATAGAGTAAATAATAGAGGTTTAAATCCTCTTATTTCTAGAATTATAGGAGTTGAACCTAGCCCTAAGAATCCAAAATTCTCCATGCTACCTAATATACCATATCCTGCAGTGAGGTCTGGTAAATAAGCTATGAGGCCCCTACCCCAAAATGTTTCTTCATACCCTTTCTGTACTAGATAATCCTCTATCCCAACTTATTATCTCTACTGCTATCTTTTTTTTTCTTTTTGAGACAGCCTCGCTCTGTCACCCAGGCTGGAGTACAGTGGTGCTATCTTGGTTCACTGCAACCTCCACCCCCGGGACTCAAGTGATTCTCCCACCTCAGGCTCCCACGTACCTGAGGTTACAGACACCCGTCACTACACCCAGCTAATTTTTGTATTTTTAGTAGAGACAGGGTTTCGTCATGTTGGTCAGGCTGGTCTTGAACTCCTGACCTCGGGTGATCTACCCGCCTTGGCCTCCCAAAGTGCTAGGATTAAAGGCGTGAGCCACCACACCCAGCCATCTTTCACTATCTTTACAGGGACTCTAATCACAATAAGCTCACGCTGCCTTCTCATCTGAATGGGCCTAGAAGTAAATATACTAGCCATTATCCTGATTTTAATTTAAAAAGCATATCTAGGCATATCTCCTTTTCATTTTTGAGTCCTAGAAGTAACTAAAGGAATCTCATTGATATCTGGTATAATCCTTCTCACATGGCAAAACTAGCTCCTGTTTCCATTATATTTCAAATGTTCTCCTCAATAAACCCAAATACTTTACTAGCGGCCACAATATTGTCTATTCTGTTAGGTGGCCAAGGAGGGCTCAGCCAAACACAACTGTGAAAAATCTTAACCTACTCATCAATTGCTCACATGGTCTGAATAATTACACTGTTAGTGTATAACCCAAACATTACTATCCTAAACCTAATTATTTATCTTATCCTGACAATAGCTATATTTATAATACTTAATACAAGCATAAGCACTCCAACTCTATCACTATCCCACGCCTCAAATAAGTTACCATGACTAAGGTCCATAGTCCTACTTACTCTGTTATCCCTAGGAGGCTTACCCCTATTAACAGGGTTCCCACCCAAATGGGCTTTTATTCAAGAATTTATAAAAAACAATAGCCTTATTATAACCACTATTATAGCCACCACAGCCCTACTCAATCTGTACTTTTATATGTGCCTAATCTACTTCATTAACACTATTACCTACATCTAATAATATAAAGATAAAATGACAATTCAAGAATACAAAACATATTCTGTAGCTGTGTGTGGTGGCTCACGCCTGTAAACCCAGCACTTTGCCTGAGCCAGGCAGATCATTTGAGGTCAGGAATTCAAGACCAGCCTGGCCAACATGGTGAAACCTTGTCTTTACTAAAAATAAAAAAATTAGCTGGGTGTGGTGGCATGTCTGTAATCCCAGCTACTTGGGAAGCTGAGGCACGAGAATCACTTGAACCCAGGAGGCAGAGGTTGCAGTGAGCCAAGATCTCACCGTTGCACTCCAGCCTGGGCGACAGAGCGAGACTCCATCTCAAAACAAAACAAAACAAAACAAAAAAACTGGGCTGGGCATGGTGGCTCACACCTATAATCCCAGCACTTTGGAATGCCAAGGCAGGCAGATCACCTGAAGTCAGATGTTTGAGACCAGCCTGACCAACATGGTGAAACCCAGTGTCTACTAAAAATACAAAAATTAGCTAGGTATGGTGGCATGCACCTGTAATCTCAGCTGCTTGGGAGGCTGAGGCAGGAGAATCACTTGAACCTGGGAGGCAGAGGCAGAGGCAGAGGGAGCTGAAATTGTGCCACTGCACTACAGCCTGGGCAATGAAGGCAAAACTCCACCTCAAAAAAAAAAAAATATATATATATATATATACTGCTCTTGCTCGCACTCATTATCTTCTCTGCCCTCCTTTACCCATCTCCCCACTGCTCCTAGCTATAACCTAAAAATTTAGGTTAAATTAGACCAAGAGCCTTCAAAGCCCTTAGTAAGTAGACTATACTTAATTTCTATAATAAAATTTAAGAACTGCAAGACTCTACCCTACGTCAGTCGTATGCAAATCAGCTGTTTTACTTAAGCTAAGCCCTTGCTAGATTGGTGGGACCTAAATCCATGAAAATTTAGTTTACAGCTAAATACCCTAATCAACTGGCTTCAGTCTACTTCTCCCGCTGTTGAAGGGGGGAAAGGCAGGAGAAGCCCAGGCAGGATTGAAGCTGCTCCTTTGAATTGGAAAGTCAACCTAAAATATCACCTCAGGGCTGCTAAAAAGATGGCTCAACCTCTGTCTTTAGACTTACAGTCCAATGCGTGCTCAGCCATATTACCCTTGTACCTATGTGCATCAATCGTTGACTATTCTCAGCTAACCATAAAGACATCGGAACATATATACTGTTTGGTGCCTGAGCTGGGATACTAAGTATTGCCCTAGGTCTTCTAATCCAAGCAGAACTGGGTCAACCAGGGACCCTACTAGGAGATGATCAACTTATAATGTTATTGTTCCTGCCCACGCATTTGTTATAATTTTTGCCATAGTTATGCCCATTGTAATTGGGGGTTTCAGCAACTGACTAGTCCCCGTAATAATTGGTGCACCAGAGATGGCATTTCCCCGAATAAATAATATAAGCTTCTGACTTCTTCTCCCATCTTTTCTACTCCAACTTGCATCCTCAATAGTCAAAGCAGGCACCCAGACGGGCTGAACAGTCTACCCTCCCTTAGCAGGGAACCTGGCACATGCAGGAGCTTCTGTTAACTTGACCATTTTTTCACTCCACTTAGCAGGCGTGTCCTTTATTCTAGGCACTATTAATTTCATTGTCATCATTATTATCATAAAAGCCCCAGCTATATCTCAATATCAAGCACCCCTCTTCATTTGACCAGTTCTGTCACAGCAGTCCTGTCACTTTTATCTCTTCCAGTTCCAGCTGCTGGCATCACCATGCTGTTAACTGACCACAACCTTAACACCACTTTCTTCCACTCTGCCGGTGGAGGCGACCCTTTCTTATATCAACCCTTGTTCTGATTTTTTGGCCATCCAGAAGTCTATATCCTTATTCTACCAGGTTTCGGAATAATTTCCCATATTGTAACCTACTACTCTGGGAAAAAAGAACTGTTGGATTAAATGGGCATAGTATGAGCCACAATGTTCACTGGGTTTCTAGGGTTTATCATCTGAGCCCATCACATATTTCCAGTGTGCATAGATGTTGATACCCAAGCATACTTCACATCTGCCACCGTAATTATTGCTATTCCCACTGGTGTCAAAGTCTTTAGCTCCTTAGCCATGGTGGTAACAGCAAATGATCCCCTGCAATGCTATGTGCACTAGGATTCATTTTCCTTTTTACAGTAAGAGGGTTAGCTGGTATTGTATTAGCCAACTCATCATTAGACATTGTTCTAGGTGGCATATTATGTTGTAGCACATTTCCACTAGGTTTTATCAGTAGGAGCAGTATTCACCATTATAGGAGAAGGAATCCATTCCTTCATCTATGGATTCCCTCTATTTTCAGGTTATACACTTTGCCAAATCTGAGCCAAAGTTCACTTTACTGTTACATTTGTAGGCATAAACCTAACTTTTTTCCCACAACACTTCCTCGGACTGCCTGGAATGTCTTGATGATACTCTGATTACCCTGATGCATACACTGCATAAAATATTATCTCATCCATAGGCCCATTTATCTCACTAACAACAGTAACACTAATAATCTTCACAATCTGAGAAGATTTTGCTTCAAAACAAGAAGTACTAATAGTCTAACTCCCAACTACAAACTAGGAGTGACTTTACAGCTGCCCACCACTCTGTTATACATTCAAAGAGCCAGCCTACATAAAAGCCTAAGTGAGAATGGAAGGAATCAAACCCCTCCAAACTGGTTTCAAGCCAACCTCATAACCTCTATGACTTTCTCTATGAAGATTAGTAAAACGATTACATAACTTTGTCAAAGTTAACTCATACATTAGAATTCTATATATCTTCATGGTTCATCTATTTCAACTAGGTCTCCAAGATGCTGCATCTCCTATTATAGAAGAACAACTCCATTTTCATGACCACACTCTCATAGTGGTTTTCCTGATCAGTTCCATAGTTCTCCATATTATTTCCCTCATATTAACAACAAAACTAATGCATACTAGCACTATAGATGCCCAAGAAGTAGAAACTGTGTGAGCTACCTAACCAGCTGTTACCCTCATCTTAATTGCCTCCCATCTCTACGCAGCCTGTACATGATGGATGAAATCAATAACACCTCTCTCACTGTCAAAACCGTAGGACATCAATGATACTGAAGTTAGGAGAACACAGGTTACGAAGACTTAAGCTTTAATTCCTACATGATCCCAGTGACAGACCTAAATCCAGGGGAACTACGACTCCTTGAAGTTGATAATTGAGTAGTTCTCTCAATAGAAATCCCCATCCGCATACTAATTTCATCAGGAGACGTTCTACACTCATGAGCTGTCCCATCACTGGGACTCAGAACAGAGGAAGTCTCTGGGCACTTAAATCAAGCAAACTTAACATCCACACGACCAGGCCTATACTACGGCCAGTGCTCAGAAATTTGCAGATCCAACCACAGCATCATATCCATTGTTCTCGAATTGGTTCCCCTATTTTCAAATATTTTGAAAGCTGATCGGCATCTATATTATAATATCACTGTAAAGCTAATTGTCATTAACCTGTTAAGTTAAAGACTGAGGATTTTAAATTCCCCTACAGTGAGATGCCCCAACTAGATACATCCACATGATTTATTACTATTTTATCCATAATCGTAACCTTATTTATTTATTTATTTATTTAGATAGAGTCTCGCTCTGTCACCAGGCATCAGGCTGGAATGCAGTGGCACGATCTCGGCTCACTGCAACCTCCGCCTCCCAGGTTCAAGCAATTCTCCTGCCTCAGCCTCCGGAGTAGCTGGGACTACAAGTGCGAGCCACCACACCCAGCTAATTTTTATATTTTTAGTAGAGACGGGGTTTCACCATGTTGGCCAGAATGGTCTAGATCTCTTGACCTTGTGATCCGCCCACCTCAGCCTCCCAAAGTGCTGGGATTACAGGCGTGAGCCACCATGCCCGGCCACTATTTATCTTATTTCAATTAAAAATATCAAAATTTATTTATCCTGTGAACCCGCACCAAAAGCATTTGAAACACAAAAACATGAAACTCCTTGAGAACTACAATGAACAGAAATTTATTCACCTCTTTCATTACCCCGACAGTAGTAGGCCTACCCATAACGACCTTAATTATTTTATTCCCCATCCCCAACTGCTTAGTAAAAAATGGACTGACTTCCATTCAACAGTAACTATTTCAACGTGTATTGAAACAAATTATAACAATGCATAGTATTAAGAGATGAACCTGATCCCTTATGTTAATTTCCCTTATTCTTTTTACTGAGTCAACTAACCTTCTACATCTTCTACCCCACTCATTCACACCAACTACTCAACTGTCAATAACTTTAGGAATAGCTAGGCTTCTGTGGGTAGGAGCAGTAATCACTGACTTTCACTTTAAAACTAAGGCTTCCTTAGCCTACTTCCTACCACAAGGCACACCTATCCCACTTATCCCTATATTAGTAATCATTGAAACTATTAGCCTTTTTATTCAACAAATAGCTGTACAGTTAACAGCCAACATTACAACCAGACACTTACATGACAGCACACCCAGTATAGCTCATGAAAATCCAGCTGCGTTTTCTTTCTACCCCAACTCTGGAGGGCCTTCTGCTTCTAGTCTGGCTCTTCTTTTTCATCCTATAATCCCTCTTCAAATGGCCACCAGCTGAGTCACCAAGTGTACTCAAGCCTGACATCTGGGTTCCCAGGTCAGCATTCCTTCCTCTGTACCATGCTGAGGTTCACCTTTCCACAAAGCCATCCTGAAGATTGGGACTCTGTCTTGCTCCTCCACCCCAGACTCCATTTCAGCTCTGGTCTCTGACACACACACATACACACTCACACACACACTTGGCCACATCTCCACTTGAATGTGTCTTCCAGAAACCTCCATCTCACTGAAAGGCACTGATCTGTAGTGAGCAGGTCCATGCAAACCTGCCCCCAAAGGCTGAGGAAACTGAGGGACCAAAGAAAGAAGCTGACAGATCCAGTTTCTCAGAAACATTTAATGGGTACTTATGAACGGAAGCACATCTTGACCAGCCAGGAGATGAGATGGTAGGTGCCAGACTATTACCCCAGACCAGTGCTTATATACCATATGGAATTTGCTTAAGGGCAGAATTAAGTATTTGTTTATCATAGCATCAAGGTTGTTTTGACCTAAGGGCAGGATTTATGGTAAGTATGTGAGAGTAGAAATCTTAGAGGCATTCCCAGAACTGGGATTAATCAGAAATCAGCATGGTGGACTAGTGTCCAAAATGAAGTTACTTTAGCCTCCACAGGCACCATTTGTACTATCCCTCCCTAATGCCTCATATTCTGGCGCCAGACCTGCCCACTCTCCCTCTTGCAGATAAATCTAGCCACTTTTCTCCTTTCCCATTGCTCTTACCCTGGTCAGGCCCCATCCTCTCTCACCTGGACAGGCCTCTTGTCTTCCCCTCTGTTCATGCCAATCTGCTCTTCACATACACACTGGTCTCTTCATAAAAGTTCGTTATGAAATGTCACCTCCAGCTCAAAACCACTTCATGTTCCTGTTGCTCTCAGAGGAAATATTCACAAAGCTCTGCAGGACCCAGTGCTACCAGCGTATCCAGCTTCATCGTGAACCTCTCTCTCTTATTCTCTGTGTTCCCTCCACAAGGTCCTTTTACTTTACCAAATGTGCCATGATCCCTCCTGCTTCAGGCCTTTATGTAGGTTGATCCCCTTTCTAGACCACCTTCCCTGACCCCTGGATCCTCCTACTGTAAGCTCTCATTGTACCCTAAAGCATTTCACTCATAGCTGTCATCAGAGTGTCATCATCTACGTGTATGATTGCTTTGTTAATGTCTGACTCCACAAGCAGACTGACTGTTGCCCTGTAAGGGACCATGGATGTTTTTCTCAACCCTAACACTTACCCAGTAGCCAGCTCATAGTAACCCTCAATAAAGCTTTGCCCTTGCCATGAGCTGAGCATCATTCTAAGTGCTATTCATGTATTAGCTCATTTAATCCTGGAACAACCCTAGGAATGAGTACTATTATTTTCTCCATGTTATTGATAAAAGAAGTGAGGCCAGAGAAATTAAGTAATTTGTCCAACTTCACAAGAGAGTAAGATTCATACATAGCCTGATTCAAACCCACCCACCTGATTGGAGTTGGTGCTCTTGATCACTCCTTATGCTGCCTCTTCCTGATGGGTAGTTGATAATTTCCACTTAACAGAGAAGCAGTCTCCAGTTCCGCAGAGCTGGAGTTAGGATCAAGAGCCCCATCCTCCTTTTGCCAGCCTTGGTTCCTGCAGCTTTGCCTGCAGAAGTTTATAATATACTCATCTAGGGCCTGGCCCCAACTCTGCCCTCTTATCAAAGTCACTGGGGGCACTTCTTAAACTTTCAGACTTCTGGGCTACAAGAGGGCCTACTCTGGGCTAGCAGGCACACAAGGTTTCTATAATTCTTGGGGATGAAATCACAAGGGAAGACAGACCCTCCTGTGCAGGCTGTACAGCTGTTCCAGGCCAGAGAATAGGAGGTCCTTACAGAGAGGCTCAACCTCATCTCAAGAGGACTCTCAGCGTTTATCTTCTAGGAAACACGTGGTCATAAACAGCCCAAATCCCTGCTTTTCTAATGCAAACCACTTCCTCTGGGTCTAATCTCTGTGAGGAACAGCTGGCCACCATACTGTCATAATGATCCTTCATAAACATTAATGGGACAGAGGTAAGGTGTGCCTAATTGACATGGGGCATCTTGGTGTCTGGGCAATTGTATTGACAGGAATTTGATTTGTAGTTTCCTGTGCAGACTTGAAGCTCTGAAAAAAAAGTGCTGCCTTCTGCACTAGCTTCTGCAAAGTGCACTAGCATCCCCAGCTACCAAATAAGGTCACATGCTGGGGAGCCTCCAAGCCTGCTCTGGTTTCTGGTAGAAAGGAGTGACTGAGCACACACCACCAGCTGGCCTCAATCATAAGCCTGCAATTCCTTCTTTAGCAGTTGTTCAGCAAGGATCCTAAGTTGGGTTGGTTTTCTAACAAGCTTACCAGTGGGACCCACAGTGTGACACAGAGCCAGCGTGGACTTGAGATATTCTTATTCCCACTCCATTATATTATACAGACTGGGTGTCTCTGGGCAAGTCACATCACCCCACTGAAGCCTCAGTTTCCTCATCTTCAGTGAGGAAATGGGAGGCTGATCTTTCATGATGATACCTCACTGATTTGATGAGAAACAAAGTGAAAAAATGCCACCCCAATATAAACCTACATCATAACCATGGATGATACTGTTAGAGCAGCTGCTTAAGACTGCAGGCTCTGAAGTGTGTTGCATGAAAGTAGGCAGCACAGGAACCGACACATATTAAAACTTCTACAGCAGGGCATGGTAGCTCACATCTGTAATCCCAGCACTTTGGGAGGCTGAGGCGGGTGGATCACCTGAGGTTGGGAGTTCGAGACCAGCCTGGCCAACGTGGCAAAATCCCACCTGTACTAAAAAGACAAAAATAAAAAAAATAGCCTGGTGTGGTGACGCACACCTATAATTCCAGCTACTCAGGAGGCTGAGGCACAAGAATTGCTTGAACCTGGGAGGCAGAGGTTGTAGTGAGCCAAGATCTCACCATTGCACTTTAGCCTGGGTGACAAAGTGAAACGGTCTCAAAAATAAAAAATAAAAATCCCTTTCTGAGTCAAAAAAATAACAGGTACTGACAAGGTTACAGAGAAAAGAGAATGCTCGCACACTGCTGGTGGGAATGTAAATTAGTTCCACCGTTGTGGAAAGCAGTCTGGAGATTTCTCAAAGAACTTAAAACAGAACTACCATTTGACCCAGCAGTCCCATTACTGGGTAGGTACCCAAAGGCATAAAAATCATTCTACCATAAAGGCACATGTGTATGTTCATCACAGCACTATTCACAATAGCGAAGACATTGAATCAACCTATGTGCCCCTCAGTGGTGGACTAGATAAAATGTGGTACATATACACCATGGAATACTATGCAGCTGTAAAAAAAAAAAATGACATCATGACTTTTGCAGGAACATGGATGGAGCTAGAGGCCATTGTCCTAAGCAAATTAATGTAGGAACAGAAAACCAAATGCTGCATGTCCTTACTTCTAAGTGGGAGCTAAACATTGAGTTCACATGGACACAAAGAAAGGAACAATAGGCACTGGGCTTATTTGAGGGTGGAGGGTGGGAAGAGGGCGAAGACTGAAAAACTACCTCTTAGATGTTATGCTGATTACCTGGATGACAAAATTGTCTATACACCAAATCCCTGAGACACACAATTTACCAATGTAACAAACCTGCACATGTACCCCTTGAACCTAAAATAAAAGTTGGAAAGAAAATCTAAATACATAAAATAAAAAATAAAAATCTCTCTCTGGCTCTCTTGCAGATTATATGAGTGTGTGACAGGGTGATGCAGCACCTTCAAAATTCCACATGAACATGAGGGTAGCTAAGTACTGCATGGAAAACTGCACTGCCTTGCATTCTATTGCCTTTCCACTGGGTTAATCTAGAATTAGTTCTGGACTCTCCTCACCTACCACCCCTGTCCCATTCCTGCCTTCCCAACCTGATAACTGGAACTGGAGGTGTATCTCATCCATGGTGACCTAAAGAACTGAGGTGGTTAGATTTCTCCCACTGTCACCCCAAACTCAGCAGTTCAGAATCCTTCAGTTTCTTACTGCTGCTGCCTAAACAGAATCACCATGGGTGTCGGGGGAGGCACGAGGGTTGGGAAAAAGAGGACCGGCCAGGCAGAGAGATAATCTGCCATCTCAAGCCTGACTTCTACAGAGGAATTCCCAAAGGAGAATGAATGTGCCCTGCCGTGGGCCAGTGGATATGGGAAATGCATGTACCACATTCACTGAAATCAATTCACACACAGAAAGTAAATACAATGTGTGTATGGCTGAGGGAGGCTGCCACTATTTAGGGAATGAGAAGAGCATCCAAGCTTACTCAGATGGTGGATGGGGCACATTTTTTTTTTCCAGAAACAGGCTTGGAGGAAAAAGGAGCTCAGTAGCCACACACCCACAACCCAGCTCCCCAGCTCCATTCCAGCACCTGAAGACAGGAAGGTCTGAAAGCCTGCTCTCAGCAAGCACGCCTGACCTGTTGCTGAGTGTCACAGTGGCCCAAGAGCTGCTTGTGCCCCAAGAGCTAAAAGATGGAAGTGGCAGAGGATAGCTTTCCAAATCCCCAGTGCCAAACCTATCTTTCCCCACTACCATCATTGCCCCCAGCCCTTCAACTGCTGATGAAAAGCCAGTTGGCCAGAAACTCAGACTGAAGAAAGTGTGTGTGTGTGTGTGTGTGTGTGTGTGTGTGTGTGTGTGTGTGTGAGAGAGAGAGAGAGAGAGAGAGAAAGGGAGTGGCACTCTTTCTTTGAGTTTCCCCCATTCACAGCAGAAGGCCTATTGATGTCCAAAATTTCCAAATTTTGCAAAGTTGAAGAGGAAATTACCAAGGATTTCCCTCACAGATCTCTCCTTTAACAGAGGGGAAACACAGGCCCAAAGGAACGACATGGCACAGGAGTAGCCAGAGCCAGGCCGTCCTCTCCACGCCCCCGGCCCCCCAATCCTCACGCACATCTACTGCGCTTCCCACTAGGTTTTGTCATCGAGCCTCGCATCTGGAAACTTGCATGCAACCTGCTAAGGAGACAACCAGGACGGAGAAGCTGCCAAGCGGACGCCTCCCGTGTACTCTCCCCTAGTGAGCCTCAGGTGGACGCCAACTCCTGGGAAACCCGAGAGGACGGGAGAGCCTTCACCATCCCAGAGTTCAGGAACCCCAGAGGTCAGGAGTTGCCCGGTGGGAACCCCCAGATTTTCCAACCCTCTCCGCTCCGTGCAGGGGCCCCTGTCCCAGCCGTCTTTGGGCTGCGCTCTTCCTCCGAAGCCCTGCGCTCTCGAGGCTGCCAATACTGCGCGATGGCGCACCGCGCCAGAGGGCAAGAGCTCCAAATTGGAGCCGCCTGGAGGTGGCCTTCCCGCCCCCGCCGGCTTCTGTTGTTTATTTCTTCCTGGGGGAGGGAAAATCACACAGCCTGTTCGTTTCCCGAGCCGGGACGGTAGCAGAGCCGGACATATGGGCATCTCGCGCTCCGCATCTGTGTCATCAGTCGCGTTTTCTGTGGATGCCTGCGTGTGTGCACGGGTGTGTGTGTTTGGGGCCAGGCGCTGGGAACAAACGTGCATCTGTTAAATTTGACAATAAAGTCCTACAGCGAAGCTGCCAAGATTGGGGCGGTGGGTGGGGGCGGAAGATAGAGGGGTGGAGGAGAGCTAAACTCTCAAAAGGCGAGGCCAAAGCGCCTGGCCCAGGTATTATGTTGGGGGAAGGTGAGGAGAGCAGCTGCTCCTTCTCTCGGGGTGTGTATGGGAGCGAGGGTGCATGTGTCCCTGTAAAGAGTACACACCGATCTGCTCAACATATGTCGCCACAAATCACAGTATCTCTCCCCCCTCCCACCCCCCGCTCCCTGAGCAGCTCCTGACAGAGCGCAGAGCAGAGAGAGGCGCTGAGAAGAGGCGCCGCTTCAACAGGTGTCTTGGTGCGCAATGCACCTTTTCAAGCATTGACGGTCTCCGCCGCCGGTGGGAATAATGTGGACACTTTGTTTCCAGGCGCGGCGCGCGAGCTGCGGACGCCTGGGGGAGGCGGCCCTGAGCAGGGAGGGGGGGATCTGGAAATAAAGACCTCGGGCGCTCCTGAGCGCCCGAGCCCTCTCTTCCCTTTGTTCAAAGACTCCCTGGGCCGGAGCTCCCTCGTGCGCCCTGGGGGGTGGCATATGGCGCCCTCTCACCTACCCAAGAAAAAGAACCAGCCACCCTTTCAGGAGCGCAAGAGGTCCCTGGGCCTGGGGAGGGGGAGTCTCAGAGGGAACGGCTTCTCTCCGAAAATGGGTGAGGAGCCCGCCTAATCTCTCCCCACCCTGCCTCCACCATCCCCTCAGCTGGCGAAGCAGCCGTTGGGTGGGGAGCTGCGCGCTGGGCAGCACCAGCCTGCGGAAGCGCTCCAGCTCCTGGCAGATGAAATATGGGTCTGGTGAGCCCCTGGAGACCATATGCTTTCAATAAAAAAAGACAAATAGGACCGAGATAGGCCTTGCAGCCAACCTGTTATAAATGAGTGGCAATTGGGCCAATGTACACGGGGGCAGGGCCCCCAGGGGGAGGCCTGCTCGGTGCCAAATCCATGTGTCAGCTTCTGGGACAGGTGTGACCAGGGGCCAGGGGCCAGGTCTCCCCCCTCCGGGTTTATCACGGCAAAGGTAATATTGTGCTAACTATGAGTAAACAGTCATTGTGAAAATGAGGGAGAGTTTATCAGAGGCGAACTAGTTGGGGGGTGGCTTAACAATAAAGTTGTTCGCCTTAGGAGCAGGTGATGGCTGGCTGCACGGACTCTCGCAGTAGATGTTTTCCAAAGCACTCCACTTTACAATCTCTTGTAATTATTTATTAAACGAAATCTATTTATTATTATTTTAGCAAACACTGGAGACAGGTGGGGCTTTCTTTTCGTCGTCTCCTTTTGTTTGAAGGGCTGTTTGAAGTGGCCAGTCTCGGCCCGGGCAGCTCGCTCGCCAGATTTTTGTCTTCCCCTCTTTCAGTGTGAAGCTGAAGGCGAGAGAAAGGATCCCCCTCCTCTGGCAAGCCATTAGCTATTCAGCTTCCCATGGCCCCCTCCTTCCCTGCACAATTCTCAAAGAGCCCCCAGGCAATGCTAAAAACTACCCCCGCCGACTAGAAGGCAGGAGGGCTGGCCGCTGCCTGCCTTCTCTTCCAGTATGCCCGCGGTCTCCAGGCTTCTGGCTACCGCCTTTCTCCTGAACCCCTTAAGCCTCCAGGCAAACTTAGATCTCAGGGGACGGAGGGGTGCGGGAGTTCCGGAGGTCTTAGGGGCGGTGGATGACCAGGAGCTGCAAGAACACACTCTGCTGTCTGCGGGAAGAGCCATTTCGCAAACATGGCTGGTGCGCATGGAGTCATCACCGCCTGCGCCTCCGCAGCCAAAGGCACGGGAATTAACTTTGGAGAGGGGTCTGTGCGCCCTTGCAGCTGAGAGAGAGGGCCTAGATCCTCAATCTCTAATCCCCTAGGACTCCTCGACTTCCGGCCCTGGCCTCCTGGCCTGAGGAGGGCTGCGGAACGTCCTTGCATCTCTCAAGAAGGCGGCTGCCCCCAGACACCGCGCGCTCCCCGCCCTGCTTTTTGCGCAAAGCAGGCGTGATGGAGACCTGCAAGCCTTGGAGGGCCGTGAGCCGGAGAGGTTTAGGGGAGGCTGGATAAGAATTCCAAGCAGGTCCTAGAATTCTCTACCTATCAAGAAAGCTTGAAAGAACCCCCAGAGACTTTCCTGGAATGGGAAGCTCGACCTGCAAACCTTGTCCTTATCCATTAGCCGCTCCAGGCAGACCCTAGATAGAGCGAGACCCACCCCTATCTGAGGTCCCCCCAAACCCATCTGAGGTCCACCGCCAGATAAGAGTTAAGCTGTGGGAGGCTCTTCAGGCCTCTGGGAAACCAGAGCGGTGCCCTCATGGTCAGGGTTCCCTCCATGGAGCTTAGCCAGGTCAGGAGGCCCTAGAGAAGCATGGTTTGGATTTTTTCTCCCAAATCAAAAAAGCTTTAAGTTAGTTCTCTCCCAGTTTCTAATTCGCAGGTGAATAAATCAAGCAAGGCTGGGGTATGAGGCAGACAAGTTTGAAGAGGAGAAAAAGAAGGAGGAGGAGGAAGAGGAGGAGGAGGAGGAGAAAGAGGAGGAGGAGGAGGAGGAAGGGCAGGAGAAGGAAGAGGAGGAGGAGGAGGAGGAAGAGGAAGAGGAGGAATGGACACTGGCTCCCCTTGCCTGGAAAATGGACCATTACTCCTTTTCTAATCTGACCCCCAGACTCAGGACTTCTGTTTTCTGCATTTTGGGTCTCTTGTTTTGCCTTGAAAAAACAACAACAACAACAACAACAACAACGTTTTTCCCCAAATCAAAGAGCGGTAGCTGGTGCAAGGGAAAATCTGGGACTAGGAGTCTTAAGATATGACTTCTATGTGGTCCGGATAGAATTTGCTTGCTGTGCGACCTTGAGAGAGTCACCCCCCCTCTCTGGGCCTTGACTTTTTCATCTTTAAAGAGGGCCTGGAATTCCTATTCCCATACAAGAAGACAAGCTCCTAGCAAGTGGTGACCTAAGAGAGGAGCTGCAGCAAATGCTAACCCAACAGTCCCAGGTGGTCCCTTTGTTGGTTCTGACCCTGTCCTCAGGCTTTATTTCCCCAGAGAAAGGGAAGGAGCCTCTGCTCACAGAGCACCAGGTAAGACCGACAGGACCTCGCCACACCACTGCCCAGTCCTTGACCCCCCCTCTTGCTGATTCCTGGGCATATCACCCTCTTCCTTGGAGGAAAAATTGCCTCCCAAGCAGCCTGGGTGGTAAGAGGCTGTCACTAGGGCAGGCTCACAGACCTACCTCTTCCCCTCACCCCACCCTTCAGCCCCACAGTTGGGTCCTGTACCCTCCTGCAGTTTCTGGGAGACTCAGGGTATCTGGACCTGCTAAAAAATGAAGACTTCATCGCCTAAGGACATTTAAACCGGGAGACTTCACCCCCAGCCTCGGCTTCTTCCTCCAGGCACGACCGGGTCAAGAGAGAGAAGCGGAAGCCGCAACCCCTCACACTGAGTGACCGGAAGCAGAAGACCACGGGGTGTCCCAGGCGGGGACAAGAAGGAGGGGCTGGGGAAGAAAGGAGGGATGATGCGTTCAGACTCACTTTGGAAAGATTTCCAGAGAGCGCTACCAGGGACAACCCCAGGGCCTTGGAGAGTTCCTGCCCTGTGTTCGCTGTGCGATGCCTGAGTTTTTCCGAGGCAGGGGGCTGGAGCAGGTGACTGCTGGCAGCCGCTGTCTGTCTGCTTCCAGTGCCTGCACACCGTGGTGATTCAAAATACACAAGGGGGAGGGGCGCAGCGGCTCTGTTTCCCAGCACTTTGGGAGGTTGAAGTGTAAGGAACGCTTGAGCCCAGGAGTTCAAGACCAGCCTGGGCAACAAAGCAAGACCCCCGTCTCTATAAAAAATAGAGATAAAAAAATTAGCCAGGCACAGTGATGCACACCTGTAGTCTCAGCTACTCGGAAGGCTGAGGTGGGAGGATAGCTTGAGCCCAGGAAATCAAGGCTGCAGTGAGCCGTGATTGCACCACTGCAGTCACACCTGGGCAACTGGAGACTCTGAAACACACACACACACACACACACACACACACACACACACCACTCACTTCCCAGAACTCTTCCTGTCACAATTCCTAGCCAGAACGCTGGGATACTATCCACAAGTTGTAGTAATGGAATGTCCCCTTGAGGGGTCCCCCACAGCCAGCCTCTGCCTCTGGAGTGGGATCTATGGGGGTGGGGTTCTAAGCGCCTCTGGAGAGTGTGAAGTAGCATCTCAGGCTGTGGCAGAGGCTCGGACACCCCCAAAAGAAGGTCTGTGAATGGAAGGGACATAGGCTTGATCGCTCTCCGTGATGGTCCCTGTCTTTCCTTCTAAGTTGAAGAGAGGCAATTCTAAAGAGTACCAGGAGAACAGGGTGCCCTTTAGAATTCCAGGACCCTTCTCCAGGCTGCTAGTCAGGACAACGAGCTCCTGGTTGTCTCTGCCACTACCTTACTGTGAGATTTTGGACTAGTCATCTCCCTCACTGAGCCTAAATTTCTCCGTGTCTAACGTGTGGGCATTGTACCCTAGAGGCGTCAAAGTCCCCTCCAGGACAGATGCCAAGGTAAGATAGCTAGGAGCAATGCGGTCTGCAGTGGCCGGACGAGAGGCACACAAGGTTCTTCTCGCTGGGCGAGGCTCTTTGAGGAACCGAGAGTTGCTGGGACCCAGCCCGAGAGAGCAAACAGAGCGGCGCTCCCCTCCCCCGACCTCGGCCCTTTGTCCGGAATCCAGCTGTGCCCTGCAGGGGAGGAGCGGGCTCGCGTGGCGCGGCCCCGGGGCCCAGGCGCTGATTGGCCGGTGGCGCGGGCAGCAGCCGGGCAGGCACGCTCCAGGCCCGGGCCGAGCAGATAAAGCGTGCCAAGGGACACACGACTTGCTGCTCAGGAAATCCCCGAGGTCTCACCGCCGCACCAAGAGAGAGGGCGACAGAGGCCCGGGATCCCATTCGCTCTTTTCTTCTTTGGGGCTGGGGCAACTCCCAGTCGGGGGCGCCTGCAACTCAGCTGAACTTGGTGACCAGAAGCCTGCTCAGCTCCCCACGGCCCTCGTTGCTCACCGCTCTCTATTATTTTGCGCCGGTACAAAGGTAACATTTGGAGGTTGCCAAGGGACGAGCGGGGGAAAGAGGGATCCTCTGACCCGGCGGGGGCTGGGAGGATGTCTCTTTTTTTTCCCACCTAGCGTCGGAATCAGGGACTGCTCCCGGTGACCAACGCAAGCTTACCCTTCCCTCTGACCCCGCCGCAGGATGGCGCCTCATCCCTCGGGTTCGCCCACTGTCCAAGTGACCGGTGAGACGGAGCGGCCCTTTCCCAAAGCCTTGGACGACGAAGTGACCTGCGCCACGTCCGCCCCGCCCAGCCCCACTCTTAAGCGGGGGAACTGCGCGGAGGCGGAAGGGGGAGGCTGCAGAGGGGCCTCAAGGAAGCTCCGGGCGCGACGTGGGGGGCGCAGCCGTCCTAAGAGCGAGTTGGCACTGAGCAAGCAGCGACGGAGTCGGCGCAAGAAGGCCAACGACCGCGAGCGCAATCGGATGCACAACCTCAACTCTGCGCTGGACGCGCTGCGCGGTGTCCTGCCCACCTTCCCAGACGACGCTAAGCTCACCAAGATCGAGACGCTGCGCTTCGCCCACAACTACATCTGGGCGCTGACTCAAACGCTGCGCATAGCGGACCACAGCTTCTACGCGCTGGAGTCGCCTGCGTCGCACTGCGGGGACCTGGGCAGCCCAGAAGGCGGCTCCCCCGGGGACTGGGTCTCCCTCTACTCTCCAGTATCCCAGGCTGGTAGCCTGAGCCCCGCCGCGTCGCTGGAGGAGCGCCCCGGGGTGCAGGGAGCCACCTCTTCCGGCTGCTTGCTCCCAGGCACTGTGGGTTTCTCAGATTTTCTGTGAAGGGACCTGTTGGTTGCTGGGCTGTGGGTGTTAAGGGTAAAGGAGAGGGAGGGAGCCGGAGGCGTCGAGGGTGGGCGACGGCGGCGGCCCTCAAGAGCACTTGTTCCTTCTGCTTTTCGCTGACTGACCCCTGGAGGACCCACGGGGGCGGCAGGCTGGGTTCATTCCCGGGCCCTCCGAGCCGCGCCAACTCACACAAACCTTGCTACTGCCCGCGCGAAGTGGGCAATTGCAAGCTGAGCTCGTTTTAGGCCTCCTCCCTGCCACCACCCCAAAATCTCATTCAAAGTATACGAGAATGATAGCACTACCCGGCCGGAGCCGCCCACTGTCTCGGGTGGCCCCACCCGCGCTCGAGTCTGTCTGCCTCTCTGTCTCTTACCACCCCTCCTCCAAAGTGATTCAATCCGATGTTTGGTCTCTTAGCGCTTGCTCCCCTTGCCCGGGCTCCAAAGACGCTGCCGATCTTCTCCTCTACTCCCAATCAGGTCCGGGGTTTCAGAGCACTTCACTCTGCCTTAAAGCCAAGAAGGCGATCCTCTGCCTTCTCCTCGTGCACTTTTCGGAGCCATTGCCCTCCCGGGGCGGAAGACCAGGCTGTGAACTGGGAAAGCGCTAGCCGGGCCAGGGAGCACCTCCCCAGCTTCCTTGCGAACTGCACCTGAAACGTGAGCGGCGCTGCAGGTGCCTGGAGCACCGCGCATCTTTTTTTTTTTTTTTTTTTTTTTAAATCGGTTTGTAAATTATATGATGTCTTTAGAAATGAATTTTGGTACAGTAAATTATATGGCCCCTCTCCCATTTTACACAATTGTATTTATTAATGAGATTTCACCGCAGGGAAAACTCTATATTTTGTATATTAGATTATTTAGGGACTGCTGGATGAGATTTTAAGCCAATAAAAAAGTGGGGACCTTCAAGAAGGCTCAGCAAGGTGACTCCATTGTGCCCCAGGAAGAGGAGGGTCACAGTCACTGCAGCTGAGGAAGAGCACCTCTGTCCAAGCAAGGAGAGGGATGACACTCTTTCTGGAGGTCTGGGCCAGAGGTAGGGCAGATTGCATTTGGAGTGATGGCAGTCTTCTGAGTACTTATTGATCCAGCCCCCTTTTTTTCTATATGGGCAATGACTCCTTTTATTTCAAAGAGCAGTTTAGAAGAAAGACAAGCCTCCAACTAGGACTACTGACTCTCTTTACCGGCCCCTTCCCCAGTTCCACCAGCCTAGCTCTAGAGCAACTGTTGGTTGCACTTGGGGGAGGGAGACAGTAATAATTCAATCGCAGAGTCAGAGTCCTCGGAAACACAGCTGCCAGGCTGAGCATCCTAGGAATTTTCCCAAGGTGCTTTGAGGCCTAGTACATCCCTGGAGCATATTTTAATCCCCAGGCACTGGGGTGGCTGTGTCTTGAACTCATGGAGCTGAGCAGCCAGCAGCAAAGAAAGTGGAGTGTCTGCTTGGAATCTCTGGCAATGCCCCTACCCTCATCACCTAGAAGCCTTGATTGAAAACTTACCAAGAAACTGTTGAAGGTTTCCAGCCACACCATCTCTCTTACTGGCAAGGTGAAATAGTACTGGTCAGCATGGGAACTGAAATCAGTTCCAGGGGTGCCGGTAGAGCACCCCTATATGACTTCAGGGACCCCTGGACCTCAAAGAATATGGTCTAAGCTGTAAGGATCCACAGAATTCGCCTGCAGCTTGGGAACAGGAAAGGGGAAGGCGGGCACCCTACCTGCTAGTTGAACTCCAGAGGCCTTCTTGAGTCAGCCAGGGATGTCCTGGGAAGAAGTGGGCCAACCCAGCTCCCGGGAGCTGGTGTAGAGGTTGCTTTTCCAGCACATTAGAGTGCAAAGGTGATGTCTTCTCAGGGGTTAATGCCTCTTGCATCTCTCTTTTTCTCCTCTGCCTTACCCAAAATTTCAAATTGAAATTTTCCTCTTCTTTATCACAAATCTCTAAAGTTAGCTTGGAGACTTGTCTCAGTTATCTGGGGCAGGATTTGGGGGCGGGAAGAGGGACACAGCAAACAAACGAATGAATGAAGGTGTTGTTTCATTTTGTGGCTTTAATCTGAGAGAAGGAGATTAATGGGTTATTGGTAACGTCTGCAATAGCCAACTTTCCACCTGGGGCACCGCCCGGGGACAGGTGTCAGCAGCTTGGGAGTTGCACAAACCAAGCAAACACCTGTGATTTGCTGGGCATTGGGGGGAGGAGGTGGGCAGACATAAAAATCAAAAAGGTGTCTCTGTCCTCGCAGGACAGCAGCAAGGATATAGACAAAATCAAAGCCCAAGAAATATTGGTGGTTGGGTGAGGTATGAGCCACAGAATGGACCACAATACTGTCACCTTGGGGCTGGCGTGCTGGGGGCTTGCAGAAGGAGGTGGCATTTGAGCCAGGACTAAAGGTTTAGAGAGGAATTCTTCAAGTGGAAAGATTCTTCTTCCTGTGTAAGTCTGTGTGAGGTAGTGTTCACCATCTAAGCAGGGGACTTCCTGGGTACAAATGAACCCTAGAAGCTGGAGGAGCATTTGCAGAACTAACGTTCTCCAGGCGGCAACCGGGTAAGGTGTGTCCCACAGCCCAGTTCCTCTCCTGCTTTCGAGGTCGCTCATTAAGAAGCCATTAGTCACCCAACACACAGAGACTGGTCCTCCGCCCCACAAATTAAAACACACTCGTACGGGTTAACCAACTCTGCTGCTGGGTCGCCACCTTGGGTCGGGGCGGATTAGACTCCCGGGACTTTCAGCCCCACTCTCCAAGTCTGGAAAAGGCGCAGGAGGTTTAGGGTTTGGTTGAATCACGGAGGGAAAGTTCAGGGTTCGGTGCTGGATGAGCTTCATCTAGGTGTGTAGAATCAGGCTGGGATGGGAAACCTCCTCCATGCCTCTTTCCAAAGAACCCCTCGACAAGAAGGGCTCGGAAACATTTCTAGGCCTATCCAACTAGTTCTGCACCACTGCCCCCGCGCCTTCCACCTCCTGAGGGCCTTTTGGGTTCAGGGGCTTTTAAAACCGCGCTGCTAGCGGTCTCCGCCCGGAGCCCGCCTCTGCTGCGTCAGCCAACGCTTCTCCACTGCGGAGCCTCTCCTGCAGTCTGAGATCGCCGCCTGCGCCCAAGCTCCCAGAAACTCCCAACAGTGTCCGAAACCTGGACAGGAAAGACCCTCGGGTCGAATGGCTCCTCCCTCGTCTTCTGCTTTTGTCTGAGCCCAAGACTGGCTTCCAGAAAAACAGCACATGAATCTTGCGCCTCCCCCGAGCCCAGCCGCGCTGGCACACAAGCAGGTAGATTTATGGTGCCCTGCCCCCATCCCACCCCACCCCCAGCCGGCCTCAGTCGGAGGACAAAGCGTCCCGGGGCCATTGGAATGCTAATGTCTGGGAGCCAGGCCGCTGGGCTGGCACAAAGGTAGGCGGGGCCCGGGGCGCACGCGACCCCGCAAGCCCACAACTATCCCTTCTTTCCCTCGCGGCTACTGGGCGGTGTGACCTTGGACAAGTCTCCTGGCCACATGAGAAGTTGGAAGGCATTCTTAATATGCTTTCGCTGGGTTTCTGTGTGCCTAACACAAGGCTATGCTTGCGGTGAACCGCATCACAGCCCACACCCCCAAGACCGGAAGCCGCGGAAAAGACGCTTCAGGACCTGACACTAGAGACAGTGTGGGGAGGGTATGGGGTATTCACCTAAGAATGTGGCACAGAACAAGAGCTTGGTACATTGCAATTACATTTATGCAACGAATATTCTCTGTTGTGTACCTTTTCATCTTCCACCTTTAAGAATCCCTGCAGACAGATTTCAACAAAAGAGTGTGAGAGAGTGGAGAGGTGGGGTGGGGGGTGGGGACACTGCTAACCTTACTTGGCTGTTCTGCCTTAAAAGGACCAAGTGAGTAGTGAGTGACTTGAGGCTAGACGATTTTTATCTCCCGTACCCTCCTACAGCCAGTGAGGTGGCCGAGGCAGTGTGGTCACACCCATGGAACAGAGAAGATGACTTGCCCAAGGCCCTCGATCACTAGGTGAGTTATTGCAACAAACTAGGACTGACACCATGGCTCTAAGCTAGCAGTTTGGAACTCTTGTAGATAGGAGTGGTGGAGACTGCGAATCAGTCTATAGTAATATGTCCTTTGGCTAGAACTGGGTTTGGGTCTTATAAGGTCCAGGGGTCCCTGAGCTTTGACCTCCCTGGACCTTTGACGAAGTTCCAGGCTCCTCTCTGCTGCCTCAGGATCCGTTGGCCGAGGCCGAGGGAGCGGACGCCTGTCTAGCTAAGCCTGTCTAGCAATTCCTCCGAGATCCTGAAAGGCAGCTGCGCGCCCCTGACCATGGTGCTGAAACGACAGTGTAGCTCCAGCTCGAGAGATGCGTCTGGGATTGAGGCGTTCTCAAACTGAAAACCACCTATCAACCCTTTCTGCCCACGTTTTCAGTCCATAGTCCTAGGGAGGCCCCTGCGGACATGCAGACCCAGCGAACTGTCAGGTTTCCCTAATGTGATGAGGAAAGCAAGGGCTCTGTTGCTACTAACTTGCCCTTCTCTCTGTGCATCTTATGACTTCCCCACTTATAAATTATGGAGCTAGAATTAAGTAACTAGCTTAGGAATTTATGACAGCAGCTGAGAGGTCTGAGGTGAACAACTTTTGAAGTTTAAACTGAGGCAACCCTAGCTAGGAGAACTGGTTTGGAATTTTGCCCTCTATCAGGCTCTCATTCTTTGGGTTACAAGATTTACTTATTCCAAGAACAAAGCCCAAAGGAAGTCCTCCAGATGCATACTCAGGAGATCAGAGTGATTACGAGATATGACTTTAGAACACCAAAGATACAGGGTCAAGTCCCAGTGCTGCCACAAACTAGTGGTTTTCAATTAAACTCCCTTGTCTCTCCTAAGAAACATTTTCCTCATTTATGAAGATGGGACAATAAATAGTAGCCACTTAATTGAGCTGTTGTACTAATTAAACATGCTTATCTAGCCTTCTAAGCCTCCATAAATGGAAGTTACTAAAATTAGCATCTTTATTTGCCTCAAATTCTTCTCATTCTTGGCTGGGCACAGTGTCTCATGCCTGTAATCCCAGCACTTTGGAAGGCTGAGGCAGGCAGATCACTTGAAGCCAGGAGCTCCAGACTAGCATGGCCAACATAGTGAAATCCCGTCTCTACTGAAAACACAAAAAGTAGCCAGGCATGGTGGAGCACACCTTCAATCCCAGCTACTCAGGTGGCTGAGACATGAGACTTGCTTGAACCCAGGAGGTGGAGGTTGCAAAGAGCCAAAATCACACCACTACACTCCAGCCTGGGCAACAGAGTGAGACCCTGTCTCAAAAAAGAAAAAAAAAATCTTATTCTTCTCCGTTTTGGGAAGGAAAGGGCTTTTGTATGAATTTGAATTTTCTCTGTACCCCTGTGTATTGTAAACTAGGACAAAAGCCAAGAGTCACCCATCCCTTCCTGGTAATCCTACCCTTCCTGAGCTCTAAGATCAAATGTCCACATGTCCCTAGGGCACCCCAAAATGGGAAGTCCAAAATGGAGTTCCTCTCCTGGTTCCCCAAGCTAATGCTGTCCCCTTTTCCTGATCTCGCTAAGTATCATCCCTCAAA
This sequence comes from Sapajus apella, assembly GCF_009761245.1. NCBI lineage: Eukaryota > Metazoa > Chordata > Mammalia > Primates > Cebidae > Sapajus > Sapajus apella. Next base: position 1,014,034 of record NW_022437034.1, on the reverse strand, counting down.
CTAGAAATCTGGGGTTCATCTTGTTCTCTCACTACCTATATCTAGTTAACCCTCGAGTCCTGCTGATTTTTCTTCTCACTTTTTCTTGAACATGGCTCCTCTTTTGCTTCCTTATAACCACTGCCCTAGTTCAGGCTCTTATCACTTATCTGCAGAGACCAACTAACTGATCTCTCTACCTCTAGTCAGTTTGTTGGTTTGTTTGAGATAGGAGCTCACTCTGTCTCCCAGGCCAGGATACAGTGGTACAATCACAGCTCACTGCATCCTTGATCTTCTGGGCTCAAGTGATCCTCCCATCTTAGCCTCCCGAGTAGCTGGGATCACAGGCATATGCTACCACTCACAGATAATTAAAAAAAAAAATTGTAGAGATAGGGTCCCACTATGTTGGCCAAACTGTTCTTGAAGTCCTGGGCTCAAGTGATTCTCCCACCTTGGCCTCCCAAAGTGCTGAGATTATAGGCATGAGCCATCATATCTGGCCCCACCTCTAATCTTGACACTCATCACTGCACCCTCCATGCAGTTGTCGGAGTTCTCATCTAATATGTGGATATAACATTGTAACTCTCCTGTTTAATCTTCAAATGGTTTCCAATCATTCCACAAGATAAAGCTCATTTTCTAAATTGGAAGAACCGTATAGAGTGAGCTGTGGATTTATGTGAATCTGGGCTCAATTTCCAGTTGGTCCACTAACAATCAGCATAAACATGCACAAATTCCTTTATCTCTCTTTCCATTTCTTTATCTATAAAATGGGGATGGCAATATTACCTTTTAGGGTTCTGGTAAGCTTAGAGCTAGGTTGCTGTAGCAGAGACTCTCTAATAACTCAGTCTGAGGTGAGCATTTCAGGTGGGTGGGAAGCTCTGTTCCATGACACCGTTCTGGGGTTGGGATCCTTTCATCTTCCTCTGCCAGCTCCCAGATCAAATGGTTGAAGCTGCATTGCCGTAAGTCCCAGCCAGTGGAAAGGGGAAATAAGGCATGGAAGAGGCTTACCTACAGTATTGAAACTTATGCTCAGAAGTAGCACATATCACTTTGCTCACATTTCACAAAGAGAACATGATCAGGTGGCCTCTTCTAGCTGGAAGAGGGACTATGTGCCTAGCAAGAAGTGAAGAATGGATTCTGGCAGGCAATGGGCAGACTCTACCACAGCATCATGGTTTGGATTACATTGGATTACATATGCTATTATTATTTGTTTTTGTCATTATGCTTATGGCCAGTGTCCTGCTCCACACCAGTCTCTTTCTCACAATGCCTCCTTTGCCTTGATATTTACCCTCCAGAAGTACTGACCTGCTTGATGGTTTCCCCTTACCCACACTCGGATACCCCTTCAATGTTTTCCCCAGACCCCACCTCCCACCCACACACACTGTTCTGTCTGTCTCCAACATGGATATCACCTCTGCCTGGGAGCTTTCTCTGTACTGTGCCTCCCTCCTTGCTCTCTGCTCCCATAATATCGTGTGCATGTGAATATTGTAGCATTTTCCAGGTAGCGTAGTGATTGTTTACCTGCACGCTCCATTGATCTGTGAGATCTCCTCAAGGGCAAGAACTGTGTTCATCTTCATGTCTCCAATTAGCAGAACACTGATTACCCATTCTAGACTAAATGCCATGTTTTATTTATTTATTTATTTTTAGTGTTTTGAGACAGGGTCTCACTCCAGTTGCCCAAATTGGATTGCAGTGGCATGATCACAGCTCAATGCAACCTCAAACTCCTGAGCTCAGGTGATTCTCCCACCTCAGCCTCCTGAGCAGCTGAGAATACAGGTGTGCACCACCACACCCGGCTAATTTTTTGTATTTTTAGTCGAGATGGGGTTTGGCCATGTTACTAGTCTCAAACTCCTGGACTCAAGGATTCTGCCCACCTTGGCCTCCCAAAGTGTTGGGATTACAGATGTGAGCCACTGCACCTGGCCCAAATGCCACATGATTTTAGAATGAATTAATGAGTGAGTGAATTCACTACTAATAAATGAATAAAAGGCATTGCAACTATTTGTTTAGAAATTGTTATCCCTCCCCGCACTGGCTCGTACATAAAGGTCAAGGAATATTTGTTGAATAAATGCATGATTCATACAGAGACCCACTACCCTGCTTCATATCCTCCTCTGCACAAAAACAACCTATCCTTGTCTGCCTATAAATCTATTTTAGAAGATGCCGCACCTGACTAAGTGAGAACAGATTTTCACAACAGTACTGTCTCACTGTTTCTAAGATCACTGGCAACAATACAAGTAATTCCTATGTGGGTGATCCCTCCTGAGAAACTCAGGAGATCCATGAGTCAGTGGAAAGAGCATGAAGCTTTGGCATCTATCTCAACTCCAGTACTTCCTAATTCTATTACCTTGGGCAAACTACTTAACCTCTTCAAGTAACTTGCTGTAACTGTAGTTTCTCCAGCTACAAAAATGGAGAAAATCGTACTTACCTCACAGGATTTCATGAGAGGAAGATGAAGCAGACTCATTATAGCACCCGTCTCGTCTCCATCTTATTCTTACAGATGACTAACTAAGAAAGCATGGGCCAGGACTGACCTTCCCAAATTAAGATCAAGGGCAAGCGTGATGGGACTTGCCCAAGTACCCAAACCTGATCACTATGGAGACAAACTGAGGCTCCTGCTTCTCTAACATCATCACCAGCTACGCTGCCTCTGTTGTACTAGTTATCTATTGCTACATAAAAAATTACCCTAAACTTAGCTACTTAAACCAAGAAACATTTATCATGTGTGGATTCTATGGGTCAGGAATCTAGGCTTGGCTTAGCTGGTTCAGGTGTCTCATGAGTCAGGGGATCAACTAGGAATGTGGTCTCACCTGAGGGCTTGACTAGGGTAGGAGCCACTTCCAAGCCCGCTCGTGTGGGTGTTGGCAGAATTCAGTTCCTCAAGGGCTGTTGCAATGAGGGTCAAAGTTCCTCAATGGCTTTTGGCCAGAGGAATCCTTTAGTTCCTTGCCATGCTGGCCTCTCCATAGGAGCGGCTCACAACATGGCAACTGGCTTTCCTCCATGCAAGCAACCAAGGTGTGAAGGGGGGACATCCAAGACAGAGGCACGAATACCAGGAGGCAGAGATTATTGTGGGTATTTTACAGGGTGCCCATCACATTGGCAGTAACAGAAACCTTTGCTTCCAATTGCTTTTCGGCCTTCTGGCTGAGATCTAACATAGAAATCTTTGCTATCTGCTTTCCACACCCCAGAGACAGGCAGACAGATAGACACAGGTGCGCGTGCACACACACACACACACACACACACACACACACACACACACCACTACCTCCTCAGGGTCAAATACACCAGAGTTCAAAAAAAGAAAGCCCAGGTAATTTGACTCCTGGGGCTAAAGATATCTCCCTGTCCCCAGTACTGGGTTGGCTTCCCAGAAGGGCCCGAGAGGGGACTGCTATGTGTGCATTTAAGCCACCCCAGCTGATCCCCTGACATCCATTCACAGAGGCTTTCACTGGCCTCCCTGCCCCCACTCCCAGAGGCATAGATTTAGGATGTCTGGGGCCTGAACACCGCACCCACTGAAGGGAAATTTACTGCCTCTGGAGAACCAGGGCCTGACTTGGGGTCTTGAATGCATCTTTTTCCCCTTTGCCTCTGCTTTATTAGGTTAATCATTGCTTGAATCGGTTGCCATGGTTTGGGCAAACCCATGGAGACTCTATAATGAAGCCTGAAAGACTTGGACCCCATTTATCATCCCCAGTGTTTGGGATGCCCAGAGCCTCATTTGCCTCCCCCCAGGGTCTGGGCACCACCCTTCTGCCTGGGGCCCCCAGGCCCCTTTTGAACGAGGAATGAACAGGTGGCGACTTGGAAGAGGAGAAGGGGAGACCCACACAGGTGGAGTGAGCAGCAATGCACAATCCACCACACCACACCACAACACATCACACACACACACACACACACACACACACACATACACACACACACACTTATTTATATTTTCATATTTTCCACCCTGGAGTTCAGACACAGACCAAATGCACTGGCAGCTCTCTGACCTTTTCTTTCTGGGAAGTGGGAGGCAAAAGAATCAGTTAAAAGGGGTTTGTGGCTGCCCTTAGAAATAGGGGGACCCACGTCTCAGCAGATTCAGGGGTTGTTAAACCCTTCATTCTTCATTCCCTGAGCATAGACTGAGCGGCATTGCAGTCCTACAATTAGCTGGGGATTGATGGGGTAAAGTCTAGTGAGGAAATGGAGGCATATAGAGGTTCAGCAGCATTGTCAAGGTCACCCAGTGATGATACACCCACAGTAGGACCCAGACAAGTCAAATGTACTATGGAAAATTTCAAAAGTAGAGAGAAGAGCATAGTGAATTCTCAGGTATTCATCACCCAGATTCAAGAATTATCTACTCAGAGCCAATCATATTTCATCTACATCCCACTCATTTTCCCCAGCACATTCTGCATGGATTATTTTGAAACAAATTCCAGATAGCATGTAATTTCCACAGTAAATTCTTCTCCCAATATCCTTTTTTGCTTGGCAGAAATTGAATATATAATGCTGTAGCTGAGAGTATTGAATCCAAAGACAGAGAGACAGCCTGGGGTTCAAATCCAAGCCTTGCCCCTTCTCAGATGTGTGACATTCAGCCAATGGCCTAATGTCTCTGAGACTCAGTTTCCTCAACTATAAAAGGCTACAATGTTACCTTTTGTATAGGGTAATTGTCAAGATTAAATAAAATAACACAAGGCAAGTGCCAGCACCTGTGCAGAATAAACGGTGGCTTTTAAGATTTCCATTCCTGTGACCATGGCACCACCAGCAATCACTGTCATCCTGGCAAGGGGTCAGCTCTTGACCTCCAGTGTCCAGTCTCTTGGTGCAGTCCCCTGAAATGAAGGCAAGTGCTTCGTCATGACCCTCTACCTGGCACTGAATTCTGACGACACGGATCTCAACAGTGAACCTGGCTCCAGTTGCGGATAGCCCCTGGCAGCTACTGCTCACAGTGTACTCAATTCTGCAGCATGCACCCCACAGTGAACAAAGCCAGGTCCCCCCTTCTTCTGTTCGTGTATCTGAGGCTTTCTAGCCTCTTTGCTATTGATCCCATTTGTTAGCAGGTACTGACGTATCTGCCTGAGGGTTGTACGTATGTGTGCCCACGTGTGTGTACTCGTTTCTGTGTGTGTGTTGTCACTTTGTGTGAACCAGCACATCCCAGAGCTTCCATGTGCTCAGCCTGTGACCTAAGTTCTTACAGTTTCTGGTTGGCTGACGGAGACCAGAGGAAAACTGGTAAAGCAAAGGCATGAAGGTATAAGCATAGCACTGAGACTTCCTGCAGGAGCAGACTCTGCCAAACACATAAGACTGAGAACAGAAAAGAGGGGCAGGCAGAGGTCTCTGTGTGGGCTGTGGGCATGGAAAGGGATGCAGCCTGCCTGGGTGCATTCTTTCGATGAGGCCTGAGTCCCGAGAGCTGACCTCTCCAGGAGAGGTGTATTCCAGGAAATCACCCACACTCCCAGGATCCAAGCTCTGAAGGGGTCTCCTGGCTGAAAGGGCATGTCCTCCACACAAATCACCTATCTTTTCTTAATGACAACTAATTTGTATTGAGTGTTTACTATATCTAAGCACACTGCTAGTGCTTTCCATTTGTGAGTCTCTGAGATCATAGACTAATAATTAGAATTTTTTTTTTTTTGAGATGGAGTCTCGTTCTGTCTCCAGGCTGGAATGCAGTGGTGTTATCTCGGCTCACTGCAACCTCCGCCTCCCGGGGTCAAGGGATTCTCATACCTCAGCCTCCCGAGTAGCTGGGACTATAAGCACCTGTCACCATGCCTGGCTAAGTGTGTGTGTGTGTGTGTGTGTGTGTGTGTGTGTGTGTTTAGTAGAGACAAGGTTTCACCATGTTAGCCAGGATGGTCTCGATCTCCTGACCTCATGATCCGCCTGCCTCAGCCTCCCAAAGCGCTGGGATTACAGTCATGAGCCACTGTGTCTGGCCTAGAATTATTATTCCCATTCTACAAATGATGACACTGACATTAGTTAAATAACATGCTGTCAGTTACCAGTAAGACATGGAGTTAGACTTGAACCCATGCTGTCCTGCCCCAGAGCCAGTGCTTTTAACCACTGCTACTTTGCATCACTGACATGCTCTCCTTTTCTTTTCTTTGTATTTTGATCTTGGATTTTAGATATTTCCAAACATAGACAAAAGTAGAGAGAATAGACTAATGTGTCTTCAAGCACCATCCTTTAGCTTCTGCAACCATCAATTCATGACCAACCTCATTTCATCGGTTTTGCCTCCACCCCAAGCCTGCACAGAATTTTTTTTTGGTGGAATATTTTAAAGCCCATTCCAACTATCTATCATCCCACTGGTAAATTCTTCAGTGTCTATTTTTAAATGATAAGAATATTTTTTAAAACATAACCACCAAACCATTTTTATAACACATGAGAAATTCTGAAACATGATCTAATATCCAGTCATACGCAAAAGTCTCAAACTGTCTTTGTTTTAAATGTACAAACAAACAAACAACCTCCCACCCTGGATTCCAGCTGCCTGCTGGAAGCCGGGACCAAGGCTCCAGTACCAGCCTAACCCCAGGGCTTGGTGGGACCAGCCTGGAGCAATTCAATTCTCTCCCCCTCTTGTCCCTACCAGCCCCCACCCAAAAGTATGGGGACCAGTCATCTTGGTTTGCCCAGGACTTTTCTGGTGTTAGCACTGCAAGTCCCCTGCCCCTGGCAAATCCAAATGTTTGGTCACCCTCGGAGGAGCCAGAAGCCTGGAGCTCCCCCCAGCCCCCACTTCCTTGTAGCTCCAGTGTGGGGTCACCCACAGAGAGCAGGGGGAGACCACCACTGAATTTCAAGGGCCCTCGGAATGACAGATAATCTACCAAAGTCTTTCATGGGCCCAGGCGTGCCCAGCTCTGGCAAGGAGAAAGCATGAAGCCCCCCAGCCTCCAGGGAAGAATCTGGGAGCTTTTCACACCCAGGGGCCAAATTCAGCAATCTCCTCCCTCTGTCTTTTCCCCTCTCTAGATCTAATGACAATCCAAAGAGTTCCTGATAGGGCTTTAAAAGATGCTCCTCATTCACGTCCACTGAGCATGAAAATCCAGCTCGTTTGTCTACATTCTTCCCCGTAAAGGCCTAGCCGGCCTAGGGCCTGCAGCCTCAAACTTGTCATTCACTTTTCACTTCCTTTTGTTGGTTGCCTTTATTTCATTCTTCTGTTCCCTCCAGGCACCGTCCTCTCCCCCTCCTCCCTCCATCCCTGGCCTTCTCCCCCTGCCCTCCCCGCAGCACTTCCCAGTCCCTGGTCCACACACAAAAAGCAACAGACCAGTCTGAGAATTTCTTTACAGTTCCCTTGCTCTCCACCCCCACCCTGCCTCTTCTCACTCACTGCTTTAAAGTGGTTGCAAAAAGCCAGCGTCAACTCAAAAGGACTCCAGGAACAAAACTCACTCCCTCAAGCCCAGGCTGGAAATGGCCTTGGGGACCACTGAGTCCCGTCCTTTGGTTTCACAGCTGTGGAGACTGAAGGCCAGAGAGGGGTAGAGGCTGGCCCAGGGTCACAGCAGAGATGGTGGCAGAGCAGGGTCTAGTCCCCAGTGTGCCAGGGGCTCAGCCTGGACTCCACCACTTAGAATGGATGGCTAAACCTCTGTCCCCTTGACATAGACTCTATGCCCCTGATAGGACTCTAGTTGCCTGGGTGTAGAATCATGGCTTCAAAGCAGGGGCCGTGTCTAGGACATCTCTGTGTCCCTTGAATACTTAGCAAGTGGTAGGTGTTCAGTGGTGGTGGTGGTGTTTTTAATAAAACCGAACTGAAGGAATGTGGGGGCCAGGCTTCCCCCTGCTCTTTGGGCCTCTTACTGGACACTTTATGGACCATGGCCTAGGGAATCATAGAGGAGGGGAGGGGAGGCAGGAAAGTGGTGTATGTTTAGCAGGCAGAAGCCTTCCCAGTCATTGCCTCTTGTGAGAACAATCAACACTTGGGGAAAAGGAGAGAGGTGAGCCCCTCTTCTTTAGGGACAAGAAAAGTAGATCAGGAAACCTCAGCTCCCCCTAACCCACCCCTGCAAGGGGAGGGTGGTGGCAATGGACATCTAATCTGTGACAACATGAAACAGGAGGGAGGGAGACAGGATCTGGCTCCCACAGACCTCAGTGAGTGCCTCCGAGGATGAAGCCACCTCGGCCTCAGAAGGAGGCATAGGCCAGGTTCAAGAGCACTTCCCTGTGGAGTTGGGCCTCTCCTCTGCAACCTGTGTGAAAGGGGCCACCAGCCACCCCCCTGCCCAAACTAGAACCCCGGTGCCACCCTCACCTCGCCCACCTGTGTACTCTCCTCTGCCATGCCTGTGGATCCTGCCTCTGTCCTGCCTCTAGAGGTGCACTGTCCCCCAGCCACACAGGGGGCCCTGCCTGGAGCCTCCCCCCACCCCTTACCCCCATAGCCTCATCTTCCTGCCTGCAGTCCTGTCTCTCCTCTGCCCAGAACTTTCCAGGAGGCCTGAGCTGCTTCCCTCCTTAGCAGGTTGTAGTGCTCAACAGTGTGGGCTCCAGAGTCAGGCTCCTTGAGTTTGGGTGACAAATCTGCACCTACCAGCTTGGCGGTTGTAGGATACCTCTTTAAACCCCAGTCATTTGTGAAATAGGAATAATTCTAGTACCTCTCTCAAAGGATAGCTATAAAGATTAAGTATAGAATGTGTCATATAATATACGGTAAGTGTATGCTATATAAAATACAAAAGTAGGAGACTGCATGAGGCCACCAGTGAATGTTAGCTGTTGTTGATGATATTGTTGCCATGGTCATGATTATGGATCTTCTGTGCTTTTAAAATTTTTACCATACCCATCTATTACTTTAAGTATTTTAGAAATTGATCCAGCCTTTGTTTTCATTATCTAATGCCTTAAAATGACCAAATTTGTTGGCCCAGGCAATCCTGCTGAGGAAATTATCAGAAATTGCATTCAAATGTGTCAACAAATTATGATGTACTCATAACATTATCTTTTATAATGGGAAAAAAATTAGATACAAAGAGAACTGTCCAACCAAGGAGAACAGATGATCTTATTCTATTCACCACACAATAGGCTACGATACCCATAGAACGTGGTGTTGTAAAGTCATGCTTACTGACATGGGAAATGTTCACAATATTTGCTTAGTACACTATATAATGCTTAGTAGAAAAAACAGGCGAGATTTTAAACAAGACGACAGGCAAGGTAACATGCAAATCATTCACCAGAAAATAGCTAAACATTCTGGATAGAAGATGATAAACATTCTTTAGAGGTATGGAATGAAGCCATTTGTACAAAAGATACAAGCATGTTCATGCTTAGGAAAAGCTTCATTAACTAAGCCGTACAATTCAGAATTTCCTCTCACTTCTAAATTTTGTTAGTTTTTTGCACCGAGCTTGTATTATCTTCAAGTTAGAGGGAAATGTCATCACTTAAAAGCTTTAATTAATGAATACAGTGGCACTTCAATTTTTGTTTTTTGGGGGTTTTTTTGGTTTTGTTTTTGTTTTGTTTTGAGACAGACTGTTGCTGGACAGACCCAGCATGGAGGGCACTGGTGCGATCTCAGCTCACTGCATCTCCCGACTCCCGGGTTCAAGCGACTCTTCCGCCTCAGCCTCCCAAGTAGCTGGGATTACAGTCGCCCGCCACCACACCCAGCTAACTTTTGTATTTTTAGTAGAGACAGGATTTCGCCACATTGGCCAGGCTTCTCTCGAACTCCTGACCTCAGGTGATCCGCCCGCCTCAGCTTCCCAAAGTGCTGGGATTACAGGCATGAGCCACTGCTCCTGGCTACGGTGGTACTTCAATTTTTTTAAATGCCTCTGGAATAGCAGGAATAGCTTCTTTGGCACAGAACACTTTGCACTGGTGAAAGCCAGGCGGGGGAAGTGTGGATGTGAAGGGCCTGGGAGTGGTGCTCAGAGGCTGAGAAGTGAGTGAGCAAGGAGCAGAAAGGGGATTTGAACTCCTGCCTCCCAAAGGCTTTTCTCTCTCATTTCCCACTGTGCCATGTGGAGTTTGAGAAAGGGATGTGAAACAGTTGAATGAGCCAATCATCCTGGAATTTGCTGAGCTCCTCTCTGTACCCTGATTTGTGGTGGAGACTCTGGGAATTAAGTAGATCCAGGTCCCACACACTTGGCCTGCTTGGAAAATGCGCTCTTCTTTATAAAAACCTTTAGCCCAAACTGCAGTTTAATTGGTTCAACATTAAGGTGGTACTTTTCAAAAACATGTAACCATTTTAGATACAAATCTTTCTTCGGGGAGTTGAATAGTGGCCCTCCAATAGAAATATCCACCGGAACATTGTAAATGTGACCGTGTTTAGAAAAAGCGTCTTGGAAGATATAATTAAGGATCTCAAGATGAGATCATCCTGGATTATGGGAGGCCCTAAATCCAAAAACAAGTCCATATGAGAAAAGAGAAGAAGAAACAGGCACAAACCACATTGAAGGCCATGTGAAGACAGGCAGAGACAGGAGTTAGGTAGCCACAAGCCAGGGAATGCCAGGGGCCTCCAGAAGCTGGAAGGAACAAAAGCGAAGTCTCTTTTGTAGGCTTTGGAGGAAGTGCTGTTCTGCCAACTCCAGGATTTCTGACCTCTGGCCTCTAGAATCATGAGAGAATACATTTCTGTTGTTTTAAGCAACCAAATATGTAGTGACTTGTTACAGTGGTCCAGTGAACGAACATACTCTCTTAAAAGTATTGCATGAGGCTGGGCAAGGTGGCTCATGCCTCTAATCCCAGCACTTTGGGAGGGTGAGGGAGGTGCAGCATGAGGTCAGGAGATCAAAACCATCCTGGCTAACATGGTGAAACCTCATCTCTACTAAAAATACAAAAAATTAGCCAGGCGTGGTGGTGCGCACCTGTAGTCCAAACTACTCCGGAGGCTGAGACAGGAGAATCACTTGAACCCAGGAGGCGAAGGTTGCAGTGAGCCGAGATCACACCACTGCACTCCAGCCTGAGCGACAGGATGAGACTGGAGTCTTATTACTAATACTTAATACTTTAAGTATTTTAGAATTAATCAAGCCTTTGTTTTCAGTATTATCTAATGCCTTAAAATAGCCAAATTTGTTGGCCCAGACAATCCTCCTGAGAAAATTATCAGAAATTGCATTAAAATGTGTCAACAAAGGTACCCATAGCATTATCTTTTATAATGGGGAAAAATATTAGATACAATGAGAGATGTCCAACCATGGAGAACAGATGATATTATTTTATGTAGCACACAACAGGCTACGATACCAATAGAAAACCATTTCCAAAAAAAAATGGATTGCATGATTTTGTACCTGCTTAACCAGAGCACATGCCATCCTCAAGTGTGTAGCAAATAATGAAAGCTCAGCAAGTGTTAGCTCCCCGTGTCTGCCTGTCTTGGTGATCAGGGAACTGTCACAAACATTGCGTTTGGCCCAACTCCGTGCCCCCGCGGATCTCCTGTGATGTGCTCATCCCTTCGTCACATGCCCCAAACTGCTGTGGGGCCTGAGCCTCTCTCTCTGCTGCCCTTGGCTACTCTAGCTTGTCAGGCTCCGGCAGCAGATCACTCACTTTCTAGTGTGCTGCCTTTCATCAGGTATGGCCTGGGGAGCCAGTTAGCCAAGCCCAGTGCAATTGTGTGCAAAAGAAGAATAAATGGAATCTAGGTGAGGATCCGTGAGCCTTCCCTGGGAATGACATATGTAAGCCTCCTGTCTTGGACTCTGCACCATCAGAACCTTGCCAGAAGATGGGAAGGAAAGAGGATTCGTGTAATGGGGTGGGGACATGGTCTACTGTATCAGCTGGGGGACTCTCTTAAGTACACATTTCAGAGTAGAGGAAACCTTGCTACCTCAGGCAGAGCTCCTAGCCTCAGTGCTTGTGAGGGAAGAGGGTTTCTAGAACGACTGAGGTGGTCCAAGCCACAGCAGAATAAGGAGTCCCAGGAGGCTACCTGGAGGTAGTGGAACTTTTAAGGAGGGAAGAATTTCAGGATGAAGAGACAATGACAGATGGCAAAATGAGCATGGAATTGGAACCCAAAGATCTGGTAAAATCCCACTTCACTTGCTGTTAACATTTGGTGAATATCTTTCCAGACTTATGTATATATATATATATATATATATGAAAAAAAACAAACTATACTTTTGCCATACTGTTCTTATTTCACTTACGATGTTCTGAACATCTTTTAATATGAATAAAATATAGACCTATCTTCCCATTTTAATTCTATGTTAACTGCTTTCCCTTTCTCATCTATAACAAAGTTAGTATCTTCCATTTGCCTATGTTCCTGGGCTCAGGGGAGGTTAAAATGGGAACGCTTTTGCTACTGCAGATGTGCGCTGGGGTCTACAGGTGGTTCATGGACATTTGCAGGAAAAACTTGGCTTCCTTTGTTAGCTGTCCTGCCTCGGGGACTAATGCTGCCAGGAACAGCCTGGACCAGGGAGGTGGGAAGAAGTAGCAGGAGAGAGCGGCCTTCCCACTTCCTGCAGCAGCTCATCCATCAGCCTTGACAAATGACCCCCCCTTGAGGGTTGCTGCCCCAGGGCCCAGCTGCTGAGCAACGGCAGGTACAGGCATGGGGCAGGAGCCCCTCCTGGGCCCTCACACCCTCCTCTTAGATCAATAGACACAGTGGGCTCTGTCGACCTGGCTGGGACAGGGAAGATTAACAGAGCAGGTGCAGGTTGGGGTGGGACAGTCACCTGGCCTGACAAGGTCTCTTATGGAGAGTGAGTGCCCAATCCAGGCCAGGAACCAAGCCTGATACCCCTGATGCCCACTCCACCCCCCCCAGGCTCCCCTAGCCTCACTGGGTCTCCCACAGAGGTAGGGGGGGTGTGCTACCCAGAAGCCCCTGGAGCCCAGCTTGTGGCATCCAGCTTTAAAATAAATATTTTCCTTGTTTCTTCAATTTCTCAAGTAACTCACTGCAGAAAGTATAGATTAGTAAAACATTTTAAATCACCTGTTAATCCTACCACCCAGAGAGGACCACTGTTTATATTTGGCACATATTATATCTCTATCTATCTATCTACACACACACATACACATATGAAGAGACAGAGAGAGAGAGAGAGAAAGAGAGAGAGATCGCTCTATACTTTTTGTCTTATAATCTTTTTACCCTTAATATCTTATGAACCTCTTTTGGTGCTAATGAAATACAGACCTACTTCTTCATTTTAATCGTTATATATATTCTGTGTACTGAGGCAAAGTATCATATTTAACCAAAAATCCCCTATTGGATACTTAGGTTGTGTCCAATTTTTGCCCTTTATAAATAAGGCTAAGATGAACATTTTTATACAAATACTTCTTTTTCTTATTGAGACAAAGTCTTGCTCCATCTCCCAGGCTGGAGTGCAGTAGCAAGATCTCGGCTCACTGAACATGAAGGCTCACTCTGCCTTCCGGGTTCAAGTGATCCTCCTGCCTCAGCCTCCCAAGTAGCTGGGATTACAGGCACACACCAACACTCCTGACTAATTTTTGTATTTTTTTAGTAGAGACAGGGTTTCACCATATTGTGCAGGCTGGTCTCGAACTCCTGACCTCAGGTGATCCACCTGCCTCAACCTCCCAAAGTGCTGGGATTACAGGTGTGAGCCACTGTGCCCGGCCTATATTTTTATTATTTCATTAGGAAAATGTCCTCAAAGTAGAACTGTTAGGTCAGAGGCTATGTATAGCTATGTGCTATTTAAGGTTTTTGCTACATACTGCTAGAGGATTGCACTTGTATTATGGAAGCCTGTAGACTGTGCATTCTGGATGGGGGTTGAGGAGGAAGGGGAGCAGGAGGGCAGTCAGTGGCTGAAGGTTAGAAGGGAAGCCAATATCGCAATGGATCCCATCCTCCAGGGGTTTATCATCCAGCCCTCTACCCAGGGAGAGGAGTTGTTGAGCTGGCAGGTAAGGAACCCTGTGCTCCTGGGAGGTGGGTACCCTGGGGGAAGCATAGAAGTCAGGGTGAAGATGGAAAAATCTTTGCAGGAGATTAAATCAGGGAAGACTTCCCAGAGGCAGCAAAATTTCTACTAGCTTTGAAAAAGGAGAAGAATATGACTATTTATCATGAGTATTCCAGGTGAGAAAGGGCCAGAAAAAAGTGCCCCACTTCCCATAGTGGGAGTGGGTTGGGGGGACAACCCCCTACCATGTGAGTTGAGTCTTCAAAAGGCCAAAGCCTTGCCCCATGGCCAGATCTCAACCGACAACAGAAACAGCCTCCCATACTTGCTAGCTTTGTGACCGTGAGCAACTCGCTGAGCCATTCTGCCCCTCAGTTTTCCCATCTGCAAGTGGGGACCATAGTTATATCATTCTCACACAATGGCTGTGGGGACTGAGGGGGCTGCACCCTTTGTAAATTATGATTAGTCTAAGGGATTTAATCCTTAAAAAGTAGGAGCTACTTTCTCATTGCCATCCTAAAAGTGAAAGAATAGCTTTATATTTTCATGCTTGATTTCTAGACGATCTTCCCCGCCTACAGGACACTGACACCCAGGACTCCCAGGATCAGATCCCTTGGAGCCAAAGGGAGGAAAGAAAATGGACAATTACTGAGAGGTTACAAGTGCTGCCCCTCTACCCTCCTTCCGTCATGGCATCCTTACAACATCTCAATGAGGTAGGAGTTTTATTATTTGACAGATGAAAAAGCTGAGGCGCCAAGCGTTCAGTTGACCTTGCTTGACACTGCTGATGGGCAGCCAGGACTCCACACCAGGTCTGTCTGACCCCAGAGACCTTGAGCCCTCGCTGGGCCAGGTGTCAGCAGAACTGAGATTACCTCTCAGCATCACTTGGGCTAGGAATCCTGTGGCCTACAACTGGCATCCCCAGGCTGTGTAATGTGGGATCTGAGGCTGTGGACATGCCAAGCAGGTAGTCCCGCAGGCTCCCCCACACACTAACACCACCACTAGCATCCTCTGCATGGGGCAGCCAGCTGGTAGCCTGACCTTGTGTCTCTGACAATGATTTAACCACTGGAGTGAAAGTTTAGGGGAGGGATCAGTAAAGTTGCCAATGGGGGAGGGGCTTTAGCTCCAGCCTCTTGGCTCAGCCACTAGTTGGGGGTGGGAAAAAGAGGACCCAGGGAGAGGCCAGGGGAATTTCTGATTCTGCTTGTGTTCCCATACAACACCAGAAACCTGCTGCACCTATGAAGTTCTTTGTCTTATCCTCTATCCTAGGTCCAGCTTCCCTTACAATAAACTCAGGCAGCTCTGAAATATTGTCACTCCTCTCTTCGCCCATCTGGAGAGAGCTTGACTGGCTGCAGAATATAGCAGAAATCACACTGGCCTAGGATCCCAGAGACCTGGGCTCATATCACAGCTGCCCCATTGTCTGTGCAGAGACCCCAGTGCAAGTGCTTCAGGGCAAGCAAGCAACATGCAGGAGTGGCAGTGGCTCAGAGGGAGCCGTGGTCACCTGGAGAGGTCCCATGCCCCTAAAGGCCCAACAGCCACTTAAATCCAGCTTAGTATTTCTTTGCAGCAATTAAGACTTAGAATTTTTCAAGAGAAACTGGAAATTCAGATTTCTGTGTGAAATCTTCCCAATGTCAGCATATAACTGGGGAAAATAGAAAGAAAAAGATGAAAGAAAAAAAGAAAGGGCCGGGCGCGGTGGCTCACGCCTGTAATCCCAGCACTTTGGGAGGCCGAGGCAGGTGGATCACAAGGTCAAGAGATCGAGACCATCCTGGTCAACATGGTGAAACCCCGTCTCTACTAAAAATACAAAAAATCAGCTGGGCATGGTGGTGTGTGCCTGTAATCCCAGCTACTCAGGAGGCTGAGGCAGGAGAATTGCCTGAACCCAGGAGGCGGAGGCCGTGGTGAGCCGAGATCGCGCCATTGCACTCCAGCCTGGGTAACGAGAGCAAAACTCCGTCTCAAAAAAAAAAAAAAAAAAAAAAGAAAGAAATAAAGAGAGAGAGAGAGCAAAAGAAAGAAAGAAAGAAGGAAAGAAAGAGAAAGAAAGAGAGAAAGAAAGAAAGAAAGAGAGAGAGAGAGAGAGGGAGGGAGGGAGGAGGGAAGGAAGGAAGGAAGGAAGGAAGGAAGGAAGGAAGGAAGGAAGGAAGGAAGGAAGGAAGGAAGGAAGGAAAAGAACAGACACAGGACACAGCTTGGACCAAAAGAAGTAAGTCTGTACATAGCCCTAGGCTGGAATCTCTAATCTAGATAAGGAAACCATAAAGGCCAGAAGGAACCACTGCAAGATATTTACCACAATTTCTTTGTTCTAGATGAGGAAACTGAGGCCAGAATATGGAGGTGGGGGTGGGGAGGAGCATAGCTCAGCTAGGGTCACATAGCAAATGAGTGGCCCAGCTAGGCAAGGAATCCAGGTCTTCTTCCCCCAGCCTGTGCCATCGCCATAACTTGCCTGGCTGAGGCGGGGCAGAGATATTGCAGATTCTAAGCAGGGGAGTGAGAAGAGGAAAGCTGAGGCTGTCCCTCCCCACTGGGCTCACCTGAGGCTCCCTTGGTCCCTTCTGAGCCCAGTGGTCCAGCACACTTCACAGGGCACCTGTGCATTAATATTTCTCTTTACGTTGTCTTACCATTGATTCCTCCCCATCCCAGGACCCCGTGCTCAAGCTCCCATGGTCAATCACATAGGATAGGTAGGAGAAGAGTCCAGTATCCTTTTTCTATCCAGGAGCTGGCAGTCAAGCCAGCCATTGTGGTGGGGGGTAGTATCTCCATAAATACTGATTTCTAAACCAGTTAAAAAATTAGACAAAGAAGCAAGGCAGATAGAGACCAAGTCACATTGGCTACCAATGATGCTGACTTTAAAGAACATGGCTCATGGTTGCAGGCATGCAGACTGCTAAACGTGGAAACCTAGAATTAGTCAGACATGCCCACAAGTCATAGGCCACACTGGACCATCACTAGCCTCTCCTGCTGACAAGGACAGAGCAGAAATGTGTTTACATTGCAGGTAGCTTATACCCAAGGATGGGGCTGAGCTACACAGTAGCCCTGCTCCTGCCAAACTCACTGATCAGATAAGTCACTCATTATTCTCTGCAGCAGAATCAAAGAGAGAGCAGGGAGAGGCCAGGTGTGTTATACCAAAGGGGTCCCCTATGCACAGAAGGAAACATCAAGATTTCATTTTATCCCTACTATTGGCTTAGTAGCTATGCCTCTTCATTACTCTCTTAGTATTGCTCTAGGGCTTACAATATACTTGCTTAGCTTATCACAGTGTACCATCAAATAAGATTATAATAATATATCATATACTTCATGTATACTTTAAGAACCTTACAACATACTTCCATTTTTCTCTCTTATCCTTTATCTGTTATACACTTTCTACATGTATTATAAACTGCCAAATATATTATTACTTTTGCTTTATACAGTCAACACGTATTTTCTATGTACCTACATCTCTGTCATTTCTTGCTTTCTTCACTCCTTTGTGTAGATCCAAGTTTCTACCTGATTTCATTTTCCTTCTCCTAAAAAATTTCCTATAATGTTTCTTATAAAGCAAGTCTGCTGGAAATAAATTCTACTAACTTTAGCTTGCATTAAAAAAAATCCTTATTTCAGCTTCATTTTTGAAAGGTATTTTCACTGGGAATATGATTCTACGTTAACATGTTTTGGGTTTTTCTTCTCTCAGCATTTAAAGATGTTTCATTGTCTTTGAGCTTAAATAGTTTCCGATGAGAAGTCTGCTGTCATTGTTATTGTCATTCCTGGGTGTTTAATGTCTTTTCTTAATTTTCCTCTGACTGCCTTTAAGATTTTATCTTTATCACTGGCTTTCAGCAATTTGAATGTAATAAACCTCGGTGTGATTTTATTTTTGTTTATCATGCTTGAGTTCCTTGAGATTCTTTGATCTGGATTTATAACTGTCATCAAATTTGGAAAATGTTTGCCCCTTATTTTTTCAAAATGTTTCTTCTGCCCCCACATGTCCTTTTGTGACTCCAATGTTATTTCTTTCAGACTGCTTGTCATTGTCCCTTGGGTCATTGATATTGGTTTTATCTGAATCTTTTTTTTCTCTATGCTTCATTTGAGATAGTTTCTAAGGTGATGTCTTCAAGTTCACTTCAAGATCTTTTCTTTTGCAGTATCTAATTACCTTTTCATCTTATCTGGTAACATTTTCATTTCAAACACTATATTTTTCCTTCCTTAGGAGTTCTATTTGAGTCTTCTTATCTTCCATTTCTTTCCTCATTATGTTCATGCTTTTTTTCTAAATTGTTGAGCATAAGTATATTTGTGAGAACCATTTTAATATCTTTCCAGATATATTTTCATTGATTGCTTTTTCTCCTGGTGTTCTGTAATGAGCAAGTCTGTGCAAACCTATTCCCAAAGACCAAGGAAGCTGAGAACCCAAGGAAAGAGGCTGACAAATCCAGCTTATCAGAAAGAAAAAATTAATGGGGACTTATGAAGAGAAGCCATGTCTCAGAGAGTGGTGAAACAACATAGTGGATCCCCACCCCAGACCCAGGGCTCATATACCACAGGGAAGGAATATATAAAACAGTCGAAGTTGACTGCACAGGGAAAGGCAAGAATACTGTGTTAGTCTGCCTGAGAGAAGAAGGATTTATGATCAAGGTTGTTTTGCCCTCTGGGTAATACTTATCATAACAGTAGATAAAGTAGAAATCTTAGAGGCATTTCCAGAACAGGGTTCATCAGAAGTCAACATGGCAGATTAGCATCCAAGATAAAGTTGCTTTAGCCTCCACATCTAATTATTGGTAACATAATTCTGATTCTGTGTATTTGTAGTCATTCTTGATTAGATGCTGGGCAATGCAAATTTACATCATTGAGTGCTTGATTTTATTGTATTCCATTAGAGTTGTATTTTGCTCTGGAGGTCATTAACAGACAAGTATAATCTTTTTAAAGTTTGTTTTTAAGCTCATAAAAATGGGACTACAGTAACCTTCCCTCTAGAGATAATTTAGCCCCGCTATTGAAATATGACCCTTCTAGAATCTTTCATCAAATATGCAAAGCCTCATACGTTCAGCAATTTCTCTCCATCCTGGTTGGTAGAACCTCAAATGATTCCCCAACCTGTGTGAACTCCAAGAATCTTTTTGTCTTACTGCTCCCAAGTAATTGTCCTTTCCCTGGATTTTTTTTTAAGTTGTCCTCGTGGAGACTCAAGAGAGCTCTATACATGTTTCTGAAACTTTCTCTGTAAAAATCTTTCCACTACCTGCAAACCCTAGATGCCTCAACCTCCTGAATTCTCTTCTCTGTCTCCTCAACTCAGCAAGACCACCAGGCTCTGTTTGGGTTCCCCATCCCTGCATCACAGACCAGAAATCTCCTCCAGGCAGAAAGCCAGGTGCTCACAGGGCTCACCTCATTTGTTTCCATTCCCTCAAGGATCACAGTCCTGTGCTGCCTATTGTCCATTGTCTGAAAACTGTTATTTCCTGTGTTTTGTCAAGTCTTCTGTTTACAGGAGAATAGTAAGTCTGTCTCAATTATGGAGCTTCCCTTACAACTGGCAGCAGAAGACTAGAAAGAAACATCAGGAGTAAGGAAATGTTCTACCTATGCAGCTCCTGTACAATAATGAGGACTGGATCATCTTAGGATCACACCTGTCTTCTGAGGGTTATGTGGTTTGATCCTCTAGCTACAATACTGTGATGCAATGGAAAGAATCAAGGATCGGGGTCTAGTTTGGTCTCCACACTGTCTGTAGTGGCAGTTTTTTTGTTTGTCTGCTCCCCATCCTTTCCCCACTTCTGATTACAGCACTCGGCTTCCTTTGGAGAGCTGCTCCTCCCCAATTCCATATCGTTCTTCTTTGGCCTTCAGTCGCAGTGCCCTCCAGACCGCAGGGATGAGTATGTGACCCAAGCCTATCCATTCAGAGCTGTTCATCCCCTTGCCTCAGTTACTGGTTCGGTAATGAATACATGATTCAAATTGGGCCAATGACAGCCCTTTCTTAAGATTTTTAGATGCATGCTAGGAAAGAACATATTTTTCCAAGGGCATCACTAGTGTGGATGAAATAAGCACACAGCTTTCTGCCGCCAGATCTACTGTCACCCTTCACCCATCTCTAGAGTAGAAGACATGGGGTAGAAGGCCTGAGGAGGGGAGCAAAGGGAGTGACAGGTGATATGTTCTTGGAGTCTCTAAGGTCAGCTCTACCTCTGCACTTCCTGCTTATGCAAACCAATAAATTCCCTTTCCTACTGGTTTGAGTTGGTTTTCTGTCACTTTCAACCAAAAAACTCTAATTATTTATTTCCTATTTCTAGATCTTAGTCCAGGTGTCTTCAAAGTGCACTGTATATATTCCAAAGAGTGTGTACACAAAATGATGCACAGGTGAGTGTGAAAAATATAAGACCTCCTATTTATGAGAGTAGACATTTTCTGATGGAAAAGGGTATATCAAAATGGCAGAATAGCAACAACCTGAAGGCTAGACTCCAACCTCCAGAGAGCAGGGCCAGTGTCCAATTCATGTTTATCTCTCCCAGCAGTGAGCACAGGGCCTGACTTGTAAATGATATCAAATAAAAAATTACGAGACATATGAATGAGTAAATGTGAAAAGACAAGGAATGTTTAGATAAGTGCCTATTTTGGGGTATAGGGTACATAGCACATGAATGATGAAGAGCAAGTGATAGGAGTTTTGGTGAGGGAAGGCACAGCACTCTTCTTTTTTTTTTTAGATGGAGCCTTATTCTGTTGCCCAGGCTGGAGTGCAGTGGCACCATCTTGACTCACTGCAACTTCTGCCTCCCAGGCTCAAGTGAGTCTCCTGCCTCAGCCTCCCAAGTAGCTGGGATTACAGGCATCTGTCACCATGCCTAGTTAATTTTTATATTTTTAATAGAGATGGGGTTTCACCATGTTGGCCAGGCTGGTCTTGAACTCCTGACCTCACATGATCTGCCCGCCTCAGCCTCCCAAAGTGCTGGGATTATAAGTGTGAGCCACCGTGCCTGGCTCACAGAACTCTTTAAGCAGGGAAATTTTTGTGCTGAGACTGGGTTTGAAGGGCTCTCTTTGTCTGCAGCAGAAAGACTGAGCAGTGACATTTGTTAGGGGATCTACATCAAATAGTCAAAGTATGAGATAATGGAGACTTAGTGGATGAGGAAGAAGGCTGATGCAGGAGAGATTTCAAAGGCAGAATTACCTTGGTGACTGGATGTTGGGTTGGAAAAACAATGGGGCAGGGGAGATTTTTGGTCAGGAAGGGAGATGAGGGTGTCAGGGCAGAGTTGAATCAATGAGAACCCAAGAGTTTCCACCGTGGATGTCCAGACAAAAGTCTGCTGCAGGGACAGAGCCCTCATGGAGAACCTCTGCTAGGGCACTGAGGAAGGCAAATATGGGCATGTGCCTAGGACAGAGATTCCAGGTCAAGAAGGTTTAGAGGAAGCATGAGTTCAGTTGAAGGGCTCTTGTGTTTTTGAGTTGAGACATCCAGGTGAATGTGTCCCATAGGCCATGGGATTTGTCAAGGATGGAGACAAAAGTTTGGGAGTCATCAGGGAAGAGATAGTGTTAAAACAATGAGTCTAGTTATAGATGAGAAGGCCAAGGAATAAATCCCATGAACATTCAAGGGGCAGGGCCAACACTGCCAAACTGCACTACTCCAGAGAGTGTCTGGAATCTAGAGACTATGGGCCCTCTGTCTGTACATATACACACTGCCCTGGCAGCAGAGGCCCTGGGTGGGCCCCTAGGAAGACGCACATAGCATGCTCAGAGAGTTAGGAAGAGTCCAGGAGGAGAGTGGAGTCCTGGGAGCCAAAAGATTGACTCTCAACAAAGTCAAATGCTACAAGGAGGTAAAGAATACAGATTACAAATGGGTAGATAGCAAGGAAATACAAGGTAAGCTCAGCCACCCACTAGCTGGGATTTTTAAGCAAGTTCCCCAGTCTCAGCTACCTCCCAGAGTAGTAGAGGGTAAAGCAGTTAATCCCTCAGGTGTTTAGGAAATCCTGGTGCCTGCTCTTGTTGGCTATGATTATTCTCTCTTCAGCTTCTCTAAGCTCCCTGGACTGCCTCCCACTGTGCAGATCATCCTCACCTTAGCCCTTCCCCTCCGCCTCCCTCCACAGGCATCTGACTTGACTGGCAAGCCCCCTGAGGACTTGGGGGTGCCTGCCTCTGAGTCTCTGGATCAGACTCGCATTTCCCCAGTCTCCTCTCCTCCAGCATTCTGAGAGCAGGGATGGCCTGGGGAGATCAGAGGGGAGCAGGACGTCCCCAAAGCCCAGGGTGGTCCTTATCCACTTTTGGACACAAATCAGAGTGGGTGGGGCTTAATCTGAGCCACACCCTGTAGCAAGCACTGTCCCTCCCTCAGCCTCCCCACTTTGCCTGAATCTCTGAGGGAAGCGGGGGTGAAGGCAGAGTGAGGACTAGCACTGTGCCATCCTTGGGGCCTAAACTCCTTTGAGACCAAAGCTCACCAAGAAGCCTCCACAGGACAGGAGAAGCCGGCGCACCCCCAATTTGGAGAGGGCATTGAGGAAGAGTCTCAAAAATCCTGACAGCCCCCTATCCCCTCAGCCCACCCCCAGGTCCTTGTGCCTCAGGAGACTCCCATTTGCTCTCTTCTGGGTTGGGGAGTTCAGTCAGCTGGCGGAAGGGGGGGCAGGGCGGGAGCCACAAAGGGGCGCACTGTGTGGCCTCCAGGCCACTGGCTTTTGAAGGCCGATTTGCTCTGGCTGGGCCAGAGGAAGTAAATGCTAATTTCCTCCTGGAGGGGGTCTGCAGCCCTTCCTCCCCTGTCGAAGGGGAGGGAGAGCAGGAAACTGGACACACTTGTGGCCCCGGAACTGCCATTATCCTCCACCTCCCCCCCCCCTTTCATTTTCTGGGACTCAGTGACCACCCTACAGCTCACAGAAAGTAGGTTTATCCAGTATGCAACAGAGCCTCACTTTGCCTCTCTTTTCCTTAAGAAGAAAAGAGAGGACTAAGCTGTAAAGAGAGGACTAAGCTGTTGGGCAACCCAGGTGAAGGGCAGCCAGGCCATGAAGCCGCCACACCCACTGCCCTGGGAGCAGGCAGGGAAGGCCTGGAGGCACCGCCTTGCCTGGAGCAGTTTGAACGCTTCCGGAGAGAGATGTTCCCTCTCCAACCCTCTGCTTCCTCCTGAAGTAGACCTGGGAGAAATCTGGATCGAAAACATTTGCTAACCCCATCACCCACCACTCCCACCCTCCTTCAGGCTTTCAGCTCTCTGAATTTCAACAGCTTCAGGTTATTTGAATTGTATTTCTTTTTAGAATTAGCCGGTACTTCTTCTATTTGCAGTTAGAATATAAACTTTCAAAATACTAAGCTTGAATAATACACTTTAAATAAATGTTTTAAAGGGGATTAATAGTTTAGGTGGATGCAGCAAAGGTAAAAAAACGATATAATGGGTCCTTGATGACTCAGGCCAGGGAAACCATAGTCTGATGAGGCAGAGACCAGGCCCAAGGAGGGCTGGGGCCTCTTCTGCACCACTCAGGTTGTTCCACAGGGAGGAAGCCTGACTGCCTGGAGCTCTCAGGGACCTGGAGCTTCCAGGCAGACCCTCTGACCCACTGGAAATCAATTAAAAGCCCACAGTTCCATCTCCCTGCCTGCATGCAGGAGGCTGTGTCCTGGAGGCCTGAGGGCTTTGTTCCTTTCATAGTCTGGGTGGAAGCCTCCCTACACACACACACACACACACACACACACACACACACGCACACACACGCACGCACGCACGCACACACTCCCCTTCTTCCTTCCCTCTCCCCCTCTTCTCCTCCCCTTCTTTCTCCAGGCTGTGAGGCCCCTTTGGGAGCCTCTTTGTGAAGTAATTGGATTTCTCCCCTTGTTAGCTTGCAATGAAAATGTCATCTATTCCGGGCCACCGCCAGGGAGGAGCCAAGCCCCCATTCAGCAAGCAGGACCCAGAGCTGTGAAGCTATTCAGGCCTCGCAGTTGGGCAGCTGCAGCTTGGCCTGTCTTTCCTGACAATGCCTCCCTTCCCTCCCGACCTACCAGCGTGCCCAGCCCAGGAGTGGCCCCGACAAGGCTAGTGCTGGGTGGCTGGATTCTGAGGCTGCCAATAGTCCCCTTGGACTGCTGTTGTCACCACCACTTACCTCAGCAAATAGACAGTGGCGGAATTTGATTTTAAGAGCATCCTTCCAGATGTTCTTTGGGCATTGGGGACAGGGAGGGGGGCAGGAAGGGGGAGAAGGAGACTTTTTACCACAGGGGAAAGTCCAGGATATTAGGAGTACTTGAAAAGCAGACGGAGATTGGCTACAAAGGGCTGATGCTGGGGCAGGAGGAAGGATGTCTTGCCCACCTTTGGAATCACTGTACGTGGTGGAGACCAAATCAGAAACCATCTTGGCACTACCCATTCTTAGCTTGAACCACAGGTCAATGTATTCTCGTGGCCCTCAGGATTCCTAGTATTCAGACATCTTCCAGAGTCCTTCCCCCATGGCCTTGTGGGCAAAACAAAGAAATGGGGGAAAATAGGATGGAAAGGCAGGCATGTGCATCTCCAACCATGAAAGACTTCCCCTAAAGGAAGAGAGATAAATACCCACCCCTACCCCTACTGTCCAAATGTGGAATCTTTTGTCCAGAGAGGTTGAATACTTGCTCAAAATTGCACAGCTGATAGTAGCCAGGACCTTCAATCCCAGGTCTGTCTCATTCCTAAGCCTTTGTATCTTAATTGTTAGGTTTATTGCTTGATATGGTTCGGCTGTGTCCCCACCTAAATCTCATCTTGAATTGTAGTTCTCATAATCCCCACTTGACATGGGAGGGACCCAGTGGGAGGTAGTTAAAGCATGGGGGCGGATACCTTCACGCTGTTCTCGCGATGGTAAGTGAGTTCTCAAGAGATCTGATTATTTTGTAAGGGCCTTTCCCACCCCAACACCGGCCCCCTTTGCTCATTCTTCTCCTTCCTGCCGCCGGGTGAGAAAGGATGTATTTGCTTCCCCTTCCATCGTGATTGTGAGTTTCCTGAGGTCTCCCCAGCGCTGCAGAACTGTGAGTTAATTAAACCTCTTTCCTTTATAAATCACCCAGTGTCAGGTATGTCTTTATTAGAGCATGAGAACAAACTAATACAGTAAAAAATGGTACCAGGAGTGACATGCTAATATAAATACACTCAAAAATGTGGAAGCAACTTTGGAACTGGGTAACAGGCAGAGTTTGGAACAGTTTGGAAGGCTCAGAAGAAGACAGGGAAATGTGGGAAAATTTGGAACTTTCTAGAGACCTTTTGAATGGCTTTGAACAAAATGCTGAGAGCGATATGTACAATGAAACCAGGCTAGGTGGTATCAGATTGAGATGAGGAACTTGTTGGACTGGAGTAAAGGTCACCCTTGCTATGCAAAGAGACTGGTGGCATTTTGCCCCTGGCCTAGAGATTTGTGGAACTTTGAACATGAGAGAGATGATTTAGGGTATCTGATAGAAGAAATTTCTAAGCAGAAAAGTGTTCAAGAGGAAGCAGAGCATAAAAGTTTAGAAAATTTGCAGCCTGTCACTGTGATAGAAAAGAAAAGCCCATTTTCTAGGGAGAAATTCAAGCCCATTGCAGAAATTTGCATAAGTAACAAGGAACTGAATGTTAATCACCAAGACAATGGGAAAAATGTCTCCAGGGAATGTCAGAGACCTTCACAGCAGCCCCTCCCATCACAGGCTCAGAGGCTTAGGAGGGAAAAATGGTTTTGTGAGCCAGGCCCAGGGTCCCTCTGCTTTATGCAGGGACGTGGTGCTCTGCATCCCAGCTGCTTCAACTCCAGCCATGGCTAAAAGGAGCCAATGTAAAGCTTAGGCCGTTGCTTCAGAAGATGCAAGCCCCAAGCCTTAGCAGCTTACAGGTGTGAAGCCTGTGGGTACACAGAAGTCAAGAATTGAGGTTTGGGAAACTCCGCCTAAATTTCAGAGGCTGTATGGAAACACCTGGATCTCCAGGCAAAAGTCTGCTGCAGGGGCAGAGACCTCATGGAGAACCTCTGCTAGGGCACTGAGAAAGGGAAATGTGGGATGGAGCATCTGCACAGAGTCCCCGATGGGACACTGCCTGGTGGAGCTGTGAGAACACAGCCACCATCCTCCAGACCCCAGAATGGTAGATCCACTGACAGCTTGCACTGTGCAAATGGAAAAGCGGCAGGCACTCAACACCAGCCCATGAAAGCAGCCAGGAGGGGTGCTGTACCCTGCAAAGCCACAGGGGTAGAGCTGCCTAGGGCAATGGGAGCCCACATATTGCGTCAGCATGACCTGGATGCCAAAGGAGATCATTTTGGAACTTTAAGGTTCAATGACTGCTCTATTTGATTTCAGACTTGCATGGGGCCTGTAGCATCTTTGTTTTGGCCAATTTCTCCCATCTTGAATGGGTGTATTTACCAAATGCTTGTACCCTCATTGTATCTAGGAAGTAACTAACTTGCTTTTGATTTTATAGGCTCATAGGTGGAAGAGACTTGCCTTGTTTCAGATGAGACTTTGGACTTGGACTTTTGAGTTAATGCTGGAATGAGTTAAGATTTTGGGGGACTGTTGGAAAGGCATGATCATGCTTTGAAATGTAAATACATGAAGTTTGGGAGGGGGCAGCAGCAGAATCTTATGGTTTGGCTATGTCTCCACCCAAATATCATCTTGAATTGTAGTTCCCATAATCCCCATGTGTCATGGGAGGGACCTTTGCCTCCCCTTGGCCTTCTCTTGGCCTGCCCTCCTCTGCCCCTAATTTACCCTCCTCCCTCTGAACCGCCCCAAACCCTTCCTGCATATTCTCTTGAGTATGAACTTCTCCCAGTGATCAGTCATGGTAACTGTCTGATTGACGTAGCAATGTCACCATATTTACAAGGGCATTGGCACCTGTGTCACACTGCCTCCTTCCCCTCCATCTGCCATCATTCTGGGAAGCTTCAGCATCCTGGGGAAGTTTCACCTGGCACCTCTGTTCCTCAGCCTGGTCACATTCTTCTTTGCTTCATTTCAGCAGCTCACATCCTGGAGGCTGGCACCACCCAGGGCCATCAACTGTGAGGTTGCAAATGCTGGAGTCTTCCTGCCAGCTGGAGCCTCCTGGCTCCACAGTTCTCCTTCCTAAACTCAGGACACATCCCCATTGACCTACCTCACCTTCTCCAAGACCTCATCCCTCCCTCCTGGTCACACTGCTTTCCCTACAGAACCCAGACCCCAAGGTCCATTTTCCGAACATCTCTAACCATGTGCCCAGATACCCAGACACCCACCTCAGAGAGTCCACCGTGTGGCAGCTCTGCCCTCCAGCATGCAAGCATATTGGGGTAAATCCTCCATGGAGCAGACACACAGACTTCACTCTCAGCCAGGCCTCCACTGCCACTTAGGGCAGCCTGCTTCCCTTTCCCCAGCAAGAATTGAAAACTTCAGGTGCCACATTCAACCCTCTCACTGCATTACGTCGCTGGGGACCTCACCTCATAATTAATGGAGAAAAAAATAGCCTTCTGATTGAAATTCCCTTACTTTCATGCCCCCTTGCCTACAAGTGATGGCCAAATGACTATTTCCCCATACCCGTCCTCTTCTTTTTCATCTTGGGAGAAGTTTAAGCTGCGGATGGGCACCAAAATAAAGACTACATTTGGCTGGGCACAGTGGCTTATGCCTGTAATCCCAGTGCCTTGAGAGGCCAAGGCAGGGG
Source organism: Sapajus apella (assembly GCF_009761245.1). Taxonomy (NCBI): domain Eukaryota; kingdom Metazoa; phylum Chordata; class Mammalia; order Primates; family Cebidae; genus Sapajus; species Sapajus apella. The sequence continues at coordinate 986,116 of NW_022437034.1, read as the reverse complement.
GATCACTGAGGTCCGGAGTTACGGACCAGCCTGGCCAACATGGTGAAACCCCATCTCTACTAAAAATACAAAAAGCCGGGCATGATGGTACACACCTGTAATCTCAGCTACTCGGGAGGCTGTGGCAGCCTGGGTGACAGAGCAAGACTTTGTCTCAAAAAGAAAAAAAAAGATTACATTTTCCAACATCCCCCTGCAGCAAAGTGTGGCTGAGGGCTAAGCTCTAGCCTATGCAACATATGTAAAAGTGATCTCTGTGTTTCTGGGTCTTTTCCTTTAAAGGAGGGTGTTGTATACTCTTTCTCATCTTCTTGTTAGCCAGAACATGAACATGATTGAGGGCTGGCGCAGAAGCAGCTGTATTGGTCTTGAGGTAAATATGGAGACAGAGGTTATTCTTTGGGAGCAACACAGTAGAAGAAACTTGAGCTCCTCTCCCCATGGAATCAGCCTCACGCTGATTTCCGGGGACTTGGAGACTTCTTCAGCATGAGAGACACACTGTCTGATTTGAGCCCTGTTCCTTTTCCTTTGAATTTTCCATTTCTTGATCCTTTTGGGGGCTGGGCCTGCTCCTTTTTTTTTTTTTTTTTTTCTTTTTCTTTTTCTTTTTTTGGTTAAGTGGATGAAGTTCTTTAGTGGTAGTTTCTGAGATTTTGGTGTAGCCACAACCTGAGCAGTGTGCACTGTACCCTATGTGTAGTCTTTTATCCCTCCCCTACCCTTTCCCCCCAAGTCCCCAAAGTCCATTATATCATTCTTGTGCTTTTATGTCCTCATGGCTTAGCTCCCACTTATAAGTGAGAATATACAATATTTGGTTTTCCATTCCATCTCACAGGGGCTTTCAAGCCCCCAGGCCTGGTTCCCACTCTACAAACTGCCCTCTGTCTCCAAGTGACTGCCCTTGCCAATGTCACCAAGGACCTCTATGAGTTAAATTTAGGACTTTTCAGCCTTCATTTAACTCCCAGTCTCTTCAATAGTGGAGGCTGTTGACCACCTTCTTCATCTGGAATCTCTCTATCCCTTCTTCCATGTCCTGCCACTCTCTCTGACTAGTCCTCCCTCAAGATTCTCACCAGGAAGGGCTTCCCTTTTCCTCATACTGCACACTACTGCAGGATGAGTTAATCTGGCTCTTTGCAGGGGGCTGTGTACAGAGCTTGGACACACAGGCTGGGGCATCCACACGCGCATGCAAGCTTTCAACACACAGGAAGGAACAGGAGGTGGGAAAAGAGCTCTCAGGCTGATTATGATCTCTCAAACCAGAATTCCTTCCATTCCAGCTGCCTGTGGAGCCTCTAGTCAATCATCGTGTTGGTCCTGAGTGACCTCACTGAATGTTGACTGTGAGCCAGGCTGGTCATGCACTTTATGTGGATTATCACCCTCCATGGAGTCCCACACTCCTGTGACTCATGTGCCGTTACTTCCCCTCAAGGCATCAAGAAGTTAAGGGGCTACCCAAGGCCACTGTAGCTAGTAAGTGGGGGAGGTGTGATTCACAGCCAGGAGTTTGGCTCCAGAACTCCTGCCTGAAACTGCTCAACAACTTGAAATAAACCTCCTGCTCCTCTGTCAGCCCTTTGCATATCAGAGGTACCACTATTCACACCCTCAGTAAAGCCAGGGTCCTGGGAGGCAGGGTCCTCGCCTCTCACCTCTTTCTCCAACTTACATTCAGCCATCACTAAACCAGGCAAACCCCCATATTGGTAACTTTTAACGCCATTCCTGTGAGGGACTGAATGTTTGTATGCTGCTTCCATTTCTGTGTTGAAGCTCTAACATGAAATGTGATGGTATTTGGAGGTGGGGCCCTCAGAGGGCAATAGGTTTAGACAAGGTCATGAAGCTGGGGTCCTCACAGTGGGATCAGTGCCCTTATAAGAAGAGATTGCAGGGCTTCCTCTCCACCACGTGAGGGCAGAGTGTCTGCACCTGGCCTGAGGCCCTCACAAGAACTCAGCCATGCAGGTCTTGATCGCAGACATCCGGCCTCCAGGACTGTGAGAAATAAATGTCTGCTGCTCGCGGCCCCCAGTCAATGGTATTTTGTTATAACAGCCTGACCTAAGAAATGCCCAGTCCCCACCCTCAGGATCCACGCCACTACTTCCTTAGTTTGGGCCTCCATCAGATCATGCCAGGACTCTTTCCAGAGCTTCCTGTTGTGGGTTGAATTGCATTCTTCCCAGAAATTCATATGCTGGTGTCCTAACTTCTCAGAACTTCAGAATGTGTTCTTATTTTGAAATGGAGCCATTATAGACGTACTGATTTAGGATGAGATCATAGTGGAGCAGAGTAGGCCTCTAATCCAATATGACTGGTGTCCTTATAAAAAGGGGACATGCCATGTGAAGATTATAGATTTCTGCTGCCACAGGCCAACCAACTACCAGAAGCTAGGAGACAGGCCTGGAGCAAGGGAGCCTGGCTCTGCCAACACCTTGATCTCAGACTTCAAGTCTCCATAATTGTGAGATGATCAGTTTCTGTTGTTCTAAGCCACGCAATTTTTAGCACAGGTGGCCCCTGCCTTACAATATTTCACTTAATGACTTTTTCAACTTAACGATGTTGCAAAAGCAATGCACATTCAGAAGAAATCATACTTCAAATATTATATTTTGATCTTTTCCCAGGCCAGCCAGACACAGTGCCATACTCTTTCACGATGCCGCAGCCCAGCTCCCAGTCAACCATACAGTCATGAGGGTGAACAACAGATTCTCTGCAGTGTGCTGCGTTGCTGGATGATCTTACCCAGCAGTAGGCTGATGTAGTGTTCTGAGCACGTTTAAGGCAGGGTAGGCTAAGCTATGATGTGCAATAGGTTAGGCATATTCCATGCCTCTTTGGCTTCCAGTATTTTTAACTTACTGTGGGTTTACAGGGGTGTGGCTTTATGGTAGATAGAGGAGCAGCTGTGCTTTGTTACACAGCCCTGGGATGCGAATACACTCCCGCTGGCCCCCCTGCCTCCTGCCTTGCTCTTCTCTAGCTGTCTCCTGCCAGCTAGCAGAGGGACGGGCAACAGCACAGACCTGACCCAGCCTCTCTCCTGCTCCAGCACTCACTGGCAGCTCCCATTCCTCTCATGTCCAAGCTCCACAGTGTGACTTAGGCCCACCCAGGGCTCCAGCTCACCCCATGCTCTCCCCTCCCTACACCTCTGTAATGGTCACTGCAGAGTCCTGGATGTGCTGTGCTGATTTTCACACCTTCAGTGTTTGCAACACTGCAGGGTCCTCCGCCGTGAAAACTGCCCACACGTGGGTCTGGGGTCCCTCCGTGGTGAAGCTTCCTAAGACGTCCCTCTCTGCCCACTACAGTACGTGTATGCCTTTATTTAAGACAGTCCTTGGATGGCAACAGAGCCCCTTCCCCATGCCCCCTCCGATGGCTGAACATCTCCCTTCAGGGCAAGGAGCCCTGGACCTAGGGGACGTGCCCACTGGGAGTCTGCCTCTCTGCAACATGACACACTTGGGTACCCATGGTCCCAGAATTCCCTGCCCACTTCCAGGGCCTCTGTGGGTCTCTTCCCTGGGTCCATTCTTCAGAAGACAGACCTCATGATCCACCTGCCTCAGCCTTTCAAAGTGCTGGGATTACAGGTGTGAGCCACCACGCCCAGCCTTATAATTCTTAAAACCCACTGTTATGGGTTGAATTGTATCCTCCCAACCTCCCCCCCAAAATTAATATGTTGAAACTCTAATCCCTAATGTGACTGTATTTGGAGATAGGGCCTTTAAGAGGTAATTAGGGTTAAATGAGGTCATACAGGTGGGACCCTAATCGAATAGGACTGGTGTTGTTGTTAAGGTGGAGTATCAATCTTGTTGCCCAGGCAGGAGTGAGTGAAGCAGCATGATCTTGGCTCACTGCAACCTCCACCTCCCGGATTCAAGCGATTCTCCTGCCCCAGCCTCTCAGGTAGCTGGAATTACAGTTGTGTGCCACCACACCTGGCTAATTTTGTATTTTTAGTAGAGATGGGGTTTCACTGTGTTGGTCAGGCTTGTCCCAAACTCCTGACCTCAAGTGATCCACCCACCTTAGCCTCCCAATGTGTTGGGATTACAGGCATGAGCCACCATGCCCAGCCAGGACTGGTGTTCTTATAAGAAGAAAGAAACACGAGGAATGGGTGTGTACAAAGAAAAGGACACAGCAAGATGGTGATCATTTGTAAGCCAAGGAGAGAGACCGCAGGAGAAACAAACCCACCAGCACCTTGATCTCAGACTTCCAGTATCCAAAACTGGGAGAAAATAAATGTTTGTTGTTTAAGACCCCAATCTGGTATTTTGTAATGGCAGCCCTAGCAGACGAATACACCCACTGTATCATCTCTTTACCCCAGAAGGCTATGAAATCCTTGAGACAGGAACCATTTCTTCATCCCTCTGTATTTCAGTGCCTAGCATAGTGTCTGGTACCTGGTAGCTGACCAAAATATACTATGTGACTAAATGGTCAGTGAGCATGTATGACTCTTATATGACAATATAATGCTGGTCAGATGCGGATCAGAACCTGGAGATGGCTCCCATGTAGTCATTCACATGCTATAATTCACTCTCCTGCAGTCAGGGGCAAGAATTTTTATGATTGAGGTAGCAATCGATCTGGGGCTGGAGTCAGGAAGGGACAGGTTACAGTCAAGTGTCAGAACCTGTTCACTGAGTCCCCTTGGCCCAGTGCTTGATGACAGGATGACAAACATTTTTATTCCCAAAAAGGTGGCTTCCTCTATCCTGTACATGAACTGGTCGCAGTGGGATAGACTAGGTGATCTCTGGCCTTCCCTCCTGCTAAGTAGGTCCAGGTTCAGAGATACTCCATCCCTGCCATTTCTGGACACCTTTGGGTCTGGGTTTTAGGAATAGGCACAGGATTTGCCCCCACAACCCCTGGGACAGTGGGAGAGAGTTGGGAGAAAAATCTCTGCAGCTCTTCCTTGAGATGTGGGATGGACAGCAAGCAGGCTCTCTATCCCCCAAAGCCACACATCTGCCAAGTCTCACTCTGGACTGGGTTCACATCACTCTAGGGAGGATTTATTGAGCATCTCCTGAATGCAAGGGCATGTGTCAGATGAGAGTGAGGGCCAAGATGCATAGAAATAAATGGAACCATAGCTTCAAGGAGTTGGGTGTGGGTGCCAGGGGCAGAAAGCTGGCCCTAGACACCAGGGGGGAAAGCCTTCAAATCACACCATATACTCCATTTTTTAGCTAGAATAATTTTATAAGACATTTATTATTCGGTTACTCCATGGTACTGTTCATATAAGAGAAGTAGCATAAAGGCTTGATTCTTTCTCTTTAATTACTAGGATCTAAGACAATGAATCGCTTCTGTCACCCTCCAAAAAAGACAAATTAGTTTGTGGGTTTTATTTTTTTAGTATCATTATGAACTCATGGGTTAAGCATTTGATAGATTTTGGTCCCTTATAATTATTACCTTCATTGAAGCTCGAATTGTCTGATTTTGGCTACTGGGAGCCTTTTCAAGTTGACTCCTGGGTCCTTTTGACACAACTTTTGTGGCTTAAGAAGTTCCTCTTTATCTGGTATGACAAGATATTCTGGATTCATCTCACAATATTTCTCTAAAAGCCTGGTTTCTTTTCATGGGAAAGGATATTTCAGTGCTATAATCTGGGTCCTAGGAATGCTCATTGCATTTGGGTGGTCAATATGCCCAGGTGTTTTTGGTCAACAGAACTAGAAAATAGAAATAAAATATATAAATATTTTAAGATAAAATGCCTCAACAGTTCATATTGAGTTTTCCAATTCAAATTCCATATTAGAATTTGAGGGTTCGTTGTTTGTTTTTTGAGACAGAATCTCACCCTGCCACCCAACCTGGAGTGCACTGGCATGAACACAGCTCACTGCAGCCTCAACCTCCTGGACCCAAGCAATCCTCCAACCTCAGCCTCCTGAGTAGCTAGAACCACAGGGGTGTACCACCACATCCTGCTATTTTTTTTTTTTTTTTTTTTTTAAGATACGGGGTCTCACTATGTTACCCAGGCTGGTCTCAAACTCCTGGCCTCAGACAATCCTTCCACCTCAGCCTCCAAAAGTTCAGGGATTACCAGCATACGTCACTCTACCTGGCCCAATGTTATAGAGTTTTTATTTAACCTCTACTATATTACATATGTATCTTCTTTCTTCCATGCCAAGAGTCCTGGTTATCAATACACAGAGGATGAACTGATTAGAAATCCCATAAATGCTCATTTGCTTTATTCCACATTGTACTCACAACAGTATCAGAATAGCCATACTAATACTATCACCACCAATATGATTATTGGAAATATTTTAAAATATTTTTAATAAGCTCTTCCATTCTCCTTAAGCCCCCATCATTTTGGGGGATTATGCCACAATTATACAATCAGATCATATAACCATTACACTCTACAAGTATCTATATGTTAACATTCACCATCAGTCTTTATGCTGGTGTTTCTTTTTTTTTTTTTTTTTGGCTCTTTTCAGTTTATTGCATGAAGGAGTTACACTAGTCCAAGTTAAAAACGGACCCCAAATGGTTACATTATACAAGCTGTGAGGTTTTTAAACTTGTGACAAGGGACAGAAGGGAAATTCTACTCATTGCAAGGAAATCCTCACTTAAGCTTCAGTGAGCCACAAGCACTTAAAACCCATGAACCTTCAGCTGATGGTCCTTAGCCAGTCCAATCTCTACGAGGAACTGGCATATGTTCTTGCGTTGGTCACCCTGTAGCTGAATTACTTCTCCATATTCTGGATGCTCAATTACAGTACCATTGCAGGCAAACTTCTTCTTAAACGCCTTCACTAGTTTCTTTTTATCGTAATCATCAGCGATCCCTTGGACAGTAGTAAGGGTCTTCCTGCCGTTTCTCTGTTGAATTCTTATATGGATATAATCCTCAGTGCCAGCAGGAAGCAGGTCATCACCCTTACTTGCATCAGCAAAGGGGTCGAAAGAGTGGAGGTTCTGGATAGCGGACATACGATACGATTCCTTTTCCTCGGTGGAAACGGCCTGCGGAAGGCGGCGGCGGCGGGAGAAGGCGGGCAGGGGCGACGGAACGTCGGGAAGTGAGGGGGCTCAAGGGGAAGGCTGCTGAGTCCTCGGCGGCGGCTCAGTGACTGGGGCGCTGGTGTTTCTTTATTCTTTCTGGTTGTCTGAAGCTCCTTCTCTCATAGATTCCACAGGAAGGGGCCATGGAAACAATATTCCCAGAGTTCCCACATGTTGGTAACAATTTGTCTCTGCTTTTGTACTTAAAAGTCAGTGTTGCTGGATATAAAATCCTTGGTTTACACTTTCTTTCACTGGAGATCTTAAATATGTTACTTCATTTTCTTCTGGCATGAAGTATTACTGCCTAAAAGTTTGAAAATAATCCAATTTTGTTTCCTTTCTAACGTGAGGTTTTCTTGCCTAGATGACCAGAGAATTTTTCTTTTTCTTCAAAGCTTAGTAATTTTCCTAGAGTATTGTGTGAAAAACACAAACTATTTTTCCTCTGCTCTCATGCCATATTTAATACAGAATACATCTATAACAAAATGTCAGTGGGTTTTCCCAGAACACCAAACAAGAAATCAGTTCTGCAGCAGACATCATCTGGGTATCCACTAATTCAATTCTGACACTATCTACCTCAATAAGCGTCAGATAACACAAGTTGAGCACTCAGTATGCAAGACCGCTCCCCACTTTTGTTGCCAATCACAAGCCCTAGGTTGTTTTACCTGTGCTTCTGAGCAGCTGACTATAACTTGGGGTTCCCATGACCCCTCCTTGGGTTTGATTTTCTTTTTTCTAAATTTTTTATTTTTCCATAGGCTATTGGGGTACAGGTGGTGTTTGATTACATGAGTAAGTTCTTTAGTGGTAATTTGTGAGATTTTGGTGCACTCGTCACCTGATTAGGCAAAACCTCATACTATAAAAATGCTTTAGAATGCGACAGGAGGAGATGTAAAGACACAAAGAAGTGCGTAGTGACACATGGCTATCAGAACACACTAAAGAATCCACACTGCTTCCCCGCTTTACCTAGAAAAGGAAGCTTCTAGGCTACCTCCTCCTCAGCACACTATTTGTAGTCTTTTATCCCTTGCCTACTCCCACCATTCCCCCCAAGCCGCCAAAGTCCATTGTATCATTCTTATGCCTTTGCTTCCTCATAGCTTAGCTCTCACACGTCAGTGAGAACATACAGTGTTTGGGTTTCCATTCCTGAGTTACTTCACTTAGAATAGTAGTCTCCAATCTCATCCAGGTTGCTGTGAATGCTGTTGATTCATCCTTTTTATGGCTAAGCAGTATTCCATCATATACCTATATCACAGTTTCTTTATCCACTCATTGATTGATGGGCATTTGAGTTGGTTCCATGATTTTGCAATTGCGAGCTGTGCTGCTATAAACATGCATGTGCACGTATCTTTTTCGTATAATGACTTCTTTTCCTCTGGTTAGATACCCAGCAGTGGGATTGCTGGATCAAATGGTAGTTCTACTTTTAGTTCTTTAAGGACTCTCCACACGGTTTTCTATAGTGGTTGTACTAGTTTCCATTCCCACCAGCAGTAAAGTGTTCCCTGATCACCACATCCATGCCAGCATCTACTGTTTTTTGATTTTTTGATTATGGCCATTCTTGCAGGACTAAGGTAGTACCACATTGTGATTTGATTTGCATTTCCCTGATTGTTGGTGATGCTGAGCATTTTTTCATATGTTTGTCATTTGTATATTTTCTTTTGGTCTATTCATGTCCTTAGCCCACTTTTTGATGGGACCATTTGTTTTTTTCTTGATGATTTATTTGAGTTCATTGTAGATTCTGGATATTAGTCCTTTGTCAGATGTACAGATTGTGAAGATTTTCTCCAACTCTGTGGGTTGTCTGTTAACTCTGCTGACTGTTCCTTTTGCCGTGCAAAAGCTCTTTAATTTAATTAAGTCCTAGCTGTTTATCTTTGTTTTTATTGCATTTGCTTTTGGGTTCTTGGTCATTAAATTTTTCCCTAAGCCAATGTCTAGAAGGGCTTTTCCAATGCTATCTTCTAGAATTTTTTTTTTTTTTTTTTTTTTGAGACGGAGTTTCACTCTTGTTACCCAGGCTGGAGTGCAATGGCGTGATCTCGGCTCACCGCAACCTCCGCCTCCTGGGTTCAGGCAATTCTCCTGCCCCAGCCTCCTGAGTAGCTGGGATTACAGGCACGCGCCACCATGCCAGGCTAATTTTTTGTATTTTTAGTAGAGATGGGGTTTCACCATGTTGACCAGGATGGTCTCAATCTCTTGACCTCGTGATCCACCCGCCTTGGCCTCCCAAAGTGCTGGGATTACAGGTGTGAGCCACCGTGCCCGGCCTCTTCTAGAATTTTTATATGTTCAGGTCTTAAATTTAAGTCCTTAATCCATCTTGAGTTGATTTTTGTATAAGATGAGAGATGAGAATCCAGCTTCATTCTCCTACGTGTGTCTTGCCAATTATCCGAGCACCATTCATTGAAAAGGGTCCTTTCCCCTTTCCCCACTTTATGTTTTTGTTTGCTTTGTCAAATATCAGTTGGCTGTAAGTATTTGGGTTTATTTCTAGGTTCTCCATTCTGTCCCACTGGTCTATGTGTCTATTTTTATACCAGTATCATGCTGTTTTGGTGACTATGGCCTTGTAGTATAGTTTAAAATCAGGTAGTGTGATGCTTTCAGATTTGTTCTTTTTGCTTAGTCTTGCTTTGGCTATCTTGGCTCTTTTTTGGTTCCATATTCTAAAAACAATTCTAAAACAACTTTAGAATTGATTTTTCTAATTCTGTGAAGAATGATGGTAGTATTTTGATGGGAATTGCATTGAATTTTGTAGATTGCTTTTGGCAGTATGATCATTTTCATAATATTGATTCTACCCATCCATGAGCATGGGATGTGTTTCCATTTGTTCGTGTCATCTATAATTTCTTTCAGCAGTGTTTTGTAGTTTTCCTTGCACAGGTCTTTCACCACCTTAGTTAGGTATATTCCTAAGTTGTTGTTTTGTTTTGTTTTGTTTTTTGCAGCTATTGTAAAAGGGGTTGAGTTCTTGGTTTGTCATAGGTGGCTTTTGTTACATTGAGGTATGTCCCTTGTATGCTGATTTTGCTCAGAGTTTTAATTGTAAAGTGATGCTGAATTTTGTTGGATGCTTTTTCTGCATCTATTAAGAGAATCATGTGATCTTTGTTTTTAATTCTGTTTATATGATGTATCATATTTATTGACTTTTTGTGTAAGTATATCTTTCTGGCATGTTTTATTGTCTGTAGCAATATTACTCTCCACCTCATTCTCTTTTTTTCTTACAATACTTTGGCGTTTTCTTTTTTTGTTTGTGTGTTTTTTGAGACAGAGTCTCACTGTCACCCAGGCTGGAGTGCAGTGGCACAATCACGTCTCACCACAGCCCTGACCTCCCAGAATCAGGTGACCCTCCCACCTCAGCCTCCTGAGTAGCTGGGACTACAGGCACCCACCACCAGGCACAGATAATTTTTGTATTTGTAATGGAAATGGTGTTTTGCCATGTTGCCAAGGCTGGTCTCAAACTGCTGGGCTCAAATGATCCACCGGCCTCAGCCTCTCAAAGTGCTGGGATTACAGGCATGAGCCACTGCACCCAGCCTATAATACTTTTGAATAAGATTTGACCTCAATATTTCTTGACTGTTATTTTTATGTGAAATTAGTTTTCCTGAACTTTTAGAAAAAGGAATAGTCAAGATATTTTCTATGACTACTTAAGTTTCTTCTGTTGTATTTATATAGTGTTAAAAATATAGTGGCTTGCTTGCTCAGATTTCCTAGTTCTGTTTCCCTTGCCCCATTCTTACCGAGATCAGCTCTTTAATTCATCTTTATTGCTCCTGTTTTGAGCAGTTTTTATTCCAACCCCAACCATAATTATATCTAGTTATAATCTTCGCATTCCTATGTTAGAGTTGTTATAAAATATAACTATGAAATTTTTTAAGTAGTGTTTTTAGCATTTATTGATAGAATTATGTGATCTTTGTCTTTAAAGTATCCTTCCCTTATGCTGACAGATTTCCTACTTTTAAACTGTGTGCACTGAGAATGTTTGCACATATATATATAATATATATATATCAGATACATATATATCTGATATATATATCAGGCATATGTATATACATACCTCTCTCTCTGTCGCCTAGGCTAAGCACTGAAAACTGCCTCCTGAGCTCAGGAGATTTTCATGCCTCAGCCTTCCAAGTAGCTGAGATTACAGGCATGTGCCACCACGCCTGGCTAATTTTTGTATTTTCAGTAGATATGGGGGTCTCACTATGTTGACAAGGCTGGTCTTGAACTCCTGACCTCAAATGATCCACCCGCCTCCACCTCTCAAAGTGCTGGGATTACAGATGTGAGCCACCATGCCCAGCCACATCTATATTCTTAAGTGAAACTGGTCTATAATTTCTTAGACCATTTTAAGGACTTCAGGTCTATAATGTTTTGATAACTTATTCACCAGATTTTGTTATTAAGGTCATGTTTGCTTTACAAAGTGGCTAACAATGTTTTTCAACTATCTGGAATAGTTAGAATAACAAAGTTTCCATTTGTTAAAATTTGATAAGAACTCAGCATTTCTTGTATCTCCTGGGCACATACTAGACTACAGTTCTCAGCCTTGCTTGTTGTTAGGGTATCATGTGACTGAATTCTGGCTAATGGAACAGGACAGAAGCAGATCCTTTCCAGACCTGAGCCATGGGAACCATTCTCCATCCTCCTTGCACCTTCTTTTGCAATGACCTGGAACCACCTGTTAAAAACAGTAGATGCCAATCAAGCAATGAGTGGATAAAGAAAATGTGAGCTACACACACACACACACACACACACACACACACACACACACACACAGAATACTACTCAGCCATAAAAAAATGAAATAATCAATGTTACAGCTCCTTTAGAATTTGTCTAGCAGGCTTTCCGGTTTTATGCCGGCAAGCCCCCCCCAAAAAAATAAATAAATAAAATGAAATAATAGCATTTGCAGCGACCTGGCTGGAACTGGAAACCATTATCCTAAGTAAAATAACTCTGGAAAAGAAAACCAAATGTTATGCGTTCTCACTTATAAGTGAGCGCTAAGCTATGAAAATGCAAAGACATAAGGATGATAATGGACTTTGGGGACTTTGCAGGGAAGGGTAGGAGGGGTGAGGAATGAAAGACTGCACATTGGGTACAGTGCACACCGTTCGCATGATGGGGGCACCAAAATCTGTTAGAAAATCACCACTAAAGAATTCATCCATGTAACCAAAAACTACCTGTTCCCCAAAAATGATTGAAATAAAGTAAACTAATAAGAAAAACAAAGATAGTAGAGACATAAGATGAAAGGAACATGGAATCTTGAAATACCATTGGGAGATAGTCACCTAACAATGAGAAACATTGTTTTGGTCTTTATGTGAGTAGAAGGTAAACTTCAATTGTGCTAACCCCTGAGATATAAGGAGGGAAGTTGCAGGCGTTAGTATTCCCTTATTAATACTAAAGTTAACTGTTAAATCATCCAGACCTGATACATTTCTAAGTCATGGATTTTCTAACAGTTTAATTGAGATATAATTCATGTGCCATACAATTCACCTATTTAAAATGTACAGTGTGGCCAAGCGTGGTGACTCACGCCTGTAATCCCAGCACTTTGGGAGGCCTAGGCGGGTGGATCACAAGTTCTGGAGCAAGACCATCCTGGCCAACATGGTGAAACCCCGTCTTTACTAGAAATACAAAAATTAGCCATGCTGGCAACACATGCCTGTAGTCCCACCTACTCGGGAGGTTGAGGCAGGAGAATTGCTTGAACCCAGGAGGCAGAGGCTGCAGTGAGCCAAGATTGCACCACTGCACTCCAGCCTGGGAAACAGAGCAAGACTCCATCTCAAAAAAAAAAAAAAAAAAAAATGTGCAGTGCAATTGATGGCAGTGACCATCACACCAGCTGCAGTGGGGAGGCACCATGCGGCTGCACCTCCCTGGAGCCAGTGGGAACCAAAAACAAGTGGAAGCTTTGCCCCTTCTGAGTTGGAGTGGGAGCTCTCCAGGTGTCACTGCAGTCGCCCAAACTGTGGCTGCAGACTCAGGTGTCTCGGCACCCTTGGGAACCTGGGAAGGACCCCCCTTCCCTTGCAGGCTCAGAAGTGCCTGCTCCCACCACCTGGCTTCTCCCCCACCCCAAGTGTTGGCACCCACTCCAATCTTGGAGAAAAGGCTGGCAGAGCCAGGACATCATGAACGGCAGGCAGATTCCTGGGTGGAAGGGGACAGATTCCTGGTGAGGTCCCACTTTCAGGACAGGGAGGGTCTGACAGCTGGAGGCTGGGTGCCAGTCCCACAGACTGGAGTGGGAACTTGTGGTGCCTTTTCCAGGCCTGCCCATGGCTGCCCATGAACCAATCAGCATGTACTTCCCCCCTTCTGAGACCCGTAAAAGCCCCAGGCTCAGCCAGAGCTAAGCATTTGACAAAAGGGACGACTAGCTGCAGAAAGGAGCAACCCACTCCAGAGTTTCCCCTCCTCTAAAGGATCAACGCTCTCATCAGGACATCTCAGCTGCAGAAAGGAGCTATCCTCTGCGGGTCTTCTCTGAGCTGTTCTATCACTTCATAAAGATCCTCTTCACCTTGCTCATCCTCTACTTGTCTGCATACCCACAAGAACTTGAGACCCACCAAATGGTGGAGCTGAAAGAGCTGTAACCCAACAGGGCTGCAACTGTAACACCAACAGGGCGGGCCCCTTGCCTGCCATGTTTTGCGTGAAGAGAAGGAGAGAATAGCCGCTGCCCTTTGGGGAGCCCAGACCTGGGAGCTTCCCCCAGCCAGAGCTGTGTATCCCTCTTTGGGGTTCTGCAGTGCCTGGTATCTCCAAGCTTCCAGGTGACACCGCATTCCCCCAATGCCAGCCAGGGAAGCTTCTTGCAGTGCGCCTGGTCAAGCCACAGCCTCACAGAAAGCTGGAGCTGCAGCCAGTGTGTCCGACTGCACAGTGGCCAGACCCCATGCTCGTTCACATACTCCTGGCCACTCCGCCTGATTGGCCCTTGGCAGGCATGGGATCCAGGTGGAGAGCATGAATGCAGTGTGCCAGGCCAAGTGAGCATGAGCAAAACTTGGGCTAAGGCGCCACTGGCCACAGAGGATTCCAGCCAGAAAAGTGACACCCCAAAGATCCCGCAACAAAATGGTCTTTAGTATAGTCACAGATATATGCAACCATTATCAAAGTAAATTTAAAACATTTTCGTCACCTCAAAAAGAAGCTTCATAACTTTCCCACCCACCTGCAGTCCCAAGCACTCATGAATCTACATTCCATCTCCATAAAGTCTTATTCTACACATTTCATATGAATCTAATCACGTAGTTCTGTGGTCTTTTGTGATTTGCTTATTTCATTTAGCATAATGTTCTAAAGCAAGCTTGTCCAGCCCATGGCCAAAACATTGCATGTGGCCCAAGATGGCTTTGAATGTGGCCCAACACAGATTCCTAAACTTTCTTAAATTTTTCAGCTCATCAGGTATCATTAATGTTAGTGTATTTTATGTGTGGCCCAGGACAATTCTTCCAGTGTGGTCCAGGGAAGCCAAAAGTTTGTACACTCCTGTTTTAAAGGTTCATTCAATGCTGTGGTATGTATTAGAATTTCAGTACTTTTTATGGCCAAATAACATTCCATTGTATGGATGTAACACAACTTATTTATCCATTTGTTCACTGATGAATATTTGGGTTGTTCCCACTTTTTGACCACCATGTATAATGTTGCCATAAACATTTGTGTACAAATTTTTCTGTGAACATATGTTTTCATTTCTCTTGGGCATATACCTAGGAGTAAATTTGCTGTATCATATGGAAACTCTATATTTAATCATTTGAGGAACTGCCAGACTGTTTTTCAGAGTGGCTGCACCATTTTACATTCCCAGCTGCAATGTATGAAGGTTCCAATTTCTCCATATCTTCACCAACGCTTGTTATAATCTGGGCTTTTTTTTTTTTTTTGAAACAGGATCTCACTCTGTCTCCCAGGCTAGAGTGGAGTGGTGTAATCGTGGTTCACGGCAGCCTCAACCTCTCAGGCTCCAACAGTCCTCCCATCTCAGCCTCCTGAGTAGCTGAAACTACAGGCATGCATCACCACTCAGGCTAATTTTTATTTTTGTAGAGACAGGGTCTCACTATATTGCCTTGGTGGTCACGAGCTCCTGGGCACAGGCCATTCGCCCACCTTGGCCTCCCAAAGTGCTGGGATAACAGGCATGAGCCATGGTGCCCAGCTGTCTGGCTTTTTGATTCTAGCCATCCTAGTGGATGTGCCACATTTTCCTTGTCCAGTCTATCATCAATGGGCATTTGGGTTGGTTCCAGGTCTTTGCTATTGTAAACAGTGCCGCAATGAACATACGTGTACTGAGTCATAGATTTTTAATCACATTTTAATCTTGCATATGGTTATAGACTTACTTGAGGCATTTTTAAAATTACTTTTGGTAACTTATAGTCTTCTAGAAAATGATTCAGTTCTCTAGTTTTTCAAATCTACTGCCATAGAGCTGCACTTTATACTCATCTATAATTCTTTTCATCTCCTCAGCATCTGTGGTTATATCTCTTCTTCCTAATATTGTATATTTTAGCTTCTGTTCTACCCGCTCAATCATATCCAGGCTCATTTGGGGGTGAACTCTTTATCTTTTATAGAAGATGAAGCTTGGTTTTATTAAATTTTTTCACCAGTTTTTCTTTTCTACTTATTTATTTCAACTTTTATCTTTTAGAAATTCCCCATAGTGTCTTATCTATGTTATTACTCTTCTTTTTTCCAGACACATCGGATAGGAGCTTAATACTGTGCATCATTATTAATTATCAGTGTATCTTTATCTTAGCTTAAATACTTAATTAACTTGGCTTAAAGTCTTTTTTTGTTTTGTTTTTTGAGAGATGAGGGTCTGGTATGTTGCCAGTGCTGCTCTTGAAATCCTGAGCTCAAGCAATCTCTCACCTGAGTTCCACCAAAGTACTGGGATTACAGACATGAGCCTGGTTTAAGTCTTTTATTCTAAATAATAAAAATCTTTATGTCTGTATATTTTCTCTTGTGAAGTTTTAAATGCATCATGTAAGTTTTATATCATTTATTCTCCTTTTGTTAATTTAAATTTCACATTTTATAAACTGTAAAAATACAGAGGTTATTTAATAGTGTTTATTCACACCTGTAATCCCAGCACTTTAGGAGGCTGAGACAGGAGGATCACTTGAGGCCAGGACTTCATGACCAGCCTAGACAACAGAGCTAGACCTGTCTCTTAAAAAAAATGCATATATAGAATCTTGTTATTTAATTTTTCAACCCCCCAATTTCCTTGCCTATTTTTTTGTCTACTGAATTGTCGAAATCTGAAATTTATGTTTAAATCACTCACTATGATTGTAGTTTTCCTTTTTTTTTTTTTTTTTCTAGTTTGTAAGTTCTGTTAGCAGCTTTAAAAGATGTTGTTTTGCCTACTTAACTGCTGCACAGTTTGGCACATACAGGCTTACGGAGGCAGTTGCAGTGAGCAGAGATCACACCACTGCACTCCCGCCTGGGCGACAGAGCGAGACTCCGTCTCAAAAAAAAGAATCAAGAGTTTATTCTTCAATAACTTTTAGTTTTTCCTCTGTTTCCTTTATTCTGGGGTGCTGGGGGTGCTGATGGGGGAGGGCATGCCAGGCACTCGGGTGAGACTCCCATGACCCCTGTCCTTGTGTGTTCTCAGTGATGCTCTGTCCATACATTTTCCTTGCATCCTGAGAACGTTTCTCCATCTGGTCCTTTGATATCTTGCATTTGATTTTTACATTTTCAGGTCTGCTATTTGTTGTATTCAATGCCAATTGAAGTCCGTTACTGTATTTTTTGTTTATCACTGTCTCTTACCACGGATTGTCCTTAGTTAATAGAAGTATTCTCTTACACCGTACATAGAGCCTGAAGTACACATATTTTGTCTTTGCCAATACAATATAGAGCTGAGGAAGGTTATACTCTGAGTTGTGTGTCCAGTCAACAAAGATTTACTAAGCACCTACTATGTGTCTTGGGAGGTGCAGGAGCTACAGAGATCATAAGACACAAACCTCGCCCTCTTGTTCTCCTTTCCATGTAGCTGCCCCTTTTCCCTTGGGCCCAGTTTTCCTCCTGGTGGCCCCTCTCATGGAGAGTTATTTCCACAAGCACTTGGATGCATGGGTCTCCTCCGGCTCCCACACAAGCCCCTCATACCCTGGCAGAGCCCTCTTCACAGAGCCAAGGCAGGGATATTGGGGCATGTGGTGCCAGCTGGGTCCTGGCCAGGGGAACATTCTCCACAGGCCCGTTCCCCTTCCAGGTGTGAGACCTTCTGACCCCCCAGGCACCGTGGGCCAGGAGCCTCTGCGTGGCTCTGCCGCTCTGCTCCCACTGCCCACTCTCTGTTCTGCTGGCTCCTCTCATGGGAGTTGGTTTCTGAGACCCACTTTTGCTGCCAGCAAGGCCCAGATGATGCTGAAAGGCCCCCGACTGACTTTCCCAGAGGTTCACCAGTGAAGCGTGTGTCAGCCTCAGGAGGGCAGCTAAGGCCAGTCATAAAAACCCCCTTCAGGAGGCTGAGCTCCTGGCAGCTCCTTGGCCTGGGCCCTGGCTAGAAGCTGCTCCAAGATCTGCCTCAAGTTCAGGCTTAGCTTCTCAAGTTGCTGTGGATATGTTCTATTTGTCTGATTTCTCCAGGTTTTTCCACTGGATATTGGGGCTGGGGGGCAGCCCTGGCATGCTGACTTTGGCAGATGGAGGATAAGACACAGGAGCAGTGAAAGGGAGCCACCAGCGAGGTGGCAGGTGCCATTAAAGGGCACCGTACATCTGGCACAGCCATTCCGTGAGCCATCACACCCTTCTGGAGAGGAGAAGTTAGAGGCCAGAGAGGGACAAAGATTTCGCCACAGCCTGTAAGGAGTGCAACACACCGAGCCTGGCCCTCTGGGGTTCACACATGGGATGCAGTGAGCCACTGAGTCTCGGGGGCCCAGACAGCACAGGGGCCACAGCTCCAGGCCATTTCCATTCCCTGGGTTGGCACCTGCTTCGTGTGCTCCCCTTATGTCCCAGGCACCATGATCTCATCTCTCGGGAGACAGCAGAGCAGAAAGCAGATCATGATCCTGCCCCCCAGTGGAGGAGACTGACCATACACAAACAAATCAGTGAAATAGATACCTTCAGCGACTGCGGTTTATTATCTTTATTATCGTGACCTGTTACTATAGCCTGTTCAGTGCAAGGCAAGTGCTTGGGGGAGGGGTCGGTGCTGAACCCTCGCAGGGGCTAAGAACTTTCCATGCATGATCCCATGTCCTCCTCACAGAGACTCAGCCAAGTGGGGATCATCCTCTTGCTTTTGCAGATGAAGAACTGGCCCTCCAGAGCCCTAGTACTCCCACTTCTCATTCTGGCATCCAAGACATGGCCGCCCTCCCCAGCCTCAGTCCAGGCCCCTCTGCAGCTGTCTAAAGGCCGAGGCCTCCCTCTAGTGGCCACATGATGCGCAGGTGGAGGCAGTGCTTGGGGCGCTTCACCTCGGTCCTATTTAGAGTGGGGGGAGGAGGCAGCACTGGCCCTGATCCTCCTCAGCTGCTCAGAGGCAGGCAGAGGGGTTCAAATCCTGGTTCTTCCATTTATTCCACCAACTGTATGACTTGAATATGTCAGCTGGTCTCTAAGCCTATGTCCTCACCTGCCAAATGCAAATCAGAAAGGCCCTGATTTTTTTGCTGTGATGACTAAATGGGATGAAGAATGAAATGTACTAAGCAAATGCCCGGAACATAGTGACCAAACGAGAGCTGATAACGGTAACCTTGATTGCTACTCCAATTGTTAGTATCCAGCCTCAGTTTCCCAGCCTATGAAATGGGAATGGAAAAGTCTCATCTATGCAGGTGTCACAAAATGATCACTCTTTTAGTCGACATTTATTGAGCACCTACTATAATCAGGAGCTATAGTATTTTTGGCTCCCTCACCTTGTGGTCTGCCCTTTTGGAGCATGGGGTGGATGGTACACTCCTGCTGCTGCCCAGGCAGGTGCCCAGGCTCAGGGGGTGGAGAGGCTGGAGTTGCTGAGTGCTGGGTGCTAAGCAGTGGGTCGGCTGCGCCACCTAGCGACCACATTCCCTCATATCAGCTCTGCTCATTTTCTTGCTGGGAACCTTGTGCCTTCTGCCTGGCCTCTCAGGATTGCAAATCAGGCTCCCTCCAAGGGTGGAAAGCCAGGACCTTGTGCCAGAGCCGGTGGCCCCATAATATTTCCAGGTGTTTCTCAGGCCCCAGGAAGGTGGTAGGCAAGGCAAGAACTCAGAAGGAGCCAGGCTCTGGGGTTGCTGGCAGGGTCTCTTGGCCTGCAACTTACCAAGCTAGTCTGGCCTTTATCTTTCCTCTCCTGCAAAGTGGATGATCATGAAAGAAGTCCCTCCACACACAGAATTGAAATGAGCTTCAGAGGAGATAGGAGGGCGGGGGAGGATGTGAAAGTGTTGGGAGCTGGATCTTTCTGGTGAGAGGACAGATGGAACTGTGTGAACTAAGGATGAACTGAGTCAGCCCCGGTGACCTGCCAACTAGAGCAGGGACCCGGGGCTGAGGCTAGAGTGGTGAATAAGACCTCAAATTCCAGGCTGGATGAGGTCACCACGGGATTGTGGATAGAAAAGACAGATGAGGCCCTCAAATGCTAAGAGGCTGGAAAAGAGAAATCAGCAACTGAGACTCATAAGAGGTGGCCACAGAAGTAAGAGAAGAACTAGGCAAGGTTGGTGTCTTGGAGGAAAAACAAGAAGGCATTTCAAGGAGAGGAGAATGATCAACTGGCCCACATGTGACAGACAAGTCAAGGAGCTGAGTAATACCACGTGGACACAGGACTTAGCAATGCAGAGATCACTGGTGATGTTGATGAGAGCAATTTGGGGCGAGTGGGACAAGAGTCTAATCAGGGAGGTCCAAGAATGATGGGAGAAGAGGAACCAGAAACAGGACAGACACTCTTTCAAAGCAGTTGCTGTGAAGGGAAAGAGAGGGCAGGGGCTGGAGAGGAGAAGCCATCAGGAGAGCTGTGCTTGTGTGCTTGCTAATATCCAGGAATAAGAGGGATGAAATCACTAAAAGTTCTAGAGTAATAAGGGAGTGTTATGAACAAGCTTATGTCAATAAGCTTGACAGCTTAGATGAAATGATCAAATTCCTTGAAGGATGAAACTACCAAAGCTCTCAAGAAGAAATAAGTAGTCTTAAATTGATGAAATAAATGAGATTATAGTTTAAAATATTCCTACAAAGAAGATATTCCAGGTAGCTTCACTAGTGAATTTTATCAAACTTTGAAAGAAGAAATGCCACCAATTCTTTTTTTAAAATTTATTTAACTTTAGGTGCATACTATATCTGGCATTTCCCGCCATGTTATCCCTCCCCTCCCTCCCCACTCCACCCCACTTTCTCTCCCCTACCCCCGCAAGTGCTCCCAGTGTGTGATGCTTCTCTCCCTGAGTCCACATGTTCTCATTGTTCAACACCCATCTATGAGTGAGAACATGCAGTATTTGGCTTTCTGTTCTTGTACCAGTTTGCTAAGAATGATGGTTTCCAGATTCATCCAAGTCCCTACAAAGGACACAAACTCATCGTTTTTTATGGCTGCATAGTATTCCATGGTGTATATGTACCACATTTTCTTTGTCCAGTCTATCACTGATGGGCATTTGGGCTGGTTTCAGGTCTTTGCTATTGTACACAGGGCTGCAGTGAACATATGTGTGCATGTGTCTTTATAGTAGAATGATTTATAGCTCTTTGGGTATATGCCCAGTAATGGGATTGCTGGGTCAAGTGGAGTTTCTATTTCTAGATCCTTGAGAAATAGCCACACTGTCTTCCACAATGGTTGAACTAATTTACACTCCCACCAATGTGTAAGAGTGTTCCTATTTCTCCACATCCTCTCCAGCATCTGTTGTCTCCAGATTTTTTAATGATCACCATTCTAACTGGCATGAGATGGTATCTCAATGTGGTTTTGATTTGCGTTTCTCTAATGAGCAGTGATGATGAGCATTTTTTCATATGTTTGTTGGCCTCACATATGTCTTCTTTTGAAAAATGTCTGTTCATATCCTTTGCCCACTTTTTAATGGGGTTGTTTGTTTTTTTCTGTATATCTGTTTTAGGTCTTTGTAGATTCTGGATATTAGCCCTTTGTCAGACGGGTAGATTGCAAAAATTTTTTCCCATTCTGTTGGTTGTCAATTCACTCTAATGATAGTTTCTTTTGCTGTGCAGAAGCTCTGAATTTTAATTAGGTCCCATTTGTCCATCTTGGCTTTTATTGCCATTGCTTTTGGTGTTTTAGTCATGAAGTCCTTGCCTATGCCTATCTCCTGGATGGTTTTGCCCATGTTTTCTTCTAGTGTTTTTATGGTGTTAGGTTTTATGTTTAAATCTTTAATCCATCTGGAGTTAATTTTAGTGTAAGGTGTCAGGAAGGGGTCCAGTTTCTGCTTTCTGCACATGGCTAGCCAGCTTCCCCAACACCGTTTATTAAACATGAAGTCCTTTCCCCATTGCTTGTTTTTGCTGGGTTTGTCAAAAGATCAGATGGTTGTAGATGTGTAGTGTTTCTTATGGGGTCTCTGTTCTGTTCCATTGGTCTATGTCTCTGTTTTGGTACCAGTACCATGCTGTTTTGATTACTGTAGCCCTGTAGTATAGTTTGAAGTCCAGCAGTGTGATGCCTCCGGCTCTGTTGTTTTTGCTTAGGATTGTCTTGGCTATGTGGGCTCTCTTGTGATTCTATATGAAGTTTAAGTGGTTTTTTCCAGTTCTGTGAAGAAGGTCATTGGTAGAAATACCACCAATTCTACAAACTTTTCCAGGAAACTGAAAAGGAAGAAATATTTCCCAGCAAATTCTATGAAGCCAGCATTACTTTGATACCAAAACAAGACAAAGACTTTACAAGAAAACAATCCTCCTGAACAAAGGTACAAAAATCCTAAACAAAATTTTAGCAAACCAAATCCAACAATATATTAAAAGGGTACCACATCATCATTGAATGGGGCTTATTCCAGGAATGCAAGGTTAATTCAGCATGTGAAAATCGATCAATGAAATTCACCATATTTGCAGATTTAAAAATATGCAGAAAAGGCATTTGACGAAACCCAACATCTATTCCTGACAAAAATTTTCAGTAAACTAGAAACACAAGAGAACTTAGTCGATCTGGGTAAAGAATATCCGTGAAAAACCTACATCTAACATTATACTCAATGATAAAAACTGAGCCCTTTTCCCCTAAGATCAGGATCAAGTCAAGGAAGTCTGCTCTTACATTTGCTGTGCAACACTGACCAAAAAGTAGTGAAAAATCCAGATATAAACCTACACATACATGGACAATTGTTTTTCAACAAAGGTGCCAAGGCAATCAGTGGAAATTCATCTCTGCTTTTAACAGGTGGCGCTGGAGCAATTGGATAAGCATGTTCAAAACAGATCAACTTTGATGCGTACTTTGTACCATGTTAGAAAATTAACTCAAAAGGAATCCTTGAATTAAATGTAAGAGTTTTATATAATTGTAACATAACTATAAAACTTCTAAAAGAATATGTAGGAGAAAACCTTTGTGACCTTGGTTTAGGCAAACGTTTCTTAGCTATGACACCAAAAGCATGCGTTAAAGAAAACATTGATAAATTAGAGTTCATCAAGTTAAAAAGTCCTGCTTTTTGAAAACCACCATTAAGAAACTGAAAAGTAGCCGGGCGCGGTGGCTCAAGCCTGTAATCCCAGCACTTTGGGAGGCCGAGGCGGGTGGATCACAAGGTCAAGAGATCGAGACCATCCTGGTCAACATGGTGAAACCCCGTCTCTACTAAAAATACAAAAACATTAGCTGGGCATGGTGGCGCGTGCCTGTAATCCCAGCTACTCAGGAGGCTGAGGCAGGAGAATTGCCTGAACCCAGGAGGCGGAGGTTGCGGTGAGCCGAGATCGCGCCATTGCACTCCAGCCTGGGTAACAAGAGCGAAACTCCGTCTCCCAAAAAAAAAAAAAAAAAAAAAGAAAGAAACTGGAAAGCAAGGCCACAGACTGGGCATGGTGAGTTATGCCTATAATCACAGTACTTTAGGAGCCTGAGGTGGGAAGAACCAGAGCCCAGGAGTTCAAGGGGAGCCAGGGCAACATAGCGAGACCCAATCTCTACATGAAGGAGAGAGAGAACAAGACAAGCCACAGACTGAAATTTTTCAAATCATGTCACTAATCAAGGACCTGTATCCAGAATATATAAAGTTGTCAAAATTCAATAATATAAAAACAATCTAATTTTTTAAGAAAATATTTCAACAGATACTTCAGCAAAGAAATTATGTGGATGGCAAATAAGTCCGTGAAAAGGACTCGACATGATTAATTATTAAGGAAATACAAATCAAAACCACAATAAAATATCACCACGCACCCAATAGCATCCCTAAAAAAAAATACCAATTGCTGGCAAGGATGGAGGGAAACCAGAACTCTCATACACTGCTGGTGGGGAGACAAAATTGTGCAACCACTTTGGAAAATAGTTTGGCAGTTTCTTAAAAAGTTAAGCATATAGGCCGGGCGCAGTGGCTCATGCCTGTAATCCCAGCACTTTGGGAGGCCGAGGCAGGTGGATCATGAGATCAGGAGATCGAGACCATCCTGGCCAACATGATGAAACCCCATGTCTACTAAAAATACAAAAATTAGTTGGGTGTGGTGGCATGTGCCTGTAATTCCAACTACTCAGGAGGCTGAGGCTAGAGAATCGCTTGGACCAGGGAGTCGGAGGTGGCAGTGAGCTGAGACTGCTGCATTGCACTCCAGCTGGTGACAGAGTGAGACTCCATCTCAAAAAAAAAAAAAAAAGTTAAACATATAGTTACTATATAATCCAGCCATTCCACTCCTAGATATTTACCCAAGAGAGATGAAAGTATGTGTTTTTATAAAGACACAAACACAAATATTCATAAGAGCTTTATTTGTAACAACAACAACAAAAAACTAGAAACAAATGTGCATCAGCAGGTGAATGGATAAACCATGGTGTATATCTATACAATGGTATACTGCTCAGCGATGAAAAGAAATGAACTTCTGATATATGCTACAAAATGGATGAATCTCAAAATGATTGCTGAGTGAAAGAAGCCAGATAGAAAGAGTGCATGCTGTATGTATGAGTCCATTTATATAACATTTTTGAAAATACCGAGTAATTTAGAGACAGAAAGCAGGTCTCTGGTTGCTCAAGAATAGGGCATGGGTGGTGGGGAGGGCCTATAATAAATGGATTACAAAGGAACAAGAGGACATTTTTTAGAGTGATGGATATGTTCATTATCTTGACTGTGGTGATTTCATTGACACATTTGTCAATTTAAATACATGCAGTTTATTTTATATCCAGTATACCTCCATAAATTGTTAAAAATGTATTTTGAGAATATTGTGTTGGACATTTTTATACAGAATCAGTCTTCCTTAATGTGTCTTATAAAAAATAATTACATAACAAAAAAGTTGAAAAGCAAATCCCACTCCTCCCAACTTTACAAATAATGTGGGCTGCACAAATATTATTTTCTGTGTGTACCATGGTGTGGGAAAGAACTCGTTTGTGGGTCATTCTTCCATCCCTGTGAGACATGAGAGCGAGATAATGTCATTGACTTTGAAGCACAAAATGGTGTCATGGCAAGGGAGTCCCCAACCACAGGATGGAAAAAACCCTCTCCAGATGCTCTGCTTCCATTTCGTTTTCTTTTCTTTTTTAATTTTTTTATTATTATACTTTAACTTCTGGGATACATGTGCAGAACGTGCCGGTTTGTTACATAGGTATACACGTGCCATGGTGGTTTGCTGCACCCATCAACCTGTAATCTACATTAGGTATTTCTCCTAATGCTATCCCTCCCTTATCCCCCAACCCCATGACAGGCCCCAGTGTATGATGTTCCCCTCCCTGTGTCTATGTGTTCTCATTGTTCAACTCCCACTTATCAGTGAGAACACCCGGTGTTTGGTTTTCTGTTCTTGTGTTAATTTGCTGAGAATAATGGTTTCCAGCTTCATCCATGTCCCTGCAAAGGACATGAACACATCTTCTTTTATGGCTGCATACTATTCCATGGTGTATATGTGCCACATTTCCTTTATTCAGTCTATCATTGATGGGCATTTGGGTTGGTTCCAAGTCTTTGCTTTTGCTATTGTGAACAGTGTTGCAATAAACATACGCGTGCATGTATCTTTATAGTAGAATGATTTATAATCCTTTGGGTATATACCCAGTAATGGGATTGCTGGGTCAAATGGTATTTCTGGTTTTAGATCCTTGAAGAATCACCACACTGTCTTCCACAATGGTTGAACTAATTTACACTCCCACCAACAGTGTAAAAGCGTTCCTATTTCTCTACATCCTCTCCAGCATCTGTTGTTTCCTAACATTTTAATAATCATCACTGTAATTGGCATAAGATGGTATCTCAATGTGGTTTTGATTTGCATTTCTCTAATGACCAGTGATGGCGATCTGTTTCTCATATGTTTGTTGCTGCATAAATGTCTTCTTTTGAGAAGTGTCTGTTCATATCCAAAGGAACGGATATCATAAGTCTCTTAGGCCACAGTGCAATCAAATGAGAACTCAGGATTAAGAAACTCCCTCGAAACCTCACAACGACATGGAAACTGAACAACCTGCTCCTAAATGACTACTGGGAAAATAATGAAATTAAGGCAGAAATAAATAAGTTTTTTGAAACCAATGAGAACAAAGACACAATGTAACAGAATCTCTGGGACACAGCTAAAGCAATGTTTAGAGGGAAATTTATAGCACTACATGCCCACAGGAGAAAGTGGTAAAAATCTAAAATTGACACCCTAACATAACAATTAAAAGAACTAGAGAAGCAAGAGTAAACAAATTGAAAAGCTAGCAGAAGACAAGAAATAACTAAGATCAGAGCAGAACTGAAGGAGATAGAGACAGGAAAAACCCTTCAAAAAAATCAATGAATCCAGGAGCTGGTTTTTTGAAAAGATTAACTAAATAGAAAGACCACTAACCCAACTAATAAAGAAGAGAGAAGAATCAAATAGACACAATAAAAAATGATAAAGGGGATATCACACTGATCCCACAGAAATACAAGCTACCATCAGAAAATAAACACCTCTATTCAAATAAACTAGAAAATCTAGAAGACATGGATAAATTCCTGGACACATACACCCTCCCAAGACTAAACCAGGAAGAAGTCAAATCCCTGAACAGACCAATAACAAGTTCTGAAATTAAGGCAGTAATTAATAGCCTGCCAACCAAAAACAGCCCAGGACCAGATGGAGTCACACCCGAATTCTACCAGAGGAACAAAGAGGAGCTGCTACCATTCCCTCTGGAACTATTCCAAACAATAGAAGGGACTCCTCCCTAACTCATTTTATGAGGTCAGCATCCTCCTGATACCAAAACCTGGCAGAGACACAATAAAAAAATAATATTTCAAGCCAATATCCTTGATGAACATCGATGTGAAAATCCTCAATAAAATACTGGCAAACCGAATCCAGCAGCATGTCAAAAAGCTTATCCACCACAATCAAGTTGTCTTCATCCCTGGGATGCAAGGCTGGTTCGACATATGCAAATCAATAAACATAATCCATCATATAAACAGAACCAATGACAAAAACCACATGATTATCTCAATAGATGTAGAAAAGGCCTTCAATAAATTTCAACACTCCTTCATGGTAAAAACTCTGAATAAACTAGGTATTGATGGAATGTATCTCTAAATAATAAGAGCTGTTTCTTATTAAACCCACAGCCAATATCATACTGAATGGGCAAAAGCTGGAAGCATTCCCTTTCAAAACTGGCACAAGGCAAGAATGCCCTCTCTCACCACTTCTATTACATGATTGTATATTTAGAAAACCCCACTGTCTCAGTCCAAAATCTCCTTAAGCTGATAAGGAACTTCAGCAAAGTCTCAGGATACAAAATCAATGTGCAAAAATAACAAGCGTTCCTATATACCAATAACAGAGAGAGAGTCAAATCATGAGTGAACTTCCATTCACAATTGCTACAAAAGAATAAAACCTAGGAATACAACTTACTGTACAAGGGATGTAAAGGACCTCTTCAAAGAGAACTACAAACTACTGCTCAAGAAAATAAGAGAGGGGGCCGGGCGCGGTGGCTCAAGCCTGTAATCCCAGCACTTTGGGAGGCCGAGGCAGGTGGATCACGAGGTCAAGAGATCGAGACCATCCTGGTCAACATGGTGAAACCCTGTCTCTACTAAAAATACAAAACAGCTGGGCATGGTGGCGCGTGCCTGTAATCCCAGCTACTCAGGAGGCTGAGGCAGGAGAATTGCTTGAACCCAGGAGGCGGAGGTTGTGGTGAGCCGAGATCGCGCCATTGCACTCCAGCCTGGGTAACGAGCGAAACTCCGTCTCAAAAAAAGAAAAAAGAAAAGAGGACACAAACAAATGGAAAAACTTTCCATGTTCATGGATAGGAAGAATGAATATCATGAAAATATCCATACTGCACAAAGTAATTTATAGATTCAATGCTATCCCCATCAAGCTACCATTGACTTCCTTCACAGAATTAGAAAAAACTACTTTAAATTTCATATGGAACCAAAGAAGAGCCCACATAGCCAAGACAATCTTAAGCAAAAATAACAAAGCTGGTGGCATCATGCTACCTGACTTCAAACTACACTACAAGCCTACAGTAATCAAAACAGCATGGTACTGGTACCAAAACAGATATATAGACCAATGGAACAGAACAGAAGCCACAGAATTAATGCCACACATCTACAACCATCAGATATTTGACAAACCTGACAAAAACAAGCAATGGGGAAAGGATTCCCTATTTAGTAAATGGTGTTGGGAAAACTGGCTAGCCATACGGCAGGAAACTGAAACTGGACCCCTTCTTTACACCTTACACAAAAAATAACTCAAGATGGATTAAAGACTTAAACATTAAGACCTAAAACCATAAAACCCCTACTAGAAGAAAACCTAGGCAGTACCATTCAGGACAAAGGCATGGGCAAAGACTTCATGACTAAAACATCAAAAGCAATGGCAACAAAAATCAAAATTGATAAATGGGAACTAATTAAACCAAAGAGCTTCTGCACAGCAAAAGAAACTATTAGAGTGAACAGGCAGCCTACAGAATGGGAGAAAATTTTTGCAGTCTATCCATCTGGATATTACAAAGGGCTAATATCCAGAATCTACAAGGAACTTAAACAAATTTACAAGAGGAAAATACATCAAAAAGTGGGCAAAGGAAATGAACAGACACTTCTCAAAAAAAGAAGACATTTGTGCTTCCATTTCTTGAGAGGTGAGTGTCTGTTGGAGCTCAGCCGTATGTGGCCCCAGCGCTGGTCCACTGAAGCAGCTGGCCAGGGCTGCAGTGTGCGGTAGAGGGGTGTCTGTGAGTGGTGCTGCAAAGAGGGAAGATGAGGGGTCTGGGTTCCTGCTTCCAGGTAACGTGACTTTGGATAAGTGATTCAGAGCAGCCCGTCTCCCATGGTGCCTCTGCCATCCTGCTGCCCCCCAAAGGCAGCTGCCATCTCCCCTCTGAGCACAAAAGAGGTTCTCAGAACAGCCAGAGCCCCAGGGCTATAAGGCCTCCAGCCAGATAGAGCTTGACCTCGCCTTGTGTCCATTAGGTCAAAGTGAGACAAGACCGGGGCTCCAGCCTCCTGTCCTTCCCCTGCTGCCCTTCCCTCCTACTCCGAGGGGCACACTCCCTCTCCCCTATCCCCTCTCCCTGATTACAAGTGCTACAAAATTTCCTTGAATAACACCAGCCAAGGTACTGCTGAGATGAATTGGACCCTGAGCAGAGCCCCAGGCTCTCCCCGCAACCCCAGCCCAGGCCTGGAGAAGGGAGTGTCTTGTTCCCCAGGCCCCAGGTGGACAGAGATTCTGGAGCTGCCTCGGGGAATCCTCTTAGTGGAAGCTCAGGTAACATCCCCTGTGATGTCTCGAGTAATATCACCTCCAGCAGTGGCTACAGCGAATATCCCCAGGACAGGGCTTCAGAAGCAGCTGCAGCCTCCACTGGTTTCAGACACCTGGTACTGTGTGTACACAGGAGGTGACAGAGGCAGTAGAGCAGAGGGGCTGAGTGGCTCGAGGGATCCTACCTGGCCTCAAGTCACAGCTTTGTCACTTACCAGCTGCCTACCTGGGCAAGTTACTTAACTGCCCTGTGCCTCGATTTCCCCACTAATAAAATGGAGATAAGAATTACCCTAGTTGTGAGGATTAAAGGAGTTAGTATCTATAAGTGTCTAGACAAGTTCCTGGCAAGCTATGCTCTATGGCAGATTTTTTGTTGTTGTGTTATTGTGTACTTTGAAAAATCCTCCTCCTGCCCCTTCTTATACGTGGGGTTGGTACACATGGCAGACCAGGCATCTGACCACTTAACTTCTGGGTGTATGGACGGTTCTCGCTGTCAGTTCTTCAGGTCTGGGGCTCTTGCTGCTTTACTTCTAGTGTCCTGGCTACTAACAGCCTCATAGAAAACCTAGATCCCATGTCTTGGGGCCTGAAGGTTGGGTGGACTGATCCTCGCAAGGTCCCGGCGTCTCCAGCAGGGGGCGACCGACACCGCGCTGTGCAGGTGCGCAGTAGCTCTTGGGCACACTGAGGGATGCAGGGAGCGCTGTAGGTGAACCTGTGGGCGCGCTGCTTCCCCAGCTCCGTTTCCCAGGTCCGCCGTCCGCCCCGCTTCCGGGAGGTGGAGCCTCCTGCTGTATCTAGCCCAGCCTGTTTCCCTTGGTTGTCCGTAAGATAGGCGTGGTCACCTCTGGACCTGAGGCTTTCCCCCGGCCGGTGGCCCTAGCTACCCAGATCTTCACCCCATAAACCCCTTTCATCCTCGCGTCCACAGAGGGTTTCCAAGTCCAGGCTGCGACCTTCCTTACCCCCGCCCCAACAAAACAGCACACAGGAAAGAAAAAAAATCGCATTTTTATTGATTAATAAACTGGTTGGGGGGAGGGCAAGAATAAGACATGAGGGCAAATACCAGCTTTGATTAGTCAGAAACTTCTGTTATCTGTACAAAAAAAATGAATGTTACAAAAATCACGTAAAAAACTAGGATCAAGGAAGCAGCTGCCCTTGCAAAAAAGAGGGCTCAAGGCACCTGGGAGGCTGAGAAGAGGCCAGGCTGGCCATGGGCGTGGCGGCGGGAACAGCCCTTCCCTCCCGCCCCAGGGGCACCTTCCCCTCCCCTCTCCAGGGTTACAAGTGCTACAAAACTGCCTTGAATACCTCAGGCCAAGGCACTGCCAGAGATGAAATGGGCCCCAGCGGGGCCCCAGGCTCCCCTCCCCCGCAGTCCAGGCCGGAAGAAGAGGGCCTCATTCCCCAGGCCGCAGGTGGGCACAGATTCCGGAGCCGCCTTGGGTAAGTCTTTAAAGGGAGGCCCAGGCTCCGCTCCCTGGGGAGGCAGCCACGGCTGTGGGACCCCCCCCACACACAAAAACACACACACTAAGAGCCCTGGCTGTGGTCAGTCCTGAGTGTGGGCAGAGGGCCCGCAGCCCTGTCCAGCCCCATGACGTGGACTGAGTGAGAGGTGCTGTCCCAGACGGGAGTCCTTGCTGGAGCTGCCATCCCAGGTTGGGTCCTAATTGGGGTAGCACAAGCAGCAGCCCGTGCCCGCCACCTCCACACCGGACTTGGCACCTGGCCCCAGGAGCCCATCAGTGACGGAGTGCTCCCTGATGATGTCCTCCACCCGGGTGATGTACAGCAGCGTCAGCAGCACCCCCAGGAACTGAGAAGAAAGGACAGAGCTGGTGAGGGCCTCCCTACAGCTCCCGGCTCGCAGAAACACAAGCAGCCAGTCCCAAGCCCTCAGGGCTCTGTGTGACCTGGGCAACACCCACAGCAGAAACTTCCAGCACCCACACTGCCCAAGAAGCCCCCACGTGGGCCCCCTCTCCCCTTCCCAGGAAATCCCAGAGAGCCCTGCTGTGCTCATCAGCAAGAGGCCCTCCCCCCTGGTATTCCTGTCTCCACCCCAGCTCTGCCAGACTATCTAGGGGATCCTGGCAAGTCACTGAAGCTTGCCGATCCTCAGTTTCCTCCTCTGTGAAGTGGGCATTATAACAGTGCCTCCCTCACAGGGAGAAGTGGAGCAGCCGTGCCTCCGCAGCACTCGGAAAAGCTTCGCCACCACTGCTATTGCCATTCACCCCCTTCTTCCAGACATGCAGCCCCCTCCACTCCGGGCAAGCCCCGGACTCTATGAAAACAGCTTCTTCACCTCCCCCTCTGCACCTTCTCTGCCCTTCTGCAATCACCCAGTCACACTGTCTCTGAACCCATGGTCTGCCCACCTGGGGAAGCAGGATGCCCAGGAGGATGCCCGCCATGATGGTGTAGTTGTCCATGAACCAGATGAGCACGGCATTGGTGCAGCCTCGCACGTAGATGACGTCCTGCACACTGAGGCGCTGCATGGGGAGGAGCGAGGTCAGCACAGCGGAGCAACTCGCCTGGCAGGAGCCACAGGTAACTGACTCTGCCATTTACTCCAGGTCCAGGCTAGTCCCTCAACCGCTCTGATCCTCAGTTTCCCATATACAGCATGAGAAGGTGGCCCTAGGTACTGGTTCTTAATGGACAGTACTGTTCTCTAGAGAGGGCTGGGGACAAATGGTGGCAATTTTGGTTGCCCCAGCAATCGATGTTGGGGACTGAGGGACTGCTGAGCTCAGGGTAATCGTACTCCACAGACAACTGCCCTGCCTGATGCTTCTCAGAAGTCCCTGCATGAAAAGCCTTACAGATGTTGGCCGGGAACAGTGCCTCATGCCTGTAATCCTAGCACTTCAGGAGGCCGAGGTGGCTGGATCCTGAGGTCAGGAGTTTGAAACCAGCTGGCCAACATGGTGAAACCCTGTCTCCACTAAAAATAAAAAAAAAATGAGCTGGGCGTAGGGGCAGGTACCTGCAGTTCCAGCTACTTGGGAGGCTGAGGCTACAGAACAACTGGAACCAAAGAGGTTCTTCCTTTCCCTTTTCCTTCCCTTCCTCTTCTTCGTTTTGCTCACTCCCTCCCTCTTTCCTTTCCAGTTTTGCTCTTGTCTCCCAGGCTGTTGTAAAGGAAGGAGAGAGGGAGTGATCTCAGCTAACTGTCACCTCCATCTGCTGGGTTCAAGGGGGAAAACGAAGGGAAAAAGGGGGGAAGGGAGGAAGAAAAGGGAGGAAGAGAAGGGAAAAGGAAGGGGAAAAGAAGGGAAGGGAAGAAAAAAGGGGAGAACGGAAGAAGGGAAGGGAGGAAGGCATGAGAAGAAGTGGAGAAGAGGAGAAGGGAAGGGGAGAAAGGGAGAGGGGCAGGAAAAAAGGGAAGGGAAAAACGAGAGAAGGGGAGAAGGGGAGAAGGGGGGAGAAGGGG
>NW_022437034.1:918701-923358 GCF_009761245.1 Sapajus apella | reverse complement strand
GCATGGGGAGAAATGCCAGATATAGGTGATGGGGAGGAAGGCAGAAAATCACATTGTCATGTGTGTACCTATGCAACAATCTTGCATGTTCTTCACATGTACCCCAAAACCTAAAATGCAATAAAAAAGTGAGACACACATGTAAAGTGCTTATCATGGGGCTGTGCACATGGAGAAGTACTGGAACACTGGCTGGAATTATTTGTTTGCAATTCCAGCCCCTGGAAAGGTAAGGGAGGGCATCTTCTCTCCTTCCAAGAGAGAGCGTTAGGCCTCAGATGTCATCTAGGTCATTCTAAATGTCAGGGCTTGATGTGCGGACAAGAAAACTTCCCTCGATCTAGCCGGTTCTCCAGGTAGCCTCAGACCCAGTCATGCCTATTCCAACTGCACCTTTGACCTCCCTGCTGGGATGCCGAACAGGCTCTCAAACCCCCCATGTCCACGCTGAGCTCCTGGTCACTCAACCTGCCTCCTTGCGGTCCTCCCCTCTCAGGCAGTGGCAGCCCCGTCCTTCCTGTGGCTCAGACCAAAACCTGGATACCTCCTTGATTTCTCTCTTTCACTCACCACCCACATC
This sequence comes from Sapajus apella, assembly GCF_009761245.1. Taxonomy (NCBI): domain Eukaryota; kingdom Metazoa; phylum Chordata; class Mammalia; order Primates; family Cebidae; genus Sapajus; species Sapajus apella. The sequence continues at coordinate 922,778 of NW_022437034.1, read as the reverse complement.
TGATACACCAGCAAATCCCGTAGGCTTACTTGTAAAATATAGCCAGAATGTCACCACGTTTCGCCACTTCCACCGCCGCCACCGCCACCGCCACCACCACCCAGCTCCGAGCATCTGTCTTCTCCTGCCTGGGGCCGGGATGCTGTGGGGAGCCCTTAGCTGTCAGCCCCCTGCAGTAACTACTTCATGTGATCATTCATTTTATATGTCAACGTGACCGGCCCATGGGACACCCAGATATTTGGCCAGACATTATTCTGGGTGTCTCTGCATGAGGCTAATGTTTAAATCAGCACTGAGTAAAGCAGATGGCCCTGCCCAAGGGAGAAAGGTCTCATCTGATCACTGAAGGTCTGAACAGAACAAAAGACCGCCCTCCCCTCACTGACCCTAAGAGAATTCTCCCTGCCTGGCTACCTTTGGGCTTCAACTGAAACATTGGCTCTTCCTAGGTCTGGAGCCTGACCAGCTTTTGAGTGGACACTATACCCTCAGCTCTCCTGGGTCTTCAGCCTGCCCACTCACCCTGCAGATCCTGGGACTTGCCCACCTCCATAATTACACAAGCCAATTCCTTATCATCCATCAATCTCTCTTTCTTCTTGGCGTATTACTCTGTTCTTGGCTAAACAGAGCCAGCAAGTCCCTTCTTGGGTAGACCACCGGACTCATGTAATGCCTGGTCAATGTGGGAGTGTGAAGGCCTGGTCCCCACCCCAGTAGGGGACAACTCTGAAGGGCTGCCCTCGGAGATGTGGCCGAGACCCCCAGTCAAACTGAGCTGAGGCCGCATCACTGCCCACCTCCCTTCACTGCCCACGCCTGCTTGTGGCTCCCTCCTTCCACAGGTGCTGGTCCAAGAGCACCTTCCTGGACAAGCTGACCTGTGACCCCTGGATCACTGCATATCAGCCCCTAACCCTACCGCTCCATCTACCGTGTCCTGCACCACAGCCAGGCAGATCCTGGTAAAACCAAGTCAGAATGCCACTCTTCCACTGTGGCCCTGTAGGGCCCCTGTCACTCAAGGGCACCCCACAGTCCTGCCTGTGGCCTTTGGGGTGCCCACGACCTCCCTGACTCCACCTCCTACCATCATCCCCCATGCTCCTCTGCCCCAGCCACTCTGTGCCATTTCTCAAACACCCTGGGGTGATTCCCATCTGAGGCCTCTGCACACGCTGTTCTCTCTGCCAGGCATGCCCCACCCCTAGGCACCTTCCTCACTTTCTTCAGAGCTTCACCCAGATCCCACCTTTCTCAGTTTCCAAAACTGTAATTCACTTTTCTCCTTAGCATTTATGACCCTCTAACTATCTTTTACTTGTTTGGTCAGTTTTCTCCACTAGGAGGTCACCTCCACGTGGGCAGAGACTTCATTTGCTATACCCCCAGAACCTAGAAATGTGTCTGGCACAGAGTAGGTTCTCAGCTAATATTTGTTGAATGAATGAATGAATGAATGAATACAAGTTCGGCTTACACATCTAAGCTTGGGCATTCAGGTGCTGCTGCCCTGGGTGAAGTTCAGGATCGCCCCATGCAGGCCTCTTTGGAAACTCTGCTCCTCCTCAGCATCCCCCCTTCCCAGAGAACTACCCTAAAATGGCAGCTAACATTTCCAAACAAAGCTTCCCTCCCGGCCTGGCCTTTTTTAGAGCTAGTGCACTTGGCACTGGCTCTCTGACTCATGGGCAAGGCCCCCACCCGCAGCTGCTCGGTTTACAGAATCCGGCAGTGGGCACAGAATGGTGGAGATGTCAGGAGAGAAACTTTCCATAACTATTTGGGCCAAGAGTAATTGCAGAGCTCTCCACCTCGTTCCAATCCCGAAACGGTTTCTGGACACATTTGTCAAACACAAGGACTGATGAAGCCTTTCACTTAAGCACTGACCACACAGGACATCGTCCCAAATGACCGAGATGACAGAGCCAAGAGGATCATGCTGGGGAGAGGAGGAGGCTGGCATTTACGTCATCAGGCCTCCTTCCAAGCATCCTGCTGCTGCTGAGCACCAGGTCCTCAAGGCCAAAGACCAATGGAGATACGGGGGTCCTGCAGAGCCAGCTACCCCCACTAAGCTCCCCTGGCCTGGACGCCTCTCCTGCCTGCACAGTTCTCCAGAGTGTAGCTTGGCAACGCCTGCCTGCACTTCATCCTAGCTCTGCCAACCTTGGGCAAGACAGCTAGCCTTTGGGTGCCTCAGTTTCCTCATCTGTAAAGTAGGTAAAATAAGAGTACGTACCTCACAGGGTTGTGAAGGCAAAATGAGTAAATACCACCAAAGTGCCCAGAGCAGGCCTACACAAGGTAGGTGCTCAATAGATGTTAACCAACACCACTAAGAAAGACACAGCCAGGGCCGGGTACGGTGGCTCACGCCTGTAATCCCAGCACTTTGGGAGGCCAAGGCGGGCGGATCACGAGGTCAAGAGATCAAGACCATCCTGGCCAACATGGTGAAACCCCGTCTCCACTAAGAATACAAAAATTGCTGGGTGTGGTGGTGTGTGCCTGTAATCCCGGCTACTAGGGAAGCTGAAGCAGGAGAATTGCTTGAACCCAGGAGGCGGAGGTTGCGGTGAGGAAACTGCTCCACAGCACTCCAGCTGGCAACAGAGCAGACTCCATCTCAAAAAGAAGAAAAAAAGGTCATGGCCTTCCCATGCCAACCCCCAGAAGCTCCACTTTCAGCAGCCCTTAAGAATCAGGAAAGCCTCTCTGCCACCAATTCCTAATTCCCCACTATTCACCCACACCACCCATCTTCAATTTGGGAAGAGAGACAAGAGAAGAGCTGGACCATCTGGGGTCCCCACAGCCCCCCACCCGCCACAGGAGCGGTGGCTACCGTGTTCCGGATGCAGCAGGTGTAGGGCACCCCGCAGGCCAGGGGGCCGGGAGCGCTGCAGTCGTGGTACTGGTTCTTGCTCCAGTCTCGGTAATCCTCCCCGCCACAGCACTTGAACTGAGGAGGGAAGCAAGTGGGAAAGAGGAGCGGCCGTCATCGCCCAGGCCCCGCTCAGACGACAGGAAGGGGCCCTGCCCACAGATGGCCGCAGTTTATTACGTGGGTCACCTTGGTGCAGGGAGAGGCTGTACGCTTTCAAGTCGGAGCTGTCAAAGTGTGGCATGGCTGCCTAGAGGTTAGCGAACCGCCTGTCACTGGAGAGGTGTCCAAGCCAAGGCCGGGCTGCCCCTTATTGGGATATCGGGATGGCGACTAGACACCGGAAGGAAAAGTCCTTCCTTGACAACTGGCCTCTGCCTTCATCTTCATGTCCCCAGGGCAGGTGCTGGGCTGGAAAAGATGGCCCTTAAAGTCCCAGAGACCAAGCATGATTCTGTGAAAGTCCCAGCACCTCAACTGCCCTTCGTACCCGCCCTAGGAGCCGCCCCGTCCAGCTTGGCTGGCCCTGCCCTTAGTAAGGAGGGCATCTGCACCTCACATCCCGCCTGGGGCTCTCCCCTTAGCCAAGCCCCTCCCTACCTCCCCTCCCTGCTCCTGTAGGAAGTAGTTGGTGACCCTCCTGAGGGCTGATGTGTGCCTGGCATTGTTCTGGGTACTGGAGAGACAGGGTGAGCAAAGCAACGCAGCCCCTGCTCAGGTGGAACGCATTCCAGTGGAGGGACAGAGGGTGAGCACTGGATGAAAAGGTCAGGGAGGCCTTGCTGTGCACCCCGGAATGGAGAAATAGGGGAAGAATGAGGAGGGGCGGCTCTAGGTTGGGAGGTCACAAAAGGGCTCTCTGTAGAGAGGATATTTCATCTGAAACATGGAAACAGAAGAAGCCAGCCGATTCATGCAAAGGCCCCACGCAGAAACAAGCTTGTAGTTCAGCAGCAGGTGCAGAGACCAGCAAGCCTGGAACAGAGAGAGTGCAGAGCATGAGGTTGAGAGGCGGGCACAGGCTGGACCATGTGACCTCCTTTGCCAGCCAGCTGAAGCAGGGAGCTGGGACTGGAGGGTTCAACCAGGGCTGTGGTAGGGGTCCTGGAAGCCAGACACCCTTCCAGAGTCCCCACAGTACCCCTTAAGCTACCAGGTTTTGGGACATGGAAGTGTCTTTCTGC
>NW_022437034.1:816588-918601 GCF_009761245.1 Sapajus apella | reverse complement strand
CAGATGGTTGTCTGTAAAGCAATAATAAGGATGGCAGCTCTGCACAGCTGAGCTGTGATGACGTAGAGCGTCATACATGAGGCACTCAGCCCTGGGCCTGGCACCAAGAAAGTGCTCATTCAGCATTAATCACCTCCTACCTCCATCCACCCCAGGAAAAATGAAATCCTAAGCCAGCCAAAGGCGGGTTCCAATAAAAACATCTCACTCTACCCGGAGCAGAACTCAGCTCTCCCGGCCCAAGCTGGCAGGCACATCCCTGGCAGAAAAAGGCTTTCCAGAGGGCCGCACCTGTTGTGACTGAAGGGAAGGTCTGGGCCAAGGGAGCAGCCACAGCAGGTGGCCCTGCGCGTGGGGAGAGACTGGTCCCCACTGGGGGCTGGCACAGGGGCCCAGGCCAGCTGAAGCCCCTGAGGTTAGATCCTAGGAAGTCCTGCCCCTGCTGAGTGGGCCTGCAGCCCCCACTCTGCTTGTTCTCACCTGGGAGTATGTACCAATGATCCCCACAGCTGGCGCTGTGGTCTCACCCTGTGACTGGCACTGTTCTAAACATGTCTCCTGAATTAAGTCAAGGTAATCCTCATGATGATGCCCCAAGAGCTTCCTGTCATTGTTCTGCTTATGCAGGTGAGGAAGCTGAGGCTCAAGTGAAGTTGATGTACAAAAGCCACCCAAGGACAGAAGCTGGCCCTACCACTGCTATTGTTTATTATTATTATTATTATTATTATTATTACTGCACCAACAGATTTAGATGGACCTAGAGGGGAGGGATGGTGTCCCAAAAGGAACAGGATCATCATCACACTCAAGGAGGTATCATGGAAGGAAGGAAGCAGTCTGGTTCAGTGTCCCATATTTGGGGGAAACTGAAATCAGTGAAGAGCTTTCTCCCCATCAGTGCTGTCTTTAACTTGACAAGGAGTGACTTGTCACTGAAGGGACTTGGCAGAGGGGCTCTGGACTGGGGCAGGTTGCTCGCCTCAAGGAAGGAGGATCCTCACCCATTGGAGGGTGGTGTCCTGGGACCCTGCAAGGCTGCCTATAGCAACACCTGACGTTGTTGTGTTTAGGGATGGCGGCAGGAAGCCAGTGTAACTGGAGAGGGACAGAAGGGTAAGAAGGTGTGGGGCCAGGAATGTGGGCAGAGGACTGGCTAAGAAGGTTGGGCCCTGGCCTCCCCATCCTTAGTGGGCGGTCCACGGCCACCCTTGCCGCCCAGCCTGGCCAGCCACCTGCTTTGGGAATGGATAAGTTACCCCTCACCCCATCTTCTTGCAGGGGTCCGGACGGGGAGTTAAGGGCATGGGAGGAGCATCTCTACCCTGAAGCACCTGGCTCACCTTTTTCTGAACAAAGTCCATGATGTTTTTGAAGTCCAGATCGTCATAGTAGTTCTCAATTCCTCTTCGAATGTTGTCATTCAGGAAGTCAATGGTCTATTCAGAGGGAGAAATTACAAAGGAAAAGAACCACACACTCCCAGAGTCCATCCCAAGATTTCCCAGAAGCCTGGATGGGTAGAGAAAGCCCTGCCAGCATGGGGCGCCCCCTCCACTCCCCACCCTGAACACCTGCCCGCTACCTCCCTGCCCACACATCCTCCCATGCCTCCAGTGCTCAGCTGATGCCTGAGTCTCTGTGCTATGTCCCAGCAGGAGTAATTCACTCCACTCCCTTTACAGACCAGACAGCCCAGGCCTTGAGAGGCTGCGGCCATGCTTGGGGACACACAGCTCTGATGCAGCCATGCCTGAGCTGAGACTTGGCTGTCCTGGTTCCAGACCGGTGCTCTTTCTACCGCCCAGGATGGGCCCACACTGAAATCCTCCCTTTGCCCTCCAGAGCCCCTCTCCACACTCCTCTACCATCCAACGTCTTGTTTTACAGATGAGGAGACTGAGGCTTGGGGAGGGAGTGAGGTCACAGAGCAGGCTGGGTGGGGTCTTGCCAGGGCTGGAATTCGGGTCTGCTGATCTCCCTCAGGGGCTGCCCTCTTCATCACTGCAGCGCTCAGTCCCCCTCGGCTGGGGCTGGGACAGTCCCCGCCCAGAGGAACATGGCAGGCCGCCCTCTCCCAGCCACGCTGCACTTTCTGGATCAATAGCCCAGCTGTTGTGCTGAGATCCGAGAGCACAAAGGGCCCCACAGTAGGAAGGGGTGGGGGCAGGAACGTGGGCAGCCCAGCTCACTGCGACAATCGCAGCTTTCAGAGCACGGAGGTCGAGTATCACAGAGACTGCAGACAGAGAGGGCATTCTCGGCTCTGGGGCCGGACAGAAGAGCCAGACAATTCCTGGGGGTGGCACCACAGGGTACGCTGGGACAACAGAATCCTGGCTCCAGGCCCCATCACAGCTCACTTCTCCTCTCTGGGCCTCAGCTTCCCCACTGTGAACCTCTAGGCCTGTCTTTAAGGTAACTTCCAGCTCTGAGGATCAAAAACCAAGTCCCAGAGGGGCTGTCAAGCCTCATAATCAAGGACACCGTCCCTGCAGCGACCCAGGCATCAGCTACTTCTTTTAACTTCTGAGCCTCTGTTTGCTTACCCACAAAATCAGGAGGAAAACACTCTCTGCCTCATAGAAATGTTGTGAGATTTCAATAAAAAGCTGCGAAGGTGTTTAGCAGGACACCAGGCATATCGTAGTCCTGGTGTTATTATTCTAGATTTGCGTCTATTCTTCCAGGAGACAAATACCCTCTGGCACTATGTCACACCCACATCATTGGTGGAAAACAAATCCAATGGGAAACTGAGGCCCCAACTCTTGTTCAAAAAACTGACTGCAATCGAGGCAGCCTCTAGGGCACAAATTCTGGCCCCTACTGTCACAAATATTTTGCAGCCCAGAGTGGGGTGGCTGGTCCAAGGTCACCCAGCTCGTCACTAGCAAAGAGACGCCGGGACCAGGGTGTTAACCAGCCTGACACACTTGAAGGTGCTAAGATAAGAAACCAAGGTTCAGTTTTGGGGCCATCTCCCAAAATTATCTCCAGGATCAGGAAAAGAGGAACAAAGACTACAGCACCCAGTTCCCCACTGAGCCTCCCTCTGCTCAAAGCCAAGGTAAAGAAGGAGATGGGCTCAGGGAAACCGGCCTCCCTGGCCAGAAGGAAAGCCCTCTGCTGATGATAAACAGCAGCCCTGGAATGGGCCTGGGACTACAGAAGACTGGAGATAGCCCGAAGAGAAGAGAGGAGATGCAGGCTTCTGTGAGCAGCTCTCAACTCACCAGCCCATGGCCCTTCGAGGGCCTGGCACTAGGCCCCAGGGCAGAAGTTGGGTGGGAGGATTGCCTTCCAGCTAAGCAGCTCAGGCAGAACAAGGACTGTCGTGGCCCCAGGTCCACCCTCCCAGATGCCCCCAGGTCATGAAGCTTTTCCACACTTGGGTGCCTGCTCCTCTGGGTGATGAAGGGACAGGACAGCTGGCTGGGATATGGTTGAGGGTGCCTAAAAAAAAGGACACCAGGGTGGGGCCAGTCTGCCAGCCAGGGTGGGGCAGAGGAATGAGCTCACAGCATGGAACGGCACCCTGGGCTGAGCTACGTACACATGGGGTTCCGCCAGGGTCAGGGCCTTACCGAAGGCCACATGTCGGGAGGTTCCTGCCAGGTGGCTTCCCCCTACTCCGGAGGCAACATAGACACAGTGCTGGCCCACCATGTCCCTCTGCACCTGCCCTGGCCCACTGGCCTACTCACAACACCCCCACTGGCCACTATGCTGTTCGGACTCCCCCAGAGCTGGCAAGTGGGTGGGATGAAGGTGGGAAGCCCAGGGCAGGAAGGAAGAGAAGCAGCAGAGTAGAGTCTGCCCTGTGGCCATGGGGAAAGGCTCTGGCTCTCTGCTGAGCAGCCCCAGCCTGCCTCCCCAAACCCTCCCGGTGCCTGGGCACTTTCCAAGGTTCGATTTCGAGAGGGGCCTCTGAAAATTAGGCCTTCCATCTGGTAAGCTGAACCCAGTTGCTGCGGAAAGGGCGGCCCCGATGGAGGCCTCTCTGAGTGGGCAGGAGCGACAGATGTCCCTGGGCTTCATGGACAGCAGCTGCCCCCAACGCCCGTCAGGGAGCTCTTTGGGGCTCTTGCAAGTATGCGCTACTTGTGCATGTGTGCACGTGTGCATGTGTGCCAGGAGATGAGGAGGACACTGGGATGGTTCCGTGGGGGTAATGGGGGGTGGGGGGTGTGCATGACAAGATCCCATGAGGTGAGCTGGCTGTGCAGTTTACCTGTAAAGTGCTATGCCAACACTGACAGCACTGGTAACATTCAGAGACACCAGGGAGCCACTCAGAGGACAGGAAAGAATTCTAGCTTCCTCTGCCATTCCCAGAGGCCCAATGTACCCAGTACCACCGCCCCCACCCCATTCCCCTCTAAACCAGGCCATGCCAGCAGAGGCAGCTCTAGTGAGGACTAAACCAGGCTAAATTAAGCAAAGAGTAAGCAAACATCAAAGGCCACAGGGTTTGAAAGCATGTTGTTTAAAGCACCAGAGAAAGCTATGAAGAACTGTCCTTTCTAGCTTTGTCTTTTAAATCTAGTTTTAAAGATATCTGAAGCCTACACATCACCTCTCTCTCAGGGTTTTTTAATGAATGAAGAATTGAAGGGAGCGGGGCATGTGGCGGCATCTCCTCCAGCACAGAGGCCAGAGGGATAGAAAAAGGAGTGGAGGGGCCAGCGGCTGGAGCCTCCCACCAGGCCAGCTGCCTGCACAGGACCAAGACCCCCTCTGAGAAAGGAGCAGCCTGGGGCTTCTCCAGGCTGCCTCTGGCTAACACCGCTTCCACGCAGACTGAGACCTGAGGCTGGGAAGGCCCTGCTGCTGGCCTAGTGCAGACCTAGTTCTCAAACTTGGAGGACGAGCTGGTCACAGTGGCTGCTGCCTATAATCCCACTACTTTGGGATGCCGAGGCAGGAAGATCACTTGAGTCCAGGAGTTCGAGACCAGCCTGGGCAATATGACGAGGCCTCATCTCCACCAATCAATCAATCAATCAATCAATATCCAGGCATGGTGGCATGCACCTGTAATCCCAACTATTCAGGAGGCTGAGGGTGGGAGGATCGCTTGAGCCTGGGAGCTGAGGCTGCAATGAGCTGTGGGTACACAACTGTACTCCAGCCTGAGTGACAGAGCAAGGCCCTGTCTCAGAAACAAAACAATATAAAAACTTGGAGGAGAGGTGCGTGGCCTAGGATTTTCCTCCTTCCTTTTTGCCTGGGGCCGAGCCATCATCTTAGCCTTTCCCCTGTCCCTCTAGAATGGGGACTTGTTCTCATTGACCCCACACCCTAGCCTCTGCTCCAGTCCCAGTAGAAGCCCAATCTGCCAACCTGGAGTGGAAGAGAACCAGGGAGCCAGAAGAAAAGAGTACGTGGGAAGGGGCATGTGCAGTGAGCAGCTCCCAGACCCTTCCTCAGACCTGGCCGGAGTCACAGGTTCATAACCATGGTGGGGGAGCGTTGTGTTTCAGTGTCCCTGGGACTGGGGGCTCCAGCCTCACTCCCCAACGGCCGTCCACAGTGGGGCACACCTCGGGGGGTGTCTGGCCAGACCAGCAAGGAGCACTCTCTACTTCTAGACGGCCAGCAGTTCTGCTATAGGTGGGCAGGATACACAGCTGGCCCTCCACATCCATGGGTTCTGTACCCGCAGATTTGAACAACAGTGGATAGAAAATATTTGGGAAAAAGGAGCAATAAAAATAACACAACAGTAAAAAATAATACAAATTAAAGAACAATGTACCATAAACAACTTTCTACACAGCTTTTACACCGTATTAGGTATTTGGTTTTCTTGTTTTGTTTTGTTTTTTTGAGACAGAGTCTCGCTCTGTCGCCCAGGCTGGATGGAATGCAGTGGCGTGATCTTGGCTCACTGCAGCCTCCACCTCCCAGGTTCAAGTGATTCTCTTGCCTCAGCCTCCCATAGTAGCTGGGATTACAGGTGTCCACTGCCATGCCTGGCTAATTTTTGTATTTTTACTAGAGATGGGGTTTCACTATGTTGGTCAGGCATCTCGAACTCCTGACCTCAAATGATCCACCTGCCTCAGCCACCCAAAGTGATCTGGGATTACAGGTGTGAACCACCACACCTGGCCCTGTATTAGGTATTTATAAGTAATCTAGAAGTGATTTACGGGAGGATGAGTGCAGATTATATTCAAGTACTACACCATTTTACATAAAGGACTTGAGCATGCATGGATTTGGGTACCCTTTGGTGGGAGGGGCACGTCCTGGAGCCAATCCTCCTTGGACACCAAGGGCAACTGTATATATTCAGGTGCTTGGCTGAGAGAGCCCTGGTGCCACCTACTTTCTCCTGCCTCTGGCCTCAAGGTTGTGCCCTGAGCCAGCTTGTGCCAGTGCCAGGATAAAATAGGCAGGCTGGTGCTCCCTGCTGACCACACTGTCAGGTAGGACCACAACGCCCACTAATCCTGCCCTGATAGTAGAGAGGAGGCTGAGATGGGGGTATAGACACACCCACTAGTGCCCAGACCCTCCAAGTGCCCACATTCAGCTGCATGTGGCTGGGAGCATGAGGAGCTGCCCACCTCTGACACCTGACACCCTCAGAAGAAGCCCCAGAACAAGCTGGGACAAGAGCAGGGGTCAAGAGGGCTGAGACCCAGACAGCTGGGGAAGTCGCTCAGTCCTCCTCCAGCCCCTGGCTGGGGTCAGGGCGTCATACTTCCCCTGCTCCCAAGGCCTGCTCTGTGCCCAGATCCCCAGTGCACGGCCACTTGCCCCTGTATCAGTGGAGAAGCTGCCCCAGTCCAACTGTCAGGCCACGCTGGCAGCAGAAACCTTGCCCAGGGTCAGGGGCTGGGGGAGATTTTTCCTTATATCCAGGAGTCTGTTTAGCTGGCCATAAACTGGGCCTGGGCTCCAGCCAGGAAAGCACTAACCCATAGCCCCTGGAAAGCCACAAGCTGGCCAGAAGCTCTGCTGTCTGCACAGAGAGGCTGCCCCACGGGCAAATGGAATAAAGATTTCTCCCCTGAAGATGCTGGAAAGAGAAGCAGCATCTGGATCTGCCAGCTCCAAGCAGAGGCTCTGACAAGCAGAAAAGAGGCAAAAAGAGGGGCAGGTAGAATAGAGGAAAAGGGAGAAGCAGCCCCATGGACAAATGGAATAAAGCCCGTTTCCTAAGACTCATAAAACAGGAAGTCCCCTGGACTCCAGGGGTATAGACTTGCCTGTGGTTAGGTCCCACTGCAGGAGGCCCCGGCAGAACAGGTGTGGTCCCTGCTCCCACCTGGGCTAGAATGACAGGCACTCCCATGAACATTTTCACAGGGCCAGAACCTGGGCCATCTGAGAGCTCTGCACAACCCAGAGTGTGGGACAGCACCTGCTGCCTTGACAGCAACTGCTGACAAGAAAAATAATTTGTCTGGGTATAGGGTGCACGCCTGTAGTCCCAGCTACTTGGGAGGCTAAGGCCGGAGGATCGCTTGAGCCCAGGGGTTCCAGGCTGTGGTGAGCTATGATCGCACCACTGCTCTAGCCTGGGCGACAGAGACTCTACCTCAAAAAAATAAATAATTTTTTTTTAAAAAAGATAATTTGGCCCACGGTCCTGATGCATGTCTCAGCAGTGACTGTCGATGCACCAGAACCAAGCTGTCTGGGGTGGGGAGGGGTGCAGGCTGGGCAGTGGACACAGGGAATGGGGCTTCTGCAAACATGCCCTGCTCTTCAAGCCCCGCCTATGGCAGCAATATAGGATGAGGCCAAAGGAAGATTATGGGAGGAAGACGGAGCCCTGGGTTGGAGTCTGCCCTGCTCCACCACCAGCTTCTTGTGGGGCCTTGACCACGATATGCCAGAACCATGCCCACTCCTTCACATGCATTCTCTCACCAAATCTGTGAGCTCGTAGGTGTCGCCTACTAATCCAAGAGGCCAGGTAACTTGCCCAAGGTGGCACAGCTAGTATGAGGCGCGTACATCCTGCCTGAAGGAGCTGAGGACCGGGAGCCACGAGAACCTTTCCAGCTCTAAGGGGCCCTGATTCTGCAAGCCCTGCCAGGGCCGGGACGCCAGGCATCACCCTGTCAACCTGCCCCTCCCCTCACTCCTCTAGCCAGCAAACGGCCTCTGCCAGTACTGCCTCCGAAACATACAACAAATCGCCTTTTTGGCCCAGCCCCACCGCTTCCACCTCGGTCCAAGCCGTCTTACCCCATTTCCAGGATGGCCCCCACAGCCTCCCAGCTGGGCCCCCAGTTAAATTCTCAACTCCCCACTGTCCATTCCTCAACTCAGCAGCCAGGGTCAAATATAAACTGGGTCACATCACTTCCCACATAAGACTCTCCAATGGCTCCTATCACCTCTAGGCTCCTAACTCATGGCCTACAAGGACCTCTGTGACCTACCTCGCCAGCCCTTTCGACTTCACCCTCCGCCCCTCTCCACCTCACCCTCCCTCAGCCACGTGGCCTCCACACTGTTTTGCTCACATGCCAAGCTCATTTCTGCTCAGCTTCCCTCTGCTGGGACCTCACTCAGCGGGCAACTTTCACCACTTCAGCACGGTCTTCCCATCTCCTCCCCAGGCACTCTCACGTCAGCCTGGTTCATTTTCTTAGTCGCCGCTTTACTTGTTCAGTGCCCATCATTCTCAGGGCAGGTTATCTGCCCTGCTCACTGCTGCACCCACAGTTAACAGCCCAAGGCACCCACAGTGGGTGCTCCATATATTCGTGGCCAATACACAAATCCACAGGCCTACCTGGTTCCGGAAGATCAAGGCCACCACACCACCAATGAGCTCCATGATGAGGCAGATCCCCAGGATGTACATGAACTGGAAAAGAGAATTCAGAGACTCACCTGGAGCAGGGCAGAGGGCGCGCTATCTGCAGGGCACTGGAAAATGACAAATCGAGTGGCCTTGCAGCAGTGCACTAGAAACCAGAACTGCTGCCCATCATGGGAGGATGGTTTATGAAGACCATGCAAGCACACAGAGAAGCGTCCCTGGGGAGCTCCTATCCGCTCCCGCGTCTCCGCCCCTTCCTCCTATAAGAACGTGGACGTGGACAGGCATGCCCCAGGGAAACCCACCTCTGGAGCCAAAGGGCAGGACTCAGCTGTCCCAGCCAGAGCCTTACTTCCATTTGTCCCAGGGGTCTATGTGGAAGAGCATGCCCTTCCCCCACCACGATGAGGGGAGCTGGGCCTCACTGCCACTGAGCTAGAGGGGCCAGGCCTGGCTTAATGGGCAGACTGGGGCAGTATTTCCAGCTCCCCACAGAGACCCCTCAGATATGACTTCCCAGATCCCCCAGAGTGGGTGAGGGGGATGCCTGAAGCTTAGAGGATATGCATCTCACCTCTGCCCTTTACTAGAGAGCAGCCATTGTCCAAACTGATTTCAGCAACTTCCAGCCTCAAGCAGCACCGAAACCCTTCTGGTAGGGGATTCCCGTGTGAGGAGAGACAGTGAGGTCAAGAGACACATGAGCGCAGAGTAAGGGATCTGCCTCCTCACTACCCCCAGCTCTGCGGAGTCATCCCTCACTCCACAATGGGATGCAGGTAGGGTTGACTCCCCATGCCCCATCCCAGAATGGGCACATGGCCCAAGCCAGGCCCACCAGAGTATTGGGACTTTGGCCAGAGCTGGTAGGAAGGATTCCCTGGGATCTAGAACCATAAGAACTCTGCTAGCCCAAGGCAGGCCGTGACTACTGCAAAGGGAGCAGCCCCCGCTGGGAGGGGCTGGGGAGACTGCCCAACCCTGCCCAGGGGCGCCATCTAAACCTCTGGACCCAATGTGGGTTTGCTGGTTGTATGAGCTAACAACTCACCACCACCTCCTTTTGTTGTCTTTGCTTGCTCTCATTTGAGTGTGGTTTTTCCTACTTGCAACTGAGGGTCCCGATGAACACAGAGTTTAAGTAAGAACAGTATTCAAATCAGCTTTTACATGCAGAAAGGGAGGTGGCCTGGGCACTCTTAGGCCAATGCTGTCAGATGGGCTGATCTAAGAAACTCTCTAGAGGAGCCGGTTTGAGGCAGGGACAAAAGAAACTGAGCTACCCAAGGGCACACAGGCAGGCACCCCAGCTCTCCTGGGGAGTCCCAGCTGAGGGGTGGTGCGGTCCACTCACTGCTTGGAGAAGGAACAGGTTGTCACGGAGGGATGCCAGCACACCAATGAAGGACACCATGAACATGACGACGCCCAGGAGGATGAGGATGATGGCCGGAGCCAGGAAGGCACTTTCGAGGGTTTTATATTTCTGCCGCTCGACCTCTGCATAGATCCCCACGGACAGGACCAGGGCCCCGATCAGCTGTAGCAAGAAAACAGAGGGTGAGAGAGAGACTGAGGTCACTTGATTCTCCTGCAAAGATCTGGGGCTGTGGTACCTGCTGTGGGGGAGGCTTGTCCTAAGTTATAACACAGAAAGGGCCCTGTAAGGGGCTGAACTGTGTTTCCCCAAAATTCCTCTATTGAAATCCTAACCCCCAGTACCTCAAAATGTGACTCTATTTGGAGACAGGGCTCTTAAAGAACTAATTAAAGTCAAAATGAGGTCACCAAGGTGGCCCTAATCCAATATGACTGGTGTCCTTATAAGAGGAAGAGATTCCCCCTCCCCAGACCTTGGCGACAGGACCGCACAGGATGGGGCGGGGAAATAATAAAAAATAAATAAATAAATAAGAGGAAGAGATTAAAACAGACATGCACAGAGGGAAGACCGTGTGAACACACAGGGGAAGGCAGTGTTTACAAGCAAGAGAGGCCTCGGAAGAAATCAACCCTGCCACCTTGATCTTGGACTTCTAACCTCCAAAACTGTAAGAAAATAAATGTCTGTTATTTGGGTCATTCAAGTCTGGTACTTGATGTTATGGCAGCCCAAGCAGACTACTACAGACCCAGTGTGGAGATGCCACTTTAGAGGACAGTAAACATCGCTTCTCAGCATTTTGGCTAAGATCAAGTGTAGAGAGTATAGATGGGTTGGGGGAAATGCTGCTGGCTGGAGGGTCCGAGAACATGGGTTCGAGCCCCAGCTCCACTACTGGTGAACCCTTGGCTTTGGACAGGCATTTGACCATGTGAGTCTGTGTCCTCATCTGAAAGACGGGCATGAAGACATTCACTTCTGCACTGCTCACACCACGGCTTTCACGAGAGAATGAACGTGGAGACACTACAAACCCAAAAGTACAAGGCCGTGTAATGCATATGAAACAGGCAGGTCATCCAAAGGAAATTCTGGAAGTGCTCAAGGGGACAGACATTTCACACAGTACCATAATATAGAATTTACTTTCAGGATGACCTCTGAGAAGGCTAAAGGTTGGAGCAGATGGAATTTTGAGGGAATTTGCCAGTAGAATCCCTCATTCTCAACTGTTCTTTTTTTTTTTTTTCAATATGGGGTTTCACCATGATGGCCAGGCTGGTCTTGAACTACTGACCTCAGGTGATCCACCCACCTCGGCCTCCCAAAGTGCTGGGATTACAGGAGTGAGCTACCACACCCAGCCATTCTCAACTTTTCTAACAGTAGAAATACTGCTTTAGAACACTCCGTAACTTTCCACCAGGAAAACCCAGGCTCCTTGCTGCTTGTCAACTGCCCACACCAGGGTGTGCAGGTGTGCCCACCCCAGGGCCTTTGCACAGGCAGTTCTGACTGCCCCAGACCCCCGCATGGCTCACTCTCCCACCTCCTTCTCTTCTTCGTTCAGTTGCCACCTGCTCAGGGGGCCCTTCAGAGCCAATTTATTTACAGGTAGAAAGTCCCTCCCTGTGAAACTCCTGATCTCCTTTCTCTTTTTTATTTTCTCCTTTGCACTACCAGTATTTAACATACTACACTATTTCTGTTTTGTTTTGTTTTTTTAATCTGTCTTTCTCACTAAAACATAAGCTGCAGGAGGGATTTTTCGGTTGCTTCAGGCATCCCCAGCACCCAGACATCCTGACACTGAGAAAGTATTATCAGCATTTATGATCAACGTCTGCTGAATGAACAAGGCCTGGACTTTCCAACAGACCCTTTGAGTTCAAGTCAGGCACTGTCTACCCAGTCCTCTGCCTGTCCAAGGATTCTGACTTTCTGGGCCACATGTTCTGGAGGACAGGGACAAATCATCAGATAACTGGACTTCTCCACTAAGCTGAAGGCAGCATGGGAGAGTGAGTGGAAGACATGGCGCTGTCAGCTAGGGTCCAAGGAAAGGAAGAGACGATGCAGACAGATGTTGGCGGGAGGTGGCATGAGCATAGTCACCCCAGTGTCACCACACGGAACACCAAGCAGGCCGCCCCTCCAGCCAATCACAGAGCTGCCTGAGCCTTAAACTGACTTCATGGGTCTCCTTACCTATCATCATGTCCTCAAGTAGATGCCCGTGACCTCCTTCTAAAGAGGGCTAAGTCCTGAGTAAAGGGAAGTGACTGCCTCCTCCTAAGCTTGGATGCGTGACAGGGATGCCAAAAGTCAAACAAGCAGACCGAGCTTATGCAGAAACACTGGATAACAGAGGATTACCAAGAAATCATCTCATTTGGATCCAGTACTCTGCTATGTTTCCAGGCTAAGTGCCATTCTCCTCGGTTTGAAAAGTTAATCCGGGATTACTGAGACCCTTCCCCCAAATCTAGAAGGATGCCTTTCCAACACACAGGCCAGGAGGGGCTCAAGACACTGACAGCTCGGCCACCAGCCACTTACTAACAAGTTAGCTTTATAAGGCAGGACACACACACACACACACACACACACACACACACACACACACACACGTACTCACTCCCTATAGGAAAAGGGAGACCATGAAAAATACCTACTTTTGGTAGAGAAAGGCAAACCAGAGACTAATTGGTCAGTCATGCTGCAAAACCCAAAACATGGAGAAATCACTGAGGATGGCCTAAGTGCCCCAGGTCCTCGGAGAGCAATGGTGAGTAGCCTTTAAAAAGCCAAGGCTGGCCAGGCACGGTGGCTCACACCTGTAATCCCAGCACTTTGGGAGGCTGAGGCGGTTGGATCACCTGAGGTCAGGAGATCAATACCAGCCGGAACAACATGGTGAAACGCTGTCTCTACTAAAAATACCAAAAATTAGCCAGGCATAGTAGTGGGTGCCTGTAATCCCAGCTACTCGGGAGGCTGAGACAGAAGAATCGCCTGAACATGGGAGTCAGAGGTTGCAGTGAGCCGAGATCATGCCATTGCATTCCAGCCTCGGCAGCAAGAGCAAAACTCCATCTCAAAAAAAAAAAAAAAAAAAAGCCAAGTCCAAGCTGGGCAAGGTGGCTGATGGCTATAATCCCAGCACTTTGGGAGGCTAAGGTGGGCAGATCACTTCAGGCCAAGAGTTCGAGACCAGCCTGGCCAACATGGTGAAACCCCACCTCTACTAAAAATTAGCCAGGCATGGTTGCACATGCCTGTAATCTCAGCTACTTGGGAGGCTGAGGCAGGAGAATCTCTTGAACCTGGGAGGCAGAGGTTGCAGTAAGCAGAGATCGTGGCACTGCACTCCAGCCTAGGAGACAGAGGGAGACTCCATCTCAAAAAAGAAGAAGAAAAGGAAAAAAAAAAAAAAAAAAAAAGCCAAGTCCCCATCCTCAATGACTCCACCCAAGAGGAATCACCCACTAAACTCTAACCCTGGACAAGCAAAGGAGAACTGAGGCTCATCTACCTCAAAGCAGAGAATCATAGTTAAATAAGAACCCCACAGAGCATGAAAGTTGTCAGAGCCCAGGCATGTAGTGAATAAAACATTCAAGGACTCAGGTACTCCAGGGTGGCAGAGGTGGGGTTTTTTCTTTCATCTTGATGAAAAGCATAATTCTCACCCTGTCACAGAACCAACACAACTATTATATCTTAACATTTTCAGAACTGGACTGATATACTTTTAAAATTCTATATTCCCTGTTGTAAAAAGAAATCCTTCTTCTTCTCTGGCAGGATGACAACTGACATCCTTCCCCCTTCCCCTGTCCCAGCCTGTTCCCATTCTTCCTTCCACAGCCTGGGACTGTGCTTCTGAGTTAAGGTACTCTGCTTTGAAAACCATCCCCCAAACACCAGAGCTGCCACTGACCCCAGTGCTGAGCAGAACTGGCCCCAGCCCTCTCCATAAAGCCAGTCAGTGGCTTCTTTTACTTTTACAAGCTCCCCAGAGTCCCGGGACTCACTCCAGAACAGCCTTGCTGGCAGAAAACAAAACTTCCCCTGCTCTGATCTCACTCTGCCATTATAAAGCATTGCCATTTCCTTGCTGGTTACCCTTGAGACATTTCCAGACCACAAACGCCACGGGAAAAGCTCCCAAAAGCAAATGTAAACCCAGGACTCCCTCAAGCCATCCTAGGCCCTATTTCTCCTGGTCCAGCAGAAGGAGCTGCCACCCCAACCCTCCCAGCAGCCTGGCAGGCAACTCCCAGGCAGTTCCCCATACAGCACAGACCTCTCCGGCCTCCCCATTCAAATGCTCCCAAGAGCAGCGGGCATGGGGAGAGGCCGGCATAAACCTTCCCAAGGACTTCAAAATTTCCAAATGATATTTACATCTCCGATGACATCAGTTTATCCATCTGAGGATAAAATTATCTGTCAATGCCAGCATGCAATCCCATCCGCTCCACTCTGCTAATTATAGCCTTCCACCAGGCAGCCGGCCACTCAGCTCTAGTGCAGGAAGCAAATGGCCCATCTGTCAAGCAGGACAGCCTCAGCTAAACAGGGTTGGGTGGGGTGGGGGGCACATGCCATGCCCATTTGGGGCCAAAGAGGGAAAGTGCGTGCTGCTGGCAGCACGCAGGCCAAGCCCAAAAGCCCAGGCTTTGTGAACCACGTGGCGTCTTCAACAGGCTGCAGAGGAGCCCTGTGGGCCAGGATAAACCAGGCCTGAAGGTCCCCTCTTAGCCCTGCATCCTGGAACCCTGCTTCCTCTTGTGCAGGGAGGGGCCCAGTTCCAGGCAGCTGCTGGGAAGCGGGAGGCTCTGTGAGGCATTCCAGCACCTGTGTCTCCTGAAGGAAGCATCTGGTCACCCATCCCGGCTGGCTCACCCCAGCTGGGGCAAGTCTGCGCTTAATGCTTAATGAGGACTGGCAAGGCCCATTTTCACCCCCAAAAGGCAAATACTAGGCTCTATTGTGTTCTAGGCCCCATATTACACTCCGTAGGCTCACAAGGGACCAGAAGACTATTGAGAAGGGAGAGGCTGGAGCTGACGGTCCCATGGATGGAATTTAGGGAGCTTTCAAACTGGAGACAGAAAAATCCACATCTTTACTTTTGTTTACCTCTAGCTGAAATATCCCTTCCATATGGGATGTGGGCAACAAACTGAAGAAGTATTAACAGCGCCTGCAACTTTTCACCAGTATAAATCACATTACAATATTTTGAATATCTTAAAATGTCATTTACATTCCTCATTACTTCAAAATTACAATAGTATTCCCACTGCTAGATCTTGTGATTGAATGTACTGATAAAGCAGCACATTATTACATCAAATATTTGGTTGTATAAAATTGCATCCTACTATAATTGGTTTCTTTGTAACAGTGTGTATTTCATTTTATGCATTTAAATATCTTGTTCTGAGAAGGGACCCACAGGCTTCCCCAGAGAACCAAAGGGTCCCTGGCACAGAGAAATTAAGAACCCCTGGGCTACACGAAGCAAATATCATTCCTGCCACAGAGAGGTGAAGAGGGCTTTAGGAATTTGAACAAAAGTGACGGGGAGGAGGGAGAGAGCAGAACGTCAGTATAAGCCCCTGTCAGAGCCTGCAGTTCCTGGAAGGCCCTGAGAACCACTTCATTTCGCACCAGTCTCATGGAGCTCTCAAGGTCCAGGGCTCCGTATTGGACCAAAACAAAGCGCTTTTCAGAGATTCTAGCTTGAAACGGGGTGGGGAAGAGCTAAATTCCAAGGCTTGAGAGAGGTTTTGAATAAAGTGGGACTAGCAGGGCCCCCTCCTCCTGCCCAGCAAAACCCTGCACCCCCCGTTCGGAGGCCCTCTGCCGCAGGCCCATCCAGCCTGGCCCCAGGCCGTGCCCACCCTGCAGACAGCCAGCTGCTCTGGAATCTGCTGCCCCAGCTTCTCCTGTGCAGAGCAGGGTGCTGGCGGGAGCAGCAGAGGCAACAGAGGAGACAGGAGTTCTGGGCCTCCATGGGTGAGCTCAGTACCCTTGGCCATGTCACTTCCCGCTTATGGGCCTCATTTTTCACCTGTAAATCAGTAAAGCCTGTTGGCTCTTACAGTGATTATGCTGTGACACTATCCTGTCAGGGGTCATACCGGCATCATCTCAACCCCCTTCATCAACACATCCCCCCACACACCAAGAAACGACTAACCTTGTTTCATAGACCAGGCTCAAAGAGGCTAAGCAGCACAGAACCCCTTGAAGAGTCAAGATTCATAACCAAAACTCCTCTGGCTGGCCAGCCACTAAGGCTACCAGATAGGCCTTTTGTGAAGAGCTGTGGAGAAGAGGGTATGAAACAGCTTTGCAAAATACAAAGTCAACAACAGCAAAGCAGGGCCCCCTCCTCCTGCCCAGCAAAACCCTGCACCCCCCATTCGGAGGCCCTCTGCCGCAGGCCCATCCAGCCTGGCTCCAGGCCATGCCCACCCTGCAGAGAGCCAGCTGCTCTGGAATCTGCTGCCCCAGCTTCTCCTGTGCAGGTCAGTGGGATGGAGGTTCAGTGTAATGGGCCCTATAGCAGTTGGGTTGGGGCATTGCCAGGATCTCCTATCCCTGATCTGTTTTGCTTTCCTTACGAGAAAGGGGAGTGGGATGGCAGGAACCCAGCTACCTTGGGGATGTGGGAGAGAAGACTGTTTTCTCCTGAGTAAGTTGGTGAACACTTACTGAGCCTTCCCTGGCTCATAGCAGGAGGGTTAGAGCACGTGCCTTTTCCAAAAGGATGGGCTCTACCTTCAGAAAGGAACCTTGTAGGAGTGGTGAGGGGCAGCACCAGCGAGAGACACTCTAGACCTGTGCTGTCCAAAATGTGGCCACCAGCTAACTGTGGTCGAATTTAACTTAAAGCAAAACAACACGGAAAGTTCAGTTCCCCAGGCACCAGGGCCCCGTTTCAAGAGCTTGCTTGCCACACGTGGCCTGTGGCTACCGCACGAGGTATTGGCATCATCTGGGAAGTTCTCTCACCACTGGCCCTACCTGTGCTTGAGGAATGGGGCTCCCCCACAACCCCAAATCAAAGCCAGCTCTTAAGAAAGCAGCAGAGGCTGCCTCCCACCGCCGGCAAAGGAGCATTCACTGGTCTTTGTCACTAGCACTTTGCTGTCAACCCTGCCTTGACTCTGGACAGGACTTCTTCCTTTATAAAAACTGGACATCAGCCGGGCACGTCGGCTCACACCTATAATCCGAGTACTTTGGGAGGCTGAGGTGGGCAGATCACAAGGTCAGGAGAGTTCTGGCCAACATGGTGAAACCCCATCACTACTAAAATACAAAAAATTAGCCAGGCGTGGTGGTGCGAGCCTGTGGTTCCAGCTACTCAGGAGGCTGAGGTAGGGGAATCGCTTGAACCCAGGAGGCAGAGATTGCAGTGAGCCGAGATTGCACCACTGCACTCCAGCCTGGTGACAGAGCAAGGCTCAGTCTCAAAAAAAAAAAAAAAAAAACCCTGGCCATCAAGTACGGAGAACCTGGTTAATTGTAATCCTTGGTCCCTGAAATTTTCTGGCACAGCCTGCTTTTGTTACTTTTTCTTTTCTTTTCTTTTTTTTTTTTTTGAGACCCTTTGAGACAGGGTCTCATTCTGTCATCCAGGCTGGAGTACAGTGGCATAGCTCCCTGCAGCCTCGATCTCCTGGGCTCAAGTGATCCTCCCATCTCAGCCTCCTAAAGTACTGGGATTACAGGTGTTCAACCACAGATGAATGTGCCTGACTGTTCGTTACCGTTAGTAATGTCAGAGTGCCATTGATCAACCAGTCCTTCTGTCCCCACTGATCTGCTATGACCCCACTGTCATACCCTAAGTTTCTACGTACGCCTGGGGCTGCTTCTGGCTATCTCTTCCATTGGTCATTCTGTCTGTCCCTAAACAAACCTCCTTATTGTAATGACTTCAATTTAACAACACATCATGCCATCTGGTAGGCCAAGGCTCTCCTTCCCGTCTTCTTCAGAAGTGTCCTAGATATTCTTAGATCCCAATTCTTCCATATACATTTCAGAATCCTCTTCTCAAGTCTCAGGGAAAAAAAAATCAACTGGGCTTTGATTGGAACCACAATGAATCTATAGATCCTTTTGGGGAGAAATGGCATTTCTACTCTAACAGATCTTCCTGCTCCTAAATGGAATAAATAATAAATATTTATTGTTTGTAAATTATCCCTTTATTAGTGTTATCTTATTATTTTTTTAATTTTTATTCTTCCAGTAATGGCTATAAGCAACCTTTTATTAATCTTATTAAATAAATAATCCCTTCCTAATTTATGACTTCCTTAAAGAATTATGACTTCTTTAACAACAGTTCTCATTGTCTCCCTTAAGCTTTCCATGTTGTCTGAGGAGAGCTGGAGAAAGACATCTAAAAGTCTTGGGTTTGTCAGTCCAAGGGTGACAAACATGGCCTTTGGAAAATAAACCTCTCTAGGAAGCAAAGTGGGCACAGCAGACTGTTTTGCTACCCCTCCTGTTGGCAATAGTTACAGAAACTTGATTTAAAAGACTCCCACAGGCACAAAGCACATTCCAGGCTGTGAAGGAGCTAAGCTGGGAGTTTTGCAAACCTCAGTTATTCAATCCAGCCAGGGCAGAGAGTGGAATTTCTAATCAACAACAACAACAGATGAATGAAGCACAGGGTGGGGGTGGCAGGTGGCATACCCAGAGCTGTTCTGGGAAAGAGTTTGGGGTCAGGAGGTAGGAATGGTAGAACAACTGACCAAGGCATTCTGAAAGAAGATGCAGAGCAATTATTTCCTCCTGGGGAAACCAGAGAAGGACTTTGAAGGATGCACAGAGTTTGACTTTATGCAACTGGACCCTCCCTGAGCGCAGGGACTGGCCTAATATATCTGCTGGAAGAATGAATCTGAGAAATGCTTTATGGCTTCAGATGCCTGTAAGTCCAAAGAAGGAACTCTGTGATGATCCCAGTCTGGAACAGTGCCTTCCAAGGCTTAAGGATAAGAATTACTCATGGTTAATCAGAGAACCACAGAAACAGCCATGGAAGGGAGAGTCAAGAGCGACCTCATCCCCACCCAACGCCCTCCTCGCCTTGCTTTTCTTTCTCCCTTGCTCTCCAGACCTCGATCTCTCTCCCCACCTTCCGTGTGTCTGAACCAAGAGAGTCAAGTGCCTGCCTCTCAGGGCTGTGTCTCCAGTGTTCATGGGCAATGGTGTCTGGGGATTCTGCTCCCAAATCTCAGCCCTGGTGGACCTCCAGCCAGCCCCCAGACCCAGCTGACACGGTAGCCAGAGGTCAATCAAAGCAGAAGACAGTGCTCCCGGATACACCCTGGACATCTGGCCCTGGCAGTGAGACAGGAAGTCCCCAGCTCAGGCCACTGCAGGCAGCATCCTCCATCTGGGGTTGGAGCTCCAGCTGAGGGGGTAGGATGGGAATGGAGACTGGGATTCTGAGTATAGGCTTAGGGAGCCCCGGGATGAAAAGCTGGGTGGGGAGGGGGTGGGGCTTGCTTCCTACCAGGGCAACCACACCGGGGTATATTCCTATGTCAAAGTGCTGCTGGGCACTCCTCCTCCTCCTTCCTCTGGCCAGGACTGTGTCCCTCTGCTGCCTACAGCACCCAATCAGCTAAGCCTCCACCACTCATAACTGGAGGCTGCCGCCGGCAGGAGTGAATAAAATGACCAGGTCTTCCTTCTCTCAGGTCCTTTGAAAGGAGACAGGGGCTCACAGAGGTGACAGGAGGCCTTTGTCCTATACAACGCCTCCAGTGCAAGGTCCTAGCACCCTTTCGGAGCCCACCCTGTCTGGAAACTGGTCCATGCATCCCCTATTCCTCCACTGGCCTGGGGTCTTTCCCAGAGACTGCCTAAGAGTTATCCTCGCAGGGCCCAAAGTGAGGCAAGAGGAGTTCCAGAGATAGGGTCCGGGGCGCCCTGTGGTCTCACTCTCCTGACCCCTCTGGGCCGCTGAGGGGAGAAGCCACCATGAGGGAGAGCCATCTGAAAATGGGCAGGCAGTGGGGACGGCAGGCAGGGGACGAGGGTGGGCAGAGACGAAGGAAACTAATAGCAGGAGCCGAGGATGTGAGGCTCAGCCAGGACTGCTGGCTCCAGGTGACACCTGGCTGAGTCAGGCGTGTATGAATTATCTCTGTGCAACTTGGGCAATGTTAAGGCTTATTATTAAGTATTTCATGTTTCTTGTTTTTAATGCTAGATGTACTTTTCTATGTAAAAAAGAGAAATGCATCAAATCACTTTTTATATATGTGGCCCTTGGTTTATTCTTTCCCCCTTTGCACAGAATCCCACATCTGAATTGCACCCTCTGCGTCTGATAGAAGGCAGAGGGGGCAATCAGATCTGAAGTGTCAGGAATGCACAGGGCCTTAAGGAAGATGAAGTGTCCCAGCCCAAGGGCTCATGTCTCCAAAGAGGACAAAGGGGAAAGGGAAGGAGCACTGGGCGGCCATATGGGCATCCTAGGTGCCAATCTCAGCTCTGCCACCAACTCTTTGACCTTGGACAGTCCCTTACCCTTTCTGAGCCTCAGTTTCCCAGTTGGCATGACAACCCAGAGGGTGCCTCCACTGCTCCAAGAGTGCATGGAAACTCGCCTCGAATCCTGGCACATCAGCAGACTGCGGGTGGCCCGTCTCCTCCTCTTGCCCCATCTCCTCCTCTCGCCCCACACACTTCTCTGACTCCACCCCTACAGGCTGCCCCCTGCTCTCCCACCCAGCCCAAAGATGTCACACCTCGGCAAGGGTAAAACCCCAAAGCGGACCACAATGCCCTCCCTCCCCAGCCTTGATGAAGGCACACACCTCCAGCACCGCCTCCCACAGCAGCCTTCGAAAGGAGATGGTTTTCTGGAAATAATAAAGCCAAAAGGGGCTTATACCCATCCTCCAAGCTCAGCTCAAAGCTCTCCTCCCATCGCTTGAGCCCAGGAGATCGAGGCTGTAACGAGCCATGATCACACCACTGCACTCCAGTTTGGGTGACAGAGCAAGATTCTGTCTAAAAACAACAACAACATGCCCTCC
This sequence comes from Sapajus apella, assembly GCF_009761245.1. Lineage (NCBI taxonomy): Eukaryota > Metazoa > Chordata > Mammalia > Primates > Cebidae > Sapajus > Sapajus apella. Next base: position 897,330 of record NW_022437034.1, on the reverse strand, counting down.
TCCCCTGGGAAGCCTTCCTGGATCACCCCAGTTATAGGATATCTCTCCACTTCTGAATATCTATAAAGCCAACAATGGGAAGCCCTTGCTGGTAGTGATGTTATGCCCTTTGGACAGAGAATTCCAGGTATCTTTTATGGATAGCATGCAGGGCATGGTGGTAAGATCCAGCAACACACATACAACTTTGACCTCAGCAACTTCACATCTGCAGGTGCTATGCAAATGCGTTACGATGTCCCAGAAGTTCACAGAAGTTTGGTGGCTTAGCTACCAGACCACACGCTCCTCAAGGAAGCCAGACGGAAAGTGGTTAGGGCCCAAGCCAGTTCACAATGGCCAAAACAACCACAATGTCCTGAAGCCAGACACCACGCAGAAGCTCCTGGCAGCCCACAGGCACTCGGTAAATGTCACTTCTTCCCCAGTAACCCTGTGGCGCTGTTGTAATGCTGACACTTCAAAACCCAATTCAGAAGCCAGAAACTGTTTCCCCTTCAGAGCCTCTTTGGTCGAGGGTTAATTCCCAGGGAGGGGGGAGTCCCTACTCTGAATTCCAAGGTAACACTCACTGATTCTACATACATTAAGCACCTATTATGTACATTGGGAATAAGCAGACAAGAGGAGTTCCTGTCCTCAAGGAGCTCTGTCTGGTGAGAGACATACCAGCACACCAACACATGTGGCAGTAAGCAAAACCCTGGGGTAGACATGATCAAGTGTCCAAAGAGGCCAGACAGAAGGAGACACTAAATCAGAAGGGCAAGATCAGGGAAGGCTTCCTGGAGGAGGTCATGTTTGAACTGAGTCCATTTAATGAACAAGCAAGCATTCCTAAGGTGAACAAGAGTGATAGGGAGTTCCAGATGCCCATGAAGGTACCACAGGAACAGGAGGTCAGCAGAGCTGGAATCAAGGACAGGCGGAGGATGAGGCCAGGGAGGTTCACGGAAGCCAGAGCGCCAAGGCCAGGTCTAATGGGTTAAGCCAAAAAGTCCATTTATTCACATGGCATCTACCGACTGAGTGGTTGTTCTATATTAGGCGTTGTTTAAAGCCACTGGGTCTCCAAGTTGGTGGCCTCAGAACTCCTTTTCATTCTTAAAAATGTTTGAAGATTCTAGAGCTTTCGTTTATGATGATATCCATCAATTATTTACCATAAATTAAAACTGAGACTTATTTTAAATATTTATTGGCTCATTTAGAAATAACAAGAGACAGTTGGGAGCAGTGGCTCATGCCTGTAATCCCAACACTTTGGGAGGTGGAAGGTTCACTTGAGTCCAGAAGTTCGAGACCAGCCTGGGCAACATAGGGAGACCCCATCTCTACAAAAAATAAGAATTAGCCAGGTGTGGTGGCATGACTCTGCAATCCCAGCTACTTGGGAGGCGGACGTGAGAGGATGATCTGAGCTCAGGTCAAGGCTGCAGTGAGCCGTGACTACAACACTGCACTCCAGCCTGGGTAGAGTGAGACCCTGTCGAAAGAAAAGAAAGAAAAAGAAAAGAAAGGCGAGAGACAGAGAGAAAGAAAGAAAAGAAAGGAAGAAAGATTTATATGTTAAATAGCATATTTTTTATTTTAAAAATTCTCCAAAACAACACACAAAAACTGAATGAGCAGAGTGGTGTGGGATTTGCCTGTTTGTAAATGTTAACATCTAGCTGCTGAGAAGGCAGCTGGATTCTCAGATCTGTTCCTCATTGGCTCCACTGCCACATCAAGTGTTCGGGTGCCTCTGGAATACTCCATCACATGCTCCCTAGACAGTGAGGATGGGAGTCTTAGCGTTACTATGAAAGTGCTTCTAAATGCAAGAGCCCCTGAAAGGGGAACCCAGAGGTCCCTAGGCCCACTTTGGGAGCTACTGTTTTAAGAACTGGGTATATAACGAGAGCAAGGAAAGAAAACCACAAAAATCCCAGCTTTGGTGGTGCTCACATTCTAGCTGAGGAGAGGCAAATAAGTAAGAAAAATCGATACTGTGTTATGGTTATAAGTGCTACCAAGAAAAATAAAACAGGGAAGAAGGACTAGGAAAGCTGGGGAAAGGGAGTGTCAGTGTGGCCAGGGAAGGTGACATTTGAGCAAAGACTTAGAGTACAGGAGGGACCAAGCCACATGGATACACGAATGAGCATCCAAGCAGGCACCATGGCCTTGGGATGTGCCTGTGTGTTCAAGGGGAACGGGGCTACTGGAGAGAGAGCATGGAGGAGATGAGGCAGCGGGCTAATCAGGTGGGGACTCTGAGGCCCCTGAGAAGACTGACTTTTCCTGAGTAGGTGGCAAGCACTGAAAGTTTGCAGTGAAGTGCTCTGTTCCCACTGTGATCTTTTTTATTTTAAATAATTGAGACGGGGCCGGGCACGATGGCTCACGCCTATAATCCCAGCACTTTGGGAGGCCGAGGCGGGTGGATCATGAGGTCAAGAGATCGAGACCATCCTGGTCAACAAGGTGAAACCTCGTCTCTACTAAAAATACAAAAATTAGCTGGGCATGATGGTGCGTGCCTGTAGTCCCAGCTACTCAGGAGGCTGAGGCAGGAGAATTGCTTGAACCCAGGAGGTGTAGGTTGCGGTGAGCCGAGAGCGTGCCATTGCACTCCAGTCTGGGCAACAACAGCGAAACTCCGTCTCAAAAAATAAAAAAATAAAATAATTGAGACGGGGTCTTGCTATGTTGACCAGGCTGGTCTCAAACTCCTGGGCTCAAGCAATCCTCCCGCCTTAACCTCCCAAGTAGCACTTGCCCCCACGCCTGGCTGTGACCTTTAAACGAGTTGCTCAGACTGCTGTGCAAAGAGACTAGGAGATGGAGGTGGGAGGGGGCCAGTCAGGGAGCTACTGCGGTGACCAATGTGAGGCGACAGTCGCCTGAATCACAGTGGGCACGTGAAGGTGTCCAGAAGCAGGCAGTGTATTTTGAGGCTGGAATAGGGAAATCACTGAAATAATTTAAGCAGGAGAGGGAGTCTCACAGTCAGATTAACTTTTAAAAGTTCTTTCACCAGGGTATTTCACATCAGCCTATGTGTTCATTATCATGGGGAAAGGTGCCTTTGCAAAGGAGAGGGCTGATCAAGTTCAGGATGACCAACCATGGTGTGGCCAGATAGCACGCACCCCCTCATGTGATATTCTGTACCTCCTGCTGGACCCAGAAAGTCTGAAGTCCTGCCTGCCTCGCTGCCTCAGCTGATCACCTCACACCCCCTGCCTGTGTTCGCCATTATCCCTGATCACCCAGCGGAGCTTTCCCCAGAAGTGGGGAGGGAGCTCCCAGGCCCTCTCTGGGCCCACCCCAGCCCCTCAGCACCTCAATGAGGTCCCAAACCCAAAGCTTATCAAATCCTGTGAAACGCTCCTGTAGGAAATATGTGGCCTGAACCTAATCATGGGGAAGCTGTGAAGCTGTGAAGCAAATCCAGACATTCTACAGATCAAGTGGCCTGGAAGCTTCAAAGGACTCAGAAGAAGTAAGGATAGTCTGGGCTGGGGGAGATCAAAAAGACAGAGTAGAGCCAAAAGTAATGTATGAACCTTGGGTGGATCCTGGAGTGGGTAAAATATCAGCCACAAAGGACATGTGGGGAACGAGGTGCTTTCCAACACCATCAACCAGTTCTGATTCTCTTGAGAGACCAGCAGGATGTCCTACAATTTAATTCAGCTCTGACACTGTTAAAACGTGCACTTTGAATGAAGAGACCCCCAAACAGGCTTTGTGTGAGCAACGTGGCTGTTTATTCACCTGGGTGCAGGTGGGCTGAGGCCAAAAAGGGTATCAGCGAAGGGCGGTGGGATAGGAGTTGGTTTTATAGGTTGGGGCAAATCTTTTGGGGAGGGGGCAGGGGTGTTACGGGGTAAAATCAGTTACAGTGGTAGGGGTAGGGGCAAGGAGTATACATTACCATAAGTTCAGTTACAATGGCAGGTGGGGTAAGGCGTAAGAGCAGTTAAGATGGCAGGGTGGGGCGGTGGGATATTCACAGAGCAAGAACAGTTAAGATGGCAGGGTGGGGTGAGGAGTATTCACATTATTATAATAACAGTTTAGACGGCAGGGTTGGGTAAAAGCCTTAGTGTCTGGGGAAAGCTCCGCTGGGCGATCAGGGATAATGGCAACACAGGCAGGGGGTGTGAGGTGATCAGCTGAGGCAGCGAGGCAGGCAGGACTTCAGACTTTCTGGGGTCCGGGCTTGCACATGGAGGCCTGACAGACACCATCTACCTGGAGTTAGCATCAGATCCCACAGGTTAAAGAGATTAGGCTGGGCACAGTGCTCATGCCTGTGATCCTAGCACTCTGGGAGGCTGAGGTGGGCAGACGCTTGAGCTCAGGAGTCCGAGACAAACCTAGGCAACGTGGCAAAACCTCATCTCGACAAAAAGTACAAAAATTAGCTCAACATGGTGGCATGCACCTGTAGTCCTAGCTATTTAAAAAACTATTATTATTAAAAGTAACAGCAAAAACTGCAATTACTTTTGTACCAACCTAATACTTGGGAGGCTAAGGTGGGAAGATTGCTTGAGCCTGGGAGGTGGAGGTTGCAATGAGCCAAGATCAAGCCACTGCACTCCAGCCTGGGTGACAGAGCAAGACTGTCTCAAAAAAAAAAAGAAAAAAAAAGCCTAGAAGATTGCCTGACCTTCGGATGCCAGTCATAAGTCCAGGGCTCAAACTCTGGCTATATCAGGGGTTCCCACAACCCCTTCCCCAAGTTGAGTAATTTGCTAGAATGGTTCACAGAACCCAGGGTTACTTATGCTAACCAGTTTATTACAAAGAATATAACTCAGGAATAGCCAGAGGTAGGAGATGCAGGGGCAAAGTGGGGAGGGAGCTCCCAGGCCCTCTCTGGGCCCAACCCAGCCCCTGTGCACCTCAATGAGTTCCCAAATCCAGAAGCTTATCAAATCTCATTGTTCAGGAGTTTTTCTCTTCTACTGGTGGAGGGTTGGGGAAAAAAAAGTTTTACAGAGAGCTCAATCTCCAGCCCTCAGCCTCCATCCCCACCCTTTCTGCCCAGCCCACAGGCAGGCTGAACAGTCCAGCCCTCTAATTATGCGGTGTTTCTGGTGATTCGCCCCACCCTAAGGTCATCTGGGACCTTACCCTCAGTCATCTCATCAGCATAACCTCAGGTGTGACGAAATGGACTCATTATTAATAACAAAAGACATTCCCGTCAGGAAATTCCAAGGTTTTTAAGAGTGCTGTGCCAGGAACTGGGGACAAAGACCAAATATATTTCTTATAACACAAGGATATCATAAGAAACGTGGCTTGCATATAGGACTCAAAAGTTTGACTTAATGGTGATTTTTTTTTTTAATCAGATGGACAGCAGTGGTGTGAGGAAGAATGAACGCCCTTTTTGGGAAACTGAATGCTGGAGTATTCAGAGGAGTGGGGTCACAATGACTGTGGCCTCCTTGTAACTGGGCTGGCAAAAAAAAGAAGTGGTGCATTTAGAGACAGCTGTTAAGATGTTCACAACTGACAACTCAAAGGTGGGCAGATGTTCTTTAAATTCTTCTTTCCATTTTTCTGTGGGTTTAACTTTTTCAAAAAAAAAAAAAAACACACACAAAGTCCATTTCTCCCATCGCAGCTTGATACAGGAACTACTGATGAGGGGATATCCAGCCACCTGGTAATGCTCCCTGTCTGGTATGAGAGAAGGGGGCTCCTTGGCCCTACCCCAGACATCAGAACCAAGAAACAAAGAGCCACTGCCCCACACATCAGTGCACTAACTTCCCAAGAGCCATCATCGGGCCATACCAGGGTATGCAGAGTCTCCCCAGGTAGGCTGTGGACACCCAGCTGGGAGTCTTTCAGTTCTTTAGAGCATCTTCCCCCAGTGTCTGACACAGGGCCCAGTGTGTGCAACTGGTGATTAAGGGTGAGCATTCAGGGAGCCTTGGGTCTGACTTCCAGACAAGGATCAGCTCTCCTAATAAGAACGTCAGGGAGGTGTGAGGGGAGGCTGGGGTCAAATGGGTAGGGACAGTTTTCCAGCAAGCCTTTCCTAATCGGCTTTCTAAATTTCCCTAAGCAACAAAAGGAACCAGCTGGCCCCAGTCTTGGATCAGGTACAATTTAGGCAAGTAACACATCACCGTCCCCACCAGGACCCCAGAACCTATAACATTCAGGGCCTCAGAGGTCACCCCTCAAGTTTCAGATGCACTGAGATATTTTTTATCAAAAAGAAACCCAATACAATGTATAAACTGTGATGCTGGATCCTGATTTTTTTAATGCACTATGAGAGATGTTTTAGAAGTTTTTGCATAAACTTAGTATTTTCTTAGGCATAATGGTGTTGTGGCTGTATCTATATCCAAAAACATTCTTTTACCTTTTCTATAGCAAGTAAGTTCTATGTTTTCCAAAAAGAGGTTTATGTGTTTGTGTGTGTGTTTTGTTTCGTTTTGTTTTCTTTTCTTTTTTTTTTTTTGTATGGACGTCCTTTTTGTTGATGTTTTGTTTTTTAGAGGACACAAGTTCTCACCCTGTTGCCCAGGCTGAAGTACAGTGGTGTGATCATAGCTCACTGCAGCCTTGACCGCTTGGGTTCAAGTGATCCTCCTGCCTCAACCTCCCAAGTAGCTGGGACTACAGGCACCTGCCACCACACCCATCTAAAGAAAGAGGCTTGTTTACTACAGGTCTGAGTCTTCCTTTGTCTAAAGCTCTAGATTCAGTGCCATCACGAAAGTCTCAGTGGCCACAGGCAAGGGTCAGCTCACCAGAGGCCTGGGTCTGGTGGCCTCTTCTGGCCTGGAATTAATGCCCAAACAAGATGTTTCACTAACTGCTACCTGGCGCTAAATACATGCTGTAGTGTGAAACTACCTATGGCATCCAAGTGCACCTATTAGGAAGCAGGATGTGAAGGGCATTGGAACGTGCCCCTCACTGCCTGGGGAAGAGGCCTGGGGAAGGGAGAGGGAGGGTCGTTTGTCACCTTAAATCCTTTTCTCCCCTGCTTTAAGAAAATCAGGACAAGAGAAGATGCATGCAACAAGCCAACATGAGCATGAAACCCTGTGCAGAAAGTGGCAGCCGGGAAAGGAGGCAAAGGTAAGGAATGGGGCTCCCGGAGGGCTAGGGCTGATGTAACCCAGCAAAGAGCCCAGGCCAGCTGGAGGCGCTGGGCCACTTAGGAGCTGTGTGATGCTGGACAGACCATCTCCCTCTGAGCACCGAATGCCTCTCTGCTGTGACTTGGGAATATAATGGTCACGCAAAGGAGACCCTGAGATGGCGAAACTCCTGTGTAAACTGTGAGACACTGCACCATAATGAGAAGCCACTTCCTTCTGTAACAGTCAGCAGGACACAGACTGTGTTAAGTGTCTACACCTGACCAGGACGTGCCACACTGCCTAAATTCCCAGAAAGGAGCTGGAAGAAACCACTGAGAACTCCCAGTGTCTCCCAAGTTCCAGCCATTCTCTTACCACGGTCTCCACATGGTCCAGTTGGCCAGCTATTTGCACTATTATTAACTCGATGTTTTAATTTAAACCAGCCGGCTTTTCTTACTCTAGTAAATATGGTCCTGACCTAAACTAATCAAGATCTACACAATCACAAGTTTGAGGTACTAATTAGTTTTTTAATACACATCACACTTCCCACATGCATATTAAAATGTTTAAATGTTCCCCCATGGCCCACCTACAATCATCTTGTGCGCCATCAGGAATCAGTTGGGGGTGGGGAGGGCGGCAGGGAGGGGGATGCTGATCTGGCCCAACCCCCTGACTTTCCAGATGGGAATCTGAGGCCCAGAGAAAGGCTGGCACTCCCACAAGGTCACACCGGAAATTAGTTCTCACTCAGCAGCTGCGACCCAGGACTCCCAGCTCCCAGGCCAGTGCTCTGTCCGCCACAAGCAGCCCTCCCTCAACAAGAACAAGACTTCTCACGCCCTGGCATATCCTCTCCAAAAACAGAAAAATTAAAGGATGCATTTCCGAAGGACAGTGATGGCAGGCCCACTTCTGCCTTGCTGCAGCTCCAGAGAGCCAATGGGACCTTGGCCCTGGCGTCTGGTGCCGCTTTGGATAGTCTTGCTCCCTCCATCTGCACACAATGTGGCCACCGGCCCACCTCCCTGTGGGAGCCTGTGGCCTCTGCCCTGGGGAGCTGGTGCCACTCCAGCAGAGCCTCGGGGAGGATCAGAGGTGCCCTCATGCCTAGAACATGTTTGATGAGTGACTAAATGACCAAAGTAATGGACAAACAACCCATCCCCAAAAAGTCCATCTCTCTAAGACAAAAAAGTTCTCCCATAAAAGCAGAACAAGCATCTAGGACAGGAAGGAAGCGAGTAAGTCTGCCAAGAGAGAGAGGCTTCACACCCCACCTCCAGCTCTCACGAGTATGTTACCTAACTCTGAGCATCTCCTTCCCAAGTGCAAATGGGGCAAGAGCAGCGCTGCCTCTTAGGCTGCTGCAGGATGAAACAAGAGAATGGCTAGAAAACAGCTCAGCCCAGAGCCCGGCGCACAGCAAGGGCTCATTAACTGTTAGCTTTAAAGACAACATAGGACAACCCAGGAGGATGCAAAAGGCACAACCCAGCTAGACAGAGCTTGGGGAGAGTTCTGGCTAAAAGTCAAGTTTCATTCCATGTGAGGCCAGCACCAAGAGACCACAGCGGAGAAGGAAGATACGGTAGGAATGAACAGGCTGGAAGTCTGCCCCACAACATCTCAGCATCCGTGGGTCCCTGAACATCTCCTGCCCTCATCTTGCCTCTGCTCTGAACATGAGTCCACCCGCCTAGTGGTTGGAAAGCCAAGTGGCCACTGCCACCCCTAGGGGAGCCCAGAACCCAACACCCTGAAGCTAAGCGTCTCTGCCACAGCCTCCTGGGAGCCGCTGGCCAGGCCTGCTAGGACTCGGTGAGTGCCAGCTTCTGAAGGGGACAGGGACAGAGCTGGCTCAATTTTCCCTGTGACCCAGTCCCTCCCGGATCAGAGGCTGAATCAGAACCAAGCCAGAGGCATGACCAGGGTTCCTGCAGCCTGGGTTCTGACACCACAGGGAGCATTCCTCCCCTCTCTGTGAGAAGTCACATGTCAGGCCTCTGTCCCCGCACCCTGGCTGGAGAGGAAGCTCCTGCATTGAAACCACTGGGTAGTGTCCATTGTCCCCCCTGCACGCTAGAGAGTATCCCATTGGCCAGAGTTTTAGAACCAGGGCACATGCTGGGTGGCCTGGGGCTTGGTTTCCTTCTCTCTGTAAGGAAGGGGTAGCACTAGATGCCCTCTACAGCCCCTCAAAGTTCAACCCACTGGAAGTCCAGGCCACATGCTAACTGCCCCACACAATGGGTGACCCTCCTGTTCTGAAGGCCGTAAGGCAATCCCACATTTTACAGCTCAGCTTGTCAAGCAGTTTTCACTATTTTCACAGCCGGTAAGTCCTTCCTGGGAGCTAGACTGCATCCACCTTCCTCGGTTTTAACCTTTTTCCGTCAGGTTTTCCTTGCAGAGGGGAAGCCCCAAGAAGCCAGCTGTAGGGCATGGCCGCCTGGCCTGAGGCTACCAGAAGCCTCACTCCCCACGCCTCGCTCGTCCCTCAGCCCTTCTGTTGTCGGCACAACCCACATAAGGAAGGCAGTTCTCAGGGCCCTGCTCAGTTGGGCCTCTCCCTAGTGAGGACACCTGGGGAGGCAGAAGGGCTGGCATCCTCCTAAGGCTGCCCGAAAAAATGACCACAGATGGGGTGGCTTAAAACTGAAGTTTACTCTCTCACGGTTCTGGAGGCCAGAGGCCAAGGTGTCTGCTGAGCCACACTTCCTCCAGAGGCTCCAGGGAGAAGCCCTCTTGCCTCTGCCAGAGTTGCTCAGCTTCCTCCGTCTGCACACAGAGGCCATGTACTCAGTTCCCTCAGTGTGCCTGTGGCCTCCTCTTCTGCCCGTCTCAAATCTCCCTCCACCTTTCTCTTATAAAATATGCTTGACACTGGATTTAGGGCACACTCAAGTCATCTAAATGATGAAATGATTTCATTTCAAGATTTTAAACAGAATTATATCTGCAAAAACCCTTTTTCCAAATAAGGTTACATCCACAGGTTCTAGGACCTGGACATACCTTCATACTTTTTTTTTTTTTTTTCCCTGGGATGCTCTGTTGCCAAGACTAGAATGCAGTAGCGCTATCTCGGCTCACTGCAACCTTCACCTCCCAGGTTCAAGCGATTCTCCTGCCTCAGCCTCCCAACTAGCTGGGATTATAGGCATGCGCCACTTCTCCCGGCTAATTTTTGTATTTTCAGTAGAGACAGGGTTTCAGCATGTTGGCCAAGCTGGTCTCGAACTCCTGACCTCAAGTGATCTGCCCACCTCAGCCTCCCAAAGTGCTGGGATTATAGGCATGAGCCACTGAACCCAGTTAGGAACATATCTTTTTAATGAGGCCACGACTCAACCCACAACAGAGGTCACCAGTCACAGTGAGAAATCAAGGCCTCATCCTTCAGCTAACTGGCCCCTAGCTTATCACCATGACCCCAAGCAAGGTCCTCTCCCCTCTCTGGCCCTCTTTCACCATCTGTGAAGTGGGGATAGACCACCACCTGCCTCACCTACTGGGGGCCAGAACTGCACGTGACTCCTCTGGAGATCACAGCCAGCTTTCCAACACAATAATCCTGCATCGAGAGTTCTCAAACTTGAATATCATTTAAGGACGAAAAATTATCACAGGCCACCCCACAAGTTTCTGAATCCCTGACTCATAAAACTCAAGCCTGATTCTATAGAAACTTCTAGTTACAAAGTTAACTGCACAGAAACCTTTTCTTTAGAGCACATAAAAGAATGTTTTGAAGATATCCAAAAGGAAAACAAAATTCTAGAACTCACAGACTCACCTCTCTCCCACAAGATACATCTGGTTGTCTGCAGGAGAATCCAGCTCCCAGAGTCTCCCACATCTGCAGGCCGGTGGTCTCCACACATCTCCACCAACCCTTCCTCACCCAGATGGAGTCCCACCAACTCCCTCTGCACTTCTCCCAAACCCCTGGCTAGAGTGTTCTCTTTCATTCTGGGCCTCTTCAACTGTGTTTGCTAACTTTCCCCAGCTCAGAGAACCTGTCCAGGTTGTAAGAGAGGTCAGAAGAAAGTTTCACATCACTCAGGATTCAGCTGCAGAGAAAGGTGTCCTGGAACCTGTCGGTACCATCAGAATTCTCTTACAGATACCACCCTGAGCTGCAGTTTCCACTCCAGCTGCACCTTAGAATCACCTGGGAGAGTTGAAAAATTACAGGTAAGGCTGGGCATGGTAGCTCAAGTCCACAATCCCAGCGCTTTGGGAGGTGGAGGCAGGTGGATCACTTGAGCCCAGGAGGTCAAGACCAGCCTGGGCAACATGGTGAGACCCTGTTTCTACAAAAAAAAAAAAAAAAAAAAATCTTAAAAATTAGCCAGGTATAGTGGCACACGCCTGTGATTCCAGCTACTCGGGAGGCTGAAGTGGGAGGATCATTTGAGCCCAGGAGGCCAAGGCTGCAGTGAGCCATAACTACACCACGGCACACCAGCCTGAGTGACACAGCAAGACCCTGTCATTAAAATTTTTTTAAATAAAAATTATAGGCCGGGCGCAGCGGCTCACACCTATAATCCCAGCACTTTGGGAGGCCGAGGTGGGCAGATCATCTGAGGTCGGGAGTTCGAGACAAGCCTGACCAACATGAAGAAACCCCGTGTCTATTAAAAAAATAAAACATAAAAATAAAAATTACAGGTGCCTGGGCCTACCCCAGACCCACTGAATCAGAAGCTCTGGTGATGGGGGGGTGAGGGGTGGACATGTGTCCTTGTGAAATCCTCCCAGGGTAGGAAGCCTTGAGCCATGAAGTCGAGGTCCACTGGCCTAGAAGGTCCTGTCTTTTGACTCTGGGAAGTGACTCAGTCTCAGAGTCCTGCACAGCCTTAGTAGCCGACATCCCACTCTTATGCACCTAGGTGATGGTCCCAATCTGCCACAGAGTGACCAGAGGCTGGTCTCAGCCCACTACCAGCCACACTGTGCCCATGCCTGCACTGAGTGCCCAGAAATGAACACCCTGACCCCAAGCACCCCTGCGGTCTCCCCACACTGCACCCAGCACAGCCCAAGTGACGGGCGTGGCCAACCCTCTGACAGGAGATGGGAAACAGCCTGGGGAGGCTGTGTCACTCGTACAAGGTCACAGGCAACATCCTGGGAGGGACTTCCAGTGGCCCCAGGAGTTGGGGGTTCGCTCTCCCAGGCAGGAAGTGGGAGGGCTCTTCGGAGGGAAAACAAGCCAGTCTGGGCCAAGGCTGTTTTCCTTCCACCCTCCAGGAAAACATCTGCTTCCCTGCAGGCCCAGATGCAAATGTCTTCCTTGGTGAAAAAGTCCCTTTTGGAAAAAATGAAAACCCAGCAGGCACCTTTCCCACAGCGAAACAGTTCTTGTCTCTGAAACCGACGCCAGTAATGGTTCTCAAACAAGTTACTTCCCCACTCAGGGCCTCAGTCTCCTCCTCTGTAAAATGGGACAAGAGCCCCTGTCCATCCCAGCACTCGGGGTCATCGTGAGACTGCAAAGAGATGAAGCAAAGTCTGGCGAGACACAGAGCAGACAGCGTCTCCTCCCAGCACCTGCATGAAGGTCTACCCAGCCAGACGCCCACTAAGGGCTCTGTGGGCACTGCCCCATGGGCACTGCCTCCAAGCCTCAACCCTGTGGGCAGCACAACAGTTATCCCCTCTCAGCAGGCAAGAAAACCAAGGCACAGAGAGTTGTCCATGGCTTGTCACATAGCTAACAGGACCTGCTCCTCACCCACCAGCCAAGAAGTGCTCATCACCTCACTTCTGCTTGGCTCCAGACCTGCTATTCCAAGAGGGCATTTCTGACCTCGACACTCAGACCCAAGAAACATTCTGTTCCTCAGTGACTCGCCCTCCCTCTCCTAACACTCATCTCCTCTCCTTTCTGCCAGGCCTCCCTGTCCAGTGAAGCCCTCAAAGTCCTCCCAAGGGCTCCTCTAAAACAAGACAAGAGCCCCTGTCCTGCCCAGCTCAGCAGTCACTCTGCAAATCCAGAGAGATGAAACAAAATGTGGCAGTCAGGCCACCACCATCAGGCAGCCCAGCTCAGACTGGCCCCCGCTGCCTGATTTCAGCTGCCATCTCCTTCACAGGCTGAACCTCTAGGCGGGGAAGGTGACACCACCGTAGATTTCTCTTCCTCGCCTCCCCCTGGCCCAGGGGCTTAGCTTGGCACTGAACAACTCATGCTGGCCAAGTGTTGGGACCTCTCAGAGCCTGGCAGGACACTTCTCAGATGGCCTGCCTGGCCCCGCATGACCGCTGTGGCCCAGTGCCTCTGGCAGTATGCCATGGTAGCCCAGAAACTAAGCGGTGGGAAGGGCCCAGCCTCTGGAAAAGACCATATGCATGCCCAAGGGATCAGACCAGCTGGCCGGAGGAGCTGGTTCCATAGCCATCTGTTCTAGGCAGGATGAGCACCCCCAGGGGGAAAGGAGCCTCCCCTGACACTATGATTCCAGGCGTTCTCATCTCATCTCCCCAGCTACCCCTGAGCAATGCAAGGCTCCCAGGTAAGTCTCCCTCCCTCTGTGGCCAGGGGGCCCTAGAGTAGGCCCCATGCTTTGGCATCTCTCATCTCACAGGAGCCTCTCCACCGCCCTCTGGGGTACCCACAGAGGAGGCATCTCAGAGGCTCAGAGAGCTGGTCCTATGCCCAGTGTCACACAGAAGAGCCAGCACCTGATCTAGGTATCCAGATGGCAAGACCACAGGGCCTGACAATGAAACCCCGCTTCTCAATCACTCAGACCCCAAACTCCTCACATAACCAGGCCCTGCCACCGTCTCCACCCACAGCATGTCCCTTCCCAGGCTTCCTCATCTGCTGCAGCCATGCTGGCAACCTGCCTCAGGGCCTTTGCACTTACTGCTCTCTCTGCCTGGGATGGTCTGGACAAGTCTTTATGGCTGGCTTCTTCTCTATTTGAGCTTTAGCCGAAATATCAGCTCCTCATAAAGACCTTCCCTGACTATAACATCGAAAGTAGAAACGCACATCCCTCCCGACTTGCTCCCTAATTTTCTCCTTCCCACCTATCACAAGTGATATTTATTTACTGCTCTGTCTGTCTTCCAAGGTCTGGACTAAGCCTGTGTTGTTCATAGTTGTTTCCCACACCTATCACAGTATCACCGTGCCTGGCATTCATTAGGGATCAAGTAACTATTTGTTGACTTAATGAACAAACCAACCAACCAGAGAGCATGGCTGGTTAAGACTGAATGCTCCTGCCTTCCAACAAGAGGTTGATTCAAACCCATTCACATCTCCAAGTTCTCTCTGGGACAGGCTGGGGTTTTTTGTTTGTTTCCCCCACCCCACCCCAACCTCTTGTGACCAGACTTACTTGAAAATATCTTTCCCCTGAGTGGAGCCAGTTGATACAGATATTTTATTATCAGTCCCTTATCATGTTTACTGTGAGCCCCACCCCAGGGTGGCAGTGTGAGTCATCTGGGGAGAAAGGGCTCCAGGCATGAGGGCAGGTGGTTATTCCTGCTTCTCCAGGAGAACCCACAGGCAGCCAGATCCAGTCCTAGGACATAAAGCAATCCCTCTGTTACAGGGGGAACGAGACCACGCACAAACGTCTAGACTAAGAGTGAAGGACATTTCTCAGGGCCTTAGTTTGCTCATCTATAAAATGAAGGTGTTGGGGCCAGGCACAGTGGCTCATGCCTGTAATCCCAGCACTTTGGGAGGCCAAGGCAGGCGGATCACAAGGTCAGGAGTTTGAGACCAGCCTGGCCAATATGATAAAACCTCGTCTCTACTAAAAATACAAAAATTAGCTGGGCGTGGTGGCGGGCGCCTGTAGTCCCAGCTGCTCAGGAGGCTGAGAAAGGAGAATCGCTTGAACCCGGAAGGTGGAGGTTGCACTGAGCCAAGATTGCGTCACTGCACTCCAGCCTGGGCGATAGAGCCAGACTCTGTTTCAAAAAAAAAAAAAAAAAAAAAAAAAGGTGTTGGAAGGCTCTCCAAACCCCGGCAGAGCTGCCGGCCTGATTCTCTGAATATTAAAGGCTCTGTGGCCAGACTGGGGGAGGGGAGGACCTCTCTGTGCCCGAGGCCTGAGCCCAGTCTGACGCTGTGAGATCATCTCTGACAGCCCATTAGGCACAGCTGACCACTTCTCGAATATGAAGGCTGCCCCACTTTCAGCTCGAGTTTCACTATTTGAAATGCTTACCTAGAACCAGAAAATGAACTTCCCTCGATGAATGAAACACAACAAGAAAAAATGATCCAAGAAATAAAATGTCTACATATATGCACAAGAAGTCTGGATGGATGTTTACCAACACATAACAGTGGTTGAATCCCAGGGCCTTTTATTGTTTTCATTGTACTTTCCTGAATTGCTTGAACTGTTATGTGCATGCATTATTTTCACAAAAACAATCAAGCTCTTCTCAAAAGTAAAAGTCAGGCCGAGTGCGGTGGCCCATGCCTGTAATCCCAGCACTTTGGGAGGCCAAGGTTGGTGGATCACCTGAGGTGGGGAGTTCGAGAGCAGCCTGACCAACATGGAGAAACCCTGTCTCTAAAAATACAAAGATTAGCCAGGCGTGGTGGCAGGTGCCTGTAATACCAGCTACCAGATAGAGGTTGCGGTGAGCTGAGATTGCACCACTGCACTCCAGCCTGGGAGACAAGAGCGAAACTCCGTCTCAATCAATCAATCAATAAAAGTAAAAGTCTCCTCCTGGAAACCGTCTCCAGAAAAGTACATTCTTTTTTGCCTAGCTTCATCTAGTGCTTCACTGGGAGGCCAGATACCTAGCTTCTTTTGGAAAGGTTATCTTCCACCCTCACCCTGACACCAGGGCAAAACATACATGCACATGGAAAGGCCATGGGGACCCAAGGAAGAAACTGGAGTCAGGCAGCCTGGGTCTCGTGTTAACCTGTCACTAACTTGCTGTGGGCTTTCAGGCAACTCACTTCTCTTCAGGCCCCTGATTTCTCCTTGGTAAATTTAAAAGGCTGCACTAGAGGTGTCTTTAATGGCCCTTCTCATTTTAGTCTATGGCTCTTGAGTACCAGGGCTAGAGAGGAGGCAGGTAAAGAACAGCTAATCCATGAGTAGCTGATGGAGTGTTCGTCAGGTGCCAGGCACTGCTCTAAGCACTTCAGATGTACTAATCCATTTAATCTTCTCAGCACCTCTCAGGTAGGGCCATAATACACATCTCAGAGAGGGGCATGGAAGTGAGTGCTTAAGCCACTTAAACTTTTAGTGTAAGAGTTGGGATTTGAACCCAGACAACCTGGTACAGAGCCCACACTCTTAACCATTAAACTATAAGAAATGTAAGAAATCAGCCGGGCGCGGTGGCTCACGCCTGTAATCCCAGCACTTTGGGAGGCCGAGGCGGGTGGATCACGAGGTCAAGAGATCGAGACCATCCTGGTCAACATGGTGAAACCCAGTCTATACTAAAAATACAAAAAATTAGCCCGGCATGGTGGCGCGTGCCTGTAATCCCAGCTACTCAGGAGGCTGAGGCAGGAGAATTGCCTGAACCCAGGAGGCAGAGGCTGCGGTGAGCCAAGATTGCACCATTGCACTCCAGCCTGGGTAACAAGAGCGAAACTCCGTCTCAAAAAAAAAAAAAAAAAGAAAGAAAGAAATGTAAGAAATCACAGGTCAAGCTCTGATAAGCAGGTTCATCCTTGGAGAAGGCCCAGAAAGAGTTCCTGTTGTCTCTAGCATTCCCTGCCTCCACCACCTACCCACCCTCAGCTCCTCCCTACCTGCCCCCAACACCCACCAAGTCCTTTTCTTCTTCTCTTTTTTTCTTTCTTTCATTTTTTTTTAATTTGTGGCAGAGTCTAGCACCGTCGCCCAGGCTGGAGTGCAATGGCACAATTTCAGCTCGCTGCAACCTCTAACTCCCAGGTTCAAGTGATTGCCCTGCCTCAGCCTCCCAAGTAGCCAGGATTACAGGTGCACACCACCACACCCGGCTAATTTTTTGTATTTTTAGTAGAGACAAGGTTTCACCACGTTGGCTAGGCTGGTTTCGAACTCCTGACCTCATAATCCACCTGCCTCGGCCTCCCAAAGTACTGGGATTACAGGCATGAGCCACGGCACCCAGCCCCACCAAGTGCTTTTCTTCCTGATTGGACAATGCTCCCCAGACATGACGCCTTTACCCATTTGAAAATCCTACCCTGTTGTCAAGAAAACAGACTTGGTGCTCTGTAAAGAGCCCATAGCGCCATGATCAGCTCTGCCCACTTTGCAAAGTCAAGGCTCAGCAGACCTGACCACTATGGGTTACACCCCCAACCAGACCTCTGCCCCAAGTTGGATCCTCGTCTTATATGTGCAGGTGGGACTCAATCACCATCATGCAACAAGCCTGCCCTGAGCACCTACTGTGTGCACAGGCCCCAGGGCCAGCATTCAGAGGAAAATATGGATGAGCTACAATCCTGACCTCTAGGAGCCCACAGTCCAGCAAGGAAAAGCAGTCCTGTAAGCGAATCTCCAGGACACCCCATGGGCAGTGCTAAAATTAGAGGTGTGTCCCCCACGGGCTGAGGGCGCGTGTGTCAGAATGATTCACCCTGTGTGGTGGGAAGAGGAGGTTCTAAGTGGCTCTATGTGAGCTCATTTCTACCACAGACATCTCCATGACTTACTGGAAGGGGCAAGGAGCACTGGGCTGAGAATGAGGAGACCTGGGGTGCATGCCAGCTCTGCTGAGTGACCGTCAAACACACCCTCTTGCAGCCCCAAAGTTCCCTTTTGAAAACAAGAGGGCCCTGAGTGTGGAACAGATAACCATAAGTGGTTTAGGGGCATATTCAGAGGGACTTGCAGACTGAGGAGCTTTCCTTGCTCAGCGTCCTTTCAACAGAGCGGGTCTCAGTTTGGGTGCTAGTTTGTCTTTAAGCCCCTCAAGCACTCGCCCACCTACCTTTTGAACAGAGAGGGTGGGCGTCAGGGTCACAGCCTCCAGCACCCATGATATCTAACTAGGATTTAGTATCATGTTTTGTTTTCCCTGTACTATATTTATTTTAAACCTTTACCTGCTATTTATGATGAGGGGTCTTGGTTTCTCATTACGTAGTAATAGTGATATAAAGCCCCCTTTGAAAAATAAACTGAAAGGTGTGTATATTCAGGGCAACTTGATACTATGTGCCTGGGAAATAAAAAATACATACTGAAAAAAGGGAAAAAAAGAAACATAAACCGTTTAAAAGTAAGATTAGGCCAGGCTCAGTGGCTCACACCTGTAATCCCAGCACTTGGGGAGGCCCAGGAGTGTGGATCATTTGATGTCAGGAGTTCGAGACAGTCTGGTCAACATGGTGAAACCCGGTCTCTACTAAAAATAAAAAAATTAGGCCGGGCGCGGTGGCTCAAGCCTGTAATCCCAGCACTTTGGGAGGCCAAGGCGGGCGGATCACAAGGTCAAGAGATCGAGACCATCCTGGTCAACACGGTGAAACCCTGTCTCCACTAAAAATACAAAAATCAGCTGGGCATGGTGACGTGAACCTGTTGTCCCAGCTACTTGGGAGGCAGAGGCAGGAGAATTGCTTGAACCCGGGAGGCGGAGGTTGCAGTGAGCCAAGATTGCGCCATTGCACTCCAGCCTGGTGCCTGGCGACGGAGCAAGACTCTGTCTCAAAAAAAAAAAAAAAAAAATTAGCCCAGCATGGTAGCAGGTGCCTGTAGTCCCAGCTACTCAGGAGACTGAGGTAGGAGAATCACTTGAGCACAGAGGGCGGAGATTACAGTGAGCCAAGATCATACCACTCTACTCTAGCCTGGGCGAAAGAGCAAGGCTCTGTCTCAAAAATAATAATAAATTAAAAAGTAAGTTTAAATAAACATATTAAGTAAATAATATTACAATTGGTATCACCTCTATCTAGGACAATTTAATAACATCAAAATGTTAAATGCACATACAAAAACAGGCAAAGCTATTCTATACTGCTAGATAATCTAATGGTGATCACCCCCAAAGGTAAGAGATAGTGCCTAGAAGAGGGCTTGAGGAGGAATCTGGCTTCCACCCTCCATTCTTTTAGTTGACCTGGGGGCTCAGTGTACAGGTGTGTTCACTCTGTGAAAACTCATCAAGCTGCATATGCTCATGACAGGCATGTGTTTGCATGCATAGCATATATTCACATACCCCTTAACTCAACAATCCCACTTCCAGAAATTACTGCACAGACATATACACCCATGCAAAATGACACATTCAGAGATATTCACTATGTCACTGTTCTCAGAAAAAAAAAAAGGAAAAAGATTGGAAACAACCTAAGAGTTCCCCAGCTGGGGACTAATTAAATAAATCTGGCATAGCCTAGAGCGGAATCTATGCTGCCATCAAACAGAATGAGCTCTTGGCAGATGTCCATAATTTATATGGATTTAAATTTAAGTGAAAGAAGGGCTATGTACATAGTTCTGTGTATAGTGTGCTACCTTATTTTACATATACATATGTTTGTGCCTAGGACATCCTTTGCCTAGGATAGCTCAGAAAAGAGTGACAGAAAACTGATAACAAAGAGCCCCTCTGCACTGGGCAGGCCAGGAAAGAGGGGTAGGAGGGGAGGCTTGTCATTGTCCATTACCCTTTTCTACTTCTAAATTTTGTACGAAGCCCATGCATGCATCTTCATCAATAGTCATTTTCTTGTTTTCTCTTTCTTTTTGAGGCCGAGTCTTGCAGTGGCAATGATCTCAGTTCACTGCAACCTCTGCCTCTGGGTTCAAGCAATTCTCATGCCTCAGTCTCCCAAATAGTGCATCACCATGCCCAGCTAATTTTTGTAGTTTTAGTAGAGACGGGGTTTCACCGTGTTGGCCAGCCTGGTCTCAAATTCCTGATCTCAGGTGATCTGCCTGCTTCGGCCTCCCAAAGTGCCTGGATTACAGCTGTAAGTCACTGCACCCAGCCTCAACAGTAATTTTTAAAGTAAGCAAAAAGTCTTACAGAATGTACAAGGCTGTCATAAAACTTATGGCTCCTCCAGACCTAAAAACTGAGAGGTAAATTGTTAGCACTTTGGACTTATAAAGCAAGTAACTCTTCCCTCAACCCCAGAGACGGCACCAGATGTAATGGGCTTTCCTGTAAATGGTTTCCAAATAACAGTAAACCTGGTCCAGGACAAATTACTTACTCACACTGCGCCCTGCCCTGCAGTCAAACTCTGGCACCTAGAGCTGCCCTGGCAGAGTTGGCAGGTGGCAGAGTTCTTGGCATGGATGTGGAGACTTTAAGCAGAAATACTTCCAGGGATGAGAGCTACTTGGTAAGGCAAGCTCAGTTGGCAAAGGAGGGATTCCAACTTCTGAGAACCATCCTGCCCAAGAGAAGCATGGCAAGGGCCATTGGGTGGATTGCTCTAGGGACTGCAAAGGACAGCAACAGAGCAAAGTCTTAAAAATTAGAGTTCGGTTTTGGCCAGGTGCAATGGCTTACGCCTGTAATCCCAGCACTTTGGGAGGCTGAGGTGGTGGATCACAAGTTCAAGAGATCGAGACCAGCCTGGCCAACATGGTGAAACCCTGTCTCTACTAAAAATACAAAAATTAGCTGGGCATGGGGGCGTGCGCTGTAGTCCCAGCTACTCGGGAGGCTGAGGCAGGAGAATCACTTGAATCTGGAGGGCAGAGGTTGCAGGGAGCCAAGATCAAGCCACTGCACTCCAGCCTGGCGACATAGTGAGACTCCATCTCAAATTAAAAAAAAAAAAAAATAGAGTTCAGTTTTATTTAACTGCATGATATATGTTTGCACTGTACTTTTTTTCCTCATATGTCACTCTTTCCCCGTATCACTAATCCTAAAACAATCCAGTGAGGTGCAGGGCAGAGATTCACTTATTCATTTTACAGATGAGAAAATGGAAGTGTGAGGAGGTTGGGAGACTAGTTAGTGATTACACATCAGGGAAGGGGTGAAGCCAGAAATATAACTCCCACCTTCCCACGTCCCCACCCAACAACCTTAGGCTCTCCTCTTTCAACTCTGATCTACAGAGAGAAGAGCTCACAAGGCCAGATAATTCAGGCACAGAATTCCTGGGGACTTAAGGGATCTATAAGACCATCTAGGGCATCAGTTTTCAATACTGACTGCACACTAGAATTACCTTCATTCTAGTAGGTAATTTACTAGAACTAAGCTCAAGTAAATTCAAATAAACACCTATGCCAGGGCACAAGAATCTGTAGATTTTGATGCAACTGCTGAATTATAGCTCAAATTGCCCCCCACTCCCATCCCACATATGACCTTCTGTCTCCCTGGAGCTCCCACCATCAGGTCCTTGCTCCATCCTCTGGCCCCCAAACACGCTGCTCATCTCTCTTCCACATTACCTAGAGTCAGAGAATTGAACTGGAAACTGGCCTCAAGCTAGTTTTCTAGGTGGAAAAGTCAGTGAACAGTTCTGAGGCCCACAACATGGAAGTGACTTGCCTAAGATATCCATAAGTCAGTAACAGAGCAGAATCTCTGTTACTGGCAAGGCCCCCACTCACAAAGGGGTCACAGAGAAGGCCAGTCCTGATGGCAAATCCAGCAGCTCCTGCTAGCAGAATAGACCCAGCAACATGGCTAAGGAGGACACCAGGGGAGAGTGTGTGTGTTTGGTAGGAGTGGGGTGTCAGTGAGCACCTGGGGTCCCTGGGCAAGTCTGCTCTCGTGGCATACTGGAGGCAGAGAGCTAATCTAGAGTGGCAGGGGTGGAGCCGGCCCATAGGAAGATATCCTCATCTCTAGACTAGGGCCCAGCCTAATTGAAATGCCCTTACAGAAACCCCAATCTCTTGGGGCTGCTTATACCACAGGTGTCCAGATTCCCTGCCCACTATAGTAATAATGTCTCACACTTCTTGAGCTCTTCGCTAGGCACCGTACCCGGCCTATTTCACTGACTCTCCGCAAGCATCCTACAAGTTGAAAATAATTACAGTATCCATTTACAGACGAAGAAACCATGGCCGAGAGGGATGAAGTAACTTCCCCAAGATCACTCAGCTAGTGCTCACTTCAGAAGCACACAAACTAAAATTGGAACGATACAGAGATTAGCAATGTTTTAAATAGAAATTAAAATATAAAATAAAAGATCACACAGAGCGACAGAATTCAAAGGTTGGTTCATGTCTAACCACTACCATCCTCCCCCCTAACAAGGCAGAGGAGGAGGTGAAGCCCCAGCGGCAGCGGCAACAGTAACTGAGCACCTAGGAGTGCAGGAGACGTCGTCTGCTGGAATCCTCCAGGCCACGCAGGAGGCAGGCGCATCCTCCTTCCACCAAAGAGGAAACTAAGACGCTAAGGGGCATAAGCAAATAACTAGCGGAGACCAGACCCAGAATCCAGGTCTCCGAACCCCGACTGCAAAGCCTAACTACTTAAGTTTCACAGACGGATGCAGAGGCAAAGTCAGTCCTGCGGGGTAGGCGTGGTGGGCGCGCCCAGGGCGGTCACCAGGGCCTAGCCAGCCAGCCAGCGGACGCACAGCGGGCAAACAGCCCACCAGGTGCACACAGGTGAGCCAGGTGGCACTCGGTCGGTAGGCAACCGGCTCTAACACTGCCGACAGGGCGGCTGAAAATTCAGGCTGAGCTCGGGCCGCCAGAATCTTCCGGTTCCAGGGGAGAAAGACAAGAAGCCCGCGCGCGCTCCCCGGCGCCCTCCCAGGAGCGGCTAACTCTGGACCCAACCCCCGGCCAGTGAAGAGGCGGTCCGAATGTGAGACCCCACCCCCATCCCCCACCCACCAGCCCTACTGGGGTCACTCACCCAGAACACGGTGGAGTAAATGATAAGTGAGAACTTGAGCCAGAGGTAAGAGAAGTGCGCACAGTAGCGCACCTGCTCCGAGTTCCCGCGCGGCATCCTGGGCGCTCCCCGCACGGGTTACGGGGGCTCCGGGGCTCTGCGGCTTGGTTCGTCCGCCAGCGCTCGAGGCCCCACCTGCGGCTGCCGGGCTACCAGCCCCGCCACCGCCGTTCTCTCCAGGACTGACACTGGCGCGCGGCAATCACGGCCCCAGCCGGGGAGCCTGCCAGCACCGGCGGCCAATGGGATGCCACGGCGGCCCAGCCTCTAGCAGGGGGCGGGCCAGGGGCGGGGCTGCTGCCCTGGGCCCGAGAGGGGACCCAGGAGGGAGGGAGGGAAGAGGAGGGGAGGAGAGGGGAGGGGAGGAGAGGGGAGGGGATGACGGTCTTGCAAATGAACTCGCGTGCAACTCTGGAAACGCCTGTGCTAATGCAGGCGGGCGTGGGAGAGTGTGAACCAGAGGTGCCCTAGGGAAAGAGCGAGCGTGCCTAATCGGGGTACAAAGAAATGCAAGCTTTCCACTGTTGTCAAGAGGGAAAACTATGGGAAAAGGGGAGGAATTAACCGCCAAGGTGTTGAAAGTGCAAATGAGTGTGCAAATGTGAATGGAATAAGGAAGTGGAGTTGCTCGGCCTAAGGGAGGCGGAGTACCGCATCTTGGAAGGTGTGGCAGACCAGGGTGGGGCCAATAGGCCCCCAGGGAACTGGCGTCTGGAGTTTGCTTCTGTCACAGATCTGCTGAAGGCCTTCACCAAACGACTTTGGAAGTCCCCTTCTTTTGCCAGGTGATAACCCAGCCTTGAGAAGCGTTCCTCCCAGGAAACCCCATCTTCAAACTAGGTTGAAGGCCTGGTTCGGTGGCTGACGCCTGTAATCCCAGCACTTGGGTAAGCCAAGGCCAGGGAGTGGTTTGAGCCCTAGGAGTTCAAGACCAGCCTGGGCAACATGGCCAAACCCCGATTCTATAATTAAAAAAAAAAAAAAAGCCGGACATGGTGGCTCATCTGTTGTCCCAGCTACTTGGTAGGCTGAGGAGGAAGGATCACTTGAGTCGGGGAAGTTAAGGCTGCAATGAGCTGTGATTGTGCTACTGTACTCCAGCCTAAGTAAGAGTGAGACTGTCTATTCAAAACAAAAGCAAAAACAAGGCCGGGTGCGGTGGCTGATGCCTGTAATACCAACATTTAGGGAGGCCAAGGCATGCACATCACTTGAAGTCAGGAGTTTGAGACTAGCCTGGCCAACATGGTGAAACCCCCTCTCTACTAAAAAATACAAAATACTTAGCCAGGCAGGGTGGCGCATGCCTTTAGTCCCAGCTACTCAGGAGGCTGAAGCAGGAGAATCGCTTGAACCCAGGAGGCGGAGGTTGCAGTGAGCCAAGATCCCGTCACTGCACTCCAGCCTGGGCAACAGAGGGAGACTCCTCAAAAAACAAACAAACAAAAACAAATTAAAAAAAAACTACCGGTGAGGGAGGCAGCCAACAACTAACCCAGCCTCTTCCCTCCTGGCTTTTTCTCAGCCCGGGACCAGAAGTGGCTGAGAGTCTGTCTCCCATGCTAAGTGGTCCTAGTTTTACTCACTGTTGTTTTCCTGTCTCCCAAGCCTAGCTCAGCCTGGGACTTGGGAGCCAGACAATCCCTGCTGTGGCCTTCTGTAACTAAATCCATGGCACAAGGTCATGAGCTCAAGCAGTGCTGGGTGGGGTCCCTGGTGGTGATTTCAGGGATGACACTCTTATACAAGTCCCCAGTCCTGGGTTCCCAGGGCTCCCGCATACACGAACTCAACAGAGAAGGGTAGACTCAGAGTGAGTCCAGGCTGGCTCTTGCACCCAGGGCTCTGCCCTAGGAGGAAGAAAGCAGTGTTGAGGGGTGGGGGTGAGGAGAGAGGCAATGCCATGCTTGGAAGGGTAAAAGGAAACTAGTTTCCTGGTACAAAACGAGCAAACCTTGGGAGGATGTTTGTGTAGGGTAGGGAAATAGAACCTGGGCCAGGCACATTTTTGGGAGGCCAAGGGGAGGATTGCTTGAGTCCAGGAGTTCCAGACTAGCCTGGGCAACTTAGCAAGACCTTGTCTCTGCTGAAAATCAAAAAACTTAGCTAGGCATAGTGGCCCGTGCCTGTAGTCCCATCCTCTTGAGTCCTTGAGGGGTATCGCTTCTTGAGCCCAAAAGATCGAGGCTGCAGTGAGCTAGGATTGTGCTATAGCACTCCAGCCTGGACAACAAAGCAAGACCCTGTCTCAAAAAAAAAAAAAACAAACAAAAAAAAAAAAAAAAAAAAAACCAAAGGAAAAAAAAAGTAGAAAGGGAATCAGAGGCTAATGCAATTTGCCCTCAAATGATTATCTGAGGGCCAAGAAGACATCTCATTATAGTGTTAAAAGTTGTCCTTCCTGGCCGGGCGCGATGGCTCACTTCTGTAATCCCAGCACTTTGGGAGGCCGAGGCAAGTGCATCACAAGGTCAAGAGCTTGAGACCAGCCTGGCCGACATGGTGAAACCCCCCAGCTCTACTAAAAATACAAAAATTAGCCAGGGGTGGTGCTGGATGCCTGTTATCCCAGCTACTCGGGAGGCTGAGGCAGGAGAATCACTTGAACCCCGTCAAGATGACACCACTGCACTCCAGCCTGGATGACAGAGCGAGATTCCATCTCAAAAAAAAAAAAAAAAAAAAAAGTTGTCCTTTCTGTCCTTTGAGGAGGAAGACTTTTTATTCCTCTTTGGGGGCTGGAGCCTAAGCTCACACCCATGATTTGGGGTGCTAGTGTCTTCCCCACCCATAGAAGCTTCAAGCCCTCTTCATACCCTGGAAGGCCAGTTTAGCCTCCTCGTTCCCTTCCACTCTCCATATTTTAACTACAGTTCCCCACTGCCACACACCTCCCCCATTGGGTTTCCTTCCCAGTTGCCCCTGGACTTCTATTCTTCCCTTCCGGCCTCTCCAGCCAGATGCAATTTCTTTCATCTTTCAAATATTCCCTGGTGACACTCAAGCTTCTTAGCAGGCCCTCTCAGCTCTCCCTAAGCCCTTGAGGTAGACCATCACTACAAAGAGTCTTGGAGCTCTTTGAGGATGGCACAGCCTTTCCTGGGCTCCTTCATTGTCCCTCCCCAGCTGCAACCCTGACCCTGACCCCAAGCACTAGAGCTCCTCCCCGAACTACATTTGCAAACACTGAGACCTCAGAAGAAATGGCAATCTGTTTCCCACTGTTCCTCCTTTAGCCAGGAACTCTGGGCTAGGGGCCAGCAGGCCTGGTGCAAGTCCTGGTTTTGCCATTCCCTTTTGTAGGACTGTTAAAATGTGTGGCATAGTGTGACACACAGGTGTGAAGGCAGCCCTAGCTGCAGATTAGAAGCACCTGGTGAGCTTTAAATGTATCCTGATATTCAAGCCCCACTGCAGTCAAGTCAAAATCCCCACCAACAGGAACCTGGTAATCAGTATTATTTTTAAAGTCCCCAGGTAATATTTTATTTTTATTTTTTTGAGAGGGAGTCTCACTCTTGCCCAGGCTGGAGTGCAGTGGTGTGATCTTGACTCACTGCAACCTCTGCTATCTGGGTTCAAGTGACTCTCCTGCTTCAGCCTCACGAGTAGCTGAGATTACAGGCACCTGCCACCACGCCCAGCTAATCTTCGTATTTTAGTAGAGATAGGGTTTCACCATGTTGGTCAGGCTGCTCTTGAACTCCTGATCTCAAATCATCCACCCATCTCAGCCTCCCGAAGTGCTGGGATTACAGACCTAAGCCACCACGCCTGGCCTCCTTCAGGTAATTTCTAAATTAAGCATCACTACTACAGAAGTAGTCATGAAGGTAAGGTTGTCAGCCAACATCTTACCAGAAAGCCACATTCCAGAGGTCACTCACTCAGCTATCCAATGGTGTACTGGTAAATATTTAAAAATTAGGTGGGGTGGGGAATTCCAATTTCCATAATGTAAATACTTCCACCATGTCTGATTTTAAGTTACCAACTTGAAGTCAATGAACCTGGGAGTTCAGAGGCGTGCAGAGTCTGCAACAATTGCTCAGTATTGCGTGCAAATATCCATATCTCCATCCACTCCAAGGCTGTACTAATTAGCATAATGAATGCATTGGTAAAATTCTGGGCTTATTAATTAGCATAACAGGTATTAGAAATGAGTCTCCTTTGGAGAAATTAACCATATTCAAGTTATTTAGATTGGTAAAATAGTTTTGGCACCACCCATTCCTTGTTCAGTGTCAAAGAATCTTGGGAAGCTGCTAATTCTCTTTTTTTTTTTTCCTTTTTCTTTTCCTCTTTTTCTTTTTTTTTTCTTTTTCTATATTCTTTTTTTTTTTTTAAGGTGGGGTTTCACCATGTTGGTCAGGCTGGTCTTGAACTCCCGACCTCAGGTGATCCAACCACCTTGGCCTCCAAAGTGTTTGGATTACAGGCGTGAGCGACCACCCCTGGCCGCTAATTCTCACTTAAGGATAATACACTAAGCTAAAGACTTGAGAGTGCTTCTGTCCCGAGGTATTCCAATGTAGCCATCAATCAAACTGAATCCTGCCTTTAGAATATTGTATTTTCCTCCAGCAGACCCTTCTTGCAAGGTGGAAGAGCGCCGAAAAGGACAGAAAGCTAGGCCTTCTTGGGTTTCACAGAAGAGGTTATATGACCCAATTTGGTGGCTGCTTGCTAATAAATGTTTGTTTTATAGACATTTGTATGGGCAGCAGAATCTGTCCTGAGACCCGTTTTCATGGTAACTTGGCAGTGAGATTTAGGGGGAAATGACTAACCTTTGCCTTCAGTGGCTACTGCAGTTTATGAAAGAGGAGCTAACAATTATGTGTGACCAACTTGACTTAGGTATGTCTGTATTCATGCCACTTGGCAAGGGACTCTGTCTGTGCCTCTGTTTCCCCACCTGTGAAACAATGAAGTTGGCCTGTTTTTCTTCCAGCTCTAACAGTCTTAGCTATAATCCTCACAGCCAACAGATGAGTCAGCAAATGCATAATGAGCTTCTACTATGAGTCCCGCCCAAGCTCTGAGGGTACAACTGCAAACAAGATACACAAGAGCTTCTGTTCCATTCTGTTGGGGTGGGGGGTTGTAGGAACATGTAACACATGAAAAGTATCGTTTCAGCAGGCAAAGTGGCTCACTCGTAATCCCAGCAGATTGGGAGGCCAAGGTAGGAGGATGGCTTAAGGCCAGGAGTTGGAGACCAGCCTGGGCAACAAAGTGAGACCCCATCTCTACAGAAAATATACATATATTTTAAACTATCCGGGCAGGGTGGTGCATGCCTGCAGTTCCAGACACTCAGGAGTCAGAGGCAAGAAGATTGCTTGAGCTCAGGAGTTTGAGGCTTCAGTGAGCACCTGGGCAACAGAGCAAAGCCCTACCTGAAACACACACACACACACACACACACACAGAAAAGTATAATTTCAGATATGGATCCATGCTAATTTGAGAGGAGAGCTTTTTTTTTTTCTTTTTTTGAGACAGAGTCTTGCTGTTTGTTGTCACCCAGGCACAATCTCGGCTCACTGCAACCTCCACCTCCCGGGTTCATGTGATTCTCCTGCCTCAGCCTCCTGAGTAAATGGGATTAGAGGTGCCTGCCACCACGCCCAGCTAATTTTTATATTTTTCATAGAGGTGGGGTTTTGCCATGTTGGCCAGGCTGGAGTCTCGCACTCCTGACCTCATGATGCGCCCACCTTGGCCTCCCAAAGTTCTGGGATTACAGGCATGAGCCACCATGCCCGGCCTGAGAGCAGAGCTTTCAAGTGGAAGAAACAGCAAGTGCAAAGGCAGGAGACAGGAAGGGCCTTGGAGAGATCCGTGTGGCTCATGCAAGGGGCTCCTCAGAAAGTGGAGGGAGGTGAGGTCAGAGACATAGGAAAGAGCCGATGGCTTTAGAAAATGGTTTAGATCTCACGCCTATAATCCCAGCACTTTGGGAGGCTGAGGCAGGCAGATCACAAGGTGAGGAGATCGAGACCATCCTGGCCAACAAGGTGAAACCCCGTCTCTACTAAAAAAAAAAAAAAAAAAAATACAAAAATTAGCTGGACGCAGTGGCAGGCGCCTGTAATCCCAGCTATTTGGGATGCTGAGGCAGAATAGCTTGAATCAGGGAGTTGGAGTTGCAGTGAGCCAAGATTGCGCCACTGCACTGCAGCCTGGTGACAGAGCAAAACTCCATCTCAAAAAAAAAAAAAGAAAGAAAGAAAATAGTTTAGATTTATTTCTAGTTTCAATGAGGGCCACTGGTAGGTTTTAAGCAGGAAGTTGATATGGAATGTGATTTGTGCTTTGGCAGGCTCCTATATGGAGGATGGGCAGGCATGGGGGGAACCTACTGAGGGGGAACGGGGAGGAAGACTGGTTAGGAGGCCACTGTGGCAGTCCCAGTGCAAGAAGGTTTTGACTTGCACTAGGAGGACAGCACTGGAAATAGTGACAGGCAGTTGCACTGGGGATATATATTACAGGTAAAGCCAGCAGGGCTTACTGATGGATTGGGTGTGGAGTGTGAGAAAAAGAGAAACCAAGGATGATTCCAAATTCTTTTGCCTCAAGCAGCTAGGTAGGTGTTGCTGTCATTTGCAAGGCAGATAAAGCAGAGTGGCAGGGGAGGTTGGGCCAAAACTCAAATCACTTTTATGCTTGCTTCAGTAGCACATATGCTTAAAACAATTCAATTTCTTTATTTGGCCATTTTATTTTTTGAGATATCTTTTCAAAATCCAGATGCAGTTGTCTGGGGGCTCAGAGGTAAGGTTTGGGTTGGCTAATATAGATTTGAGAGTCATTTGATCCATTTAAACCTTGGCCTATGTGGGAAGAAGAAAAGATCCTTTTTAAAGTTTCCTTTCTTGTTAAGGAATAAATGTACTAATAACTTTGTTAAGCCCTATCCTATGTAGCTGTTAGACACGCCAAGCTTACAGGCATGTAGTACATTCTATGTCCTTATACTTTAACCAAGATATCTGTGCTGGACGTGCTCACAGGCATGTTCCAGCTCGCCATTGCTTTTATTTGTTTAGCAAAGTTTTAAGTTATTAGCCAATCAGGTTTTAGTTTAGATTGTGAAGTCTGGCTCCAACCAACGGAGATCAGACACAGCAGTAAGGATGACCCCGAATGCTTAAGGGATAAATTTGTCTGTTTTCCTTTGTTCATTGTACTCTCGTGGCCCAATGGCTAGCGAGGGTACCCCTCTTGCAGTCCAGGAAGTAAAAATTGTGTTGCTGAAAAATCCTTTGTCTCAGTGCTAATTTTTCTTTGCGGCACCCAGCATCTATTCCCAATAGCCTAGATGAGGTCGTCTAGGGAGAAAGTAGAGCAGGAAGAAAAAAGACAGACAAAGGCCAACCTGGGCCCTCCACCATTGAGAGGGAGAGAGGCAGCCAAGAAAACAGAGAAGGTACAGTCAGTCAGGAAGAAGGAAAACAAGGCCAGTGAGGGGAGAGGGATGCCTGGAGAAGGTGAAAGAGATGTGGAGGCCGAGGCGAGTGGATCACGAGGTCAAGAGATCGAGACCATCCTGGTCAATATGGTGAAACCCCGTCTCTACTTAAACTACAAAAAATTAGCTGGGCATGGTGGCGCATGCCTGTAGTCCCAGCTACTCAGGAGGCTGAGGCAGGAGAATTGCCTGAACCCAGGAGGCGGAGGTTGCGGTGAGCCGAGATCGCGCCATTGCACTCCAGCCTGGGTAACAAGAGCGAAACTCCGTCACAAAAAAAAAAAAAAAAAGAGAGAGAGATGTGGAAAAGGATTAAGTGTCCTGGGAACTTCCCTTCGAACCTGCGCCAAGGCTTCTGCTATGTCCTGAGAGGTCAAGTGGGGAAAACACAGAACATCAACCATTGGCTTTGCAAGATGTGAGTCACGATGGCCTGATGAGAACGCTTTCCACAGAGCATGGGGGTGAAAGCCTTATTAGAATGGATTAAGGAGAGAAACAGCAAGAAGTAGAGGAACCAAGTACAGAAAACACGCGGAAGAAGACACTCCTTCAAGCAGTTGTGAAAACATTCACAAGGGAGTTTGCACATGCACTTCTTCCCAACCCACCAAATATACAAGAGTAATCTCCGTGGGGGAGATTTTAAATGACCATGAACTCCTTACAGCGTCTTCCAACAAGAGGTAGAATCTATTTCCCCACCTTGTGAATCTGTGCTGCACTTCTGACTTGTTTTCACCAATAGAATGTGATGGAAGTGAGGTTTGAGTTCTAAGCCTAGAAATCAGATGTCTTGACTTGTCATAAGAACAATTCTGAGCTAGCCTGCTAGAGATACCACATGAAGCAGAGCCATGGCTCCTTGCTGACAGCCACTAACTGCCTGACGTGTGAGCGAAACGATCTTAGCCCATCCAGCCCATCAACCCAACACCTAACTAAATCCATGTGAATAGATCCAGGCAAGACTAGCAGAACCACCCAGCTGAGCCCAGCCCAAATTTGTCAACCCACAGATTCATGAACTAATGCATGATTGTTGTGTTAAGGCACTAAATTCTGGGGTAATTTGTTTTACAGCAAAAGCTGACTGTTACATTCATAGATCCTTTTTTTATTATTATTTGAGTTGGAGTCTTGCTCTCTCCGCCAGTCTAGAGTGCACTGGTGGGATCTCAGCTCGCTGTCACCTCTGCCTCCTGGGTTCAAGCAATTCTTCCGCCTCAGCCTCCCAAGTAGCTGGGATTACAGGAATGTACCACTGCACACAGTTAATTTTTGTATTTTTAGTAGAGACGGGGTTTCACCATCAAGACCAGGCTGGTCTCGAACTCCTGACCTCGTGATCCACCAGCCTCAGCCTCCAAAAGTGCTGGGATTACAGACCTGAGCCACCATGCTTGACCTCATAGATCCTTTAAAAAAAAAAAAAAAAAAAAAAAAGAAAGAAATTCAAATACCCATCCCCTTCTTTCCTCTTCCTCTAGTTCTTCCCCTCAAATACTGTAATTTTGAATCTATATATTTATTCTTGAAATGGGACTTCATCCTCATTAGTAGAGTGGTGAGTTAAAAATAGGAAGAAAGAAAGTAGGAAAGAAAGAAAGAGGGAAAGAAAAGGGACTTCGCTGGGCACAGTGGCTCAAGCCTGTAATCCCAACACTTTGGGAGGCTGAGGCAGGATGGTCACTTGAGGTCAGGAGTTTGACACCAGCCTGGGAAACATAGCGAGACCTCATCTCTAAAAAACGAGAGAGAGAGAGAGAGAGAAAGAGAGAGAAATAGAAAAAGAGAGAGAGAGGGAGGGAGGGAGGGAAGAAAGGAAGAAAGGAGAAGAGAGGAGAGGAGAGACAGGAGAAAGGAAAGGAGAAAAAGAAAAAGGACTTCAGTCATCCAAGTTTTCCATGACTTCTGTCTTTCAGCTCTCAAGGTTCTATATTCATTCTCTACCAGTTATTTATTTAGCATCAGGCATTGAGCTGGGAGCTTTCACATAATTACCTCTTAATCTCACAACCCATGGAATTTGGCAAATGAG
Organism: Sapajus apella; assembly: GCF_009761245.1. Taxonomy (NCBI): domain Eukaryota; kingdom Metazoa; phylum Chordata; class Mammalia; order Primates; family Cebidae; genus Sapajus; species Sapajus apella. Next base: position 864,821 of record NW_022437034.1, on the reverse strand, counting down.
GAAACTGAAGTTCAGAGAAGTAAACTGATTTTTCTTCATTAAAAAGTTAAAGTACAGGCCGGGCCGGTGGCTCAAGCCTGTAATCCCAGCACTTTGGGAGGCTGAGGCGGGTGGATCACGAGGTCAAGAGATCGAGACCATCCTGGTCAACATGGTGAAACCCCGTCTCTACTAAAAATACAAAAAAAAAATTAGCTGGGCATGGTGGCACGTGCCTGTAATCCCAGCTACTCAGGAGGCTGAGGCAGGAGAATTGCCTGAACCCAGGAGGCGGAGGTTGCGGTGAGCCGAGATCGCGCCATTGCACTCCAGCCTGGGTAACCAGAGCGAAACACCGTCTCAAAAAAAAAAAAAAAAAAAAAAAAAAAAAAGTTAAAGTGCTCTCTGACCCAGCAAGCAATGTGCTTTTTACTTCAATGCAGTTGTAGCCCCAGCTACATTAGAATGAAATGATTTAACTAAGTGGCTACAAAGCAAATTGGAACAATACGCTCAGCTCAAATACTGACTTTTGGAGTTGAGACTTTACATGGAGTTATTGTAGGTTGCTGCAAAACAGCAGTTCCAAGAGATTTTAAGTGTGTGTGTGTGTGTGTGTGTGTGTGTGTGTGTGTGTGTGTGTGTTTTAAGGATCCATTACATAAATCTGGGAAACACTGCAGAACTTCTTCGTAGCCTTTGGTGAGAACAGATACAGTAGTATCTCTCTACCACCTAGAATGGATACAGTTGTGTATCTCTAAGAGGGAATGAGGGAATGAGGGTACGTAGCCCCTCTCAACTGTATTTGAGGACACAACATTTTCCCCACACACCAGCTATTAACATCTCAAGGAACTAGCATATCTTGAAATGTACTTTGGGAAATGCTGTCCCATGGCACTAGTTACTAATTCTTCTGAAGTTCAAAGCAACCTCCTCAAAGTTTCATGCTCTATACTCAAGAGGAAAACTAAAGACAACAGTGATTATTTATATTTTGTTCTTGACTTTGCAAATTACACAACTTATTCTGCAGTGATTGTCAACCAACCAGACTAGGCTATGATCATACCTCTTAGGGTCCTGCATGGGGTCATGGGCACACATTAGTGACTTTGGGCTCAAGGGGATTCAAGACAACAGCCTCCAAGGACATGCAAAATGCTCATTATTCAGAAGGGCCTGGGTCACCCCAGCAGCTTCCTGTTCTGGAAATCCCCTGAAGAGCTGCCTAAAAGCCCTGCTCCTTCTGGCTTCCTTTCCCCAGCCCTCACCACTGTCCCCACAGAAGGCCGACTGCCGAGGTCCTCCTCCATGCATCCCAGGGCGCATCGCTACCCTTGGCTACTGAACAGTCCTCCTTGCAGCCTCCACCCCAGGATTCCTGTCCTTCCTCCTGTCCCCTGCTGTCCCTGCTGAAAGGCTGCCCCTCACCACCAGCTGGGGAGAGTGGATAGCCTCAGGCATATGTTGATGACCTAACAGACCCACCACAGTGACTGTTACTGAGTGATTGGCATAGCCATGCAGTGAGCCATCGAAGGTGACGTGGAAAGGTATAGCGTGTGCTGGGAACCGCTCTTCATACTCCGAGTGAGAGCCTCACTGTCTGTGTGTTTGGAGGTGGAAGTGGGACATAAGTCAGGTTCTTTAAGTTCTGAGACTTCAGCAGGCTTTCTGGGCCTTTATCGCCAGCACTGGTAGTGGGGCAGAGAGGTGATACCAGCAGGTGTGTGGCAACTATGGAGCCCACAGAGGAACTATCTTCAGCCTTCAGAAGCAGACCTCTGGGGAGTCCTAGGGACAGTGGCCCAGGCCAGATGACAGAGAACCAAACTAGAGGGTCCTGAATCTGGCAAGTAGGTATATGCTGTAGGAGATGGTCACTCCAGGCTGGGGTCCCAGGGCTCGAATGCAGTCACAAGCTGGCAGAGTCTGCTAGAGTTCTACTGTGTCCTGTGAGCCTTTTTGAGGCAACAGGTTCTGATTGTGCACCGCCCCTTGGTGATGGTGGGGTGCATGAGTTGGGGAGGCTAGCGGGTCACTAAGCATGGGGTGCTGAGCCATTTCACGATGTAGTGGGGAGGGTATGTGGGGCGGAACACAACAGTAAGTTCAATATCATAAAACCTTTTTTCCCAAAACATACTACCCCTCCATTTGCAGGGATGAGGTCCCACCTCTATGAAAGGGGGCTGTTTTGAGAAGAAGGTGGAAGGAGTTTCTCTTCAAATAATAAATGCAGATGTGCAGTGGCTCGTGCCTGTAATCCCAGCACTTTGGGAGGCCGAGGCAGGTGGATCATTTGAGGTCAGGAGCTTGAGACCAGCCTGGTCAACCTGGTGGAATCCAGTCTCTGCTAAAAATACAAAAATTAGCCAGGCCTGGTGGCTGGTGCTTATAATCTCACTCTGGAGGCTGAGGTAGGAGAATCGCTTGAACCCGGGAGGAGGGGGTTGCAGTGAGCCGAGATCCCGCCACTGCACTCCAGCCTGGGCAACAGAGGGAGACTCTGTCTAAAAAAAAAAAGAGAGAGAGAAATGCAGATGTCCACTCTTCTCCCATATGACTAGTTTCCCAGCCTAGACCCCAGGTACAACTGCACATCCTTTGGGACTTGTTCATTTCTTGGCAGTATATGTGTATGTGTGTGTGCATGTGTGTGTGTGTGTACATATATGTGTGCACATATATGTGTGCGTGTGTGTGTGTGTGTGTGTGTGTGAAACCCTCAGAGAGTAGACAGAAAATCTTCCCTCACCTACAGGGCAAAGCCTCAGAGAACCCCAGGGCCACTTCCCTTCCTCACAGTCCAGGGCTGGCCCTGTGCTTGGCATCCACCCTTGTAAGGCATCTGTCTTTTGACTGGCTTTCTTTGTCAAAATTTTTTGTATTGCTTGATAGTTTATTATACCTAAAAATTGTCTTTAAAATCTTTTTGGAGACACCTAAATCAGTGCTGTGAGGCAGGCGGATAGCTATTTTTTTTTGTTGTTGTTGTTGTTTGTTTGTTTGTTTGTTTTAAGACGGGGTTTCACCGTGTTGGTCAAGCTGGTCTTGAACTCCCAACCTCAGGTAATCCGCCCGCCTTGACCTCCAAAGTGCTTGGATTACAGGCGTGAGCCACCACACCTGGCCACGGATAGCTATTTGTATGCCCAATTACAAATGAGAAAACAGGTTCGACTATTTCCCCAGGTCATCGAGGGAAATAGCATTAAACCAAGACTGACAGTAGTGGTGATTCAAGAAGTCCCAGGGCTGGGAGGATCTTTAGACATGATTGTGTCCAACATCCGCATGAATGGACAGAGAAACTCAAGCTAAAAGAGGGTGGCGTGTTGCTCACAGCTATATATTTAAGCTTGTGTCCTCTTCTATTTATGTGCTTTATTGCACAATAAAATGTTTTCTACATGAAAAATATCCTGTTTAATGTTCATGTCTATGATGATTAGTCAGGTTGAGTATATACAGTTCTGCAAATTTCCTGTTTTTATCCTTTGCACATTTTCCAATTAAGAGATTCTTTTTTTTTTAGACGAAGTCTCCCTCTGTTGCCCAGGCTGAAGTGCAGTGGCATGATCTCAGCTCACCACAACCTCCACCTCCCGGGTTCAAGCGATTCTCCTGCCTCAGCCTCCTGCGTAGCTGGGATTACAGGCATGTGCCACCATTTCTGGTTAATTTTTGTATATTTAGTAGAGACGGCGTTTCACTATGTTGGCCAGGCTGGTCTCGAACTCCTGACCTCGTGATCCACCCGCCTAGGCCTCCCAAAGTGCTGGGATTACAAGTGTGAGCCACTGTGCTCAGCCAGAGACTCTTATAAGTGGCCAATGCCAAGGGGCTGGCAGGCTGAGAAAATGCCATTCACGTCTCTTGTCTCCACAGGAGAGGGGCCCTTCCAGCCGAGGAGACTCCAAGCTGGTCTTGCAGAGCTTTTTTTTTTTTGACAAAGTCTCTCTGTGGCCCAGGCTGGAGTGCAGTAGTGGTGCGATTTCAGCTCACTGCAACCTCTGCCTCCTAGGCTCAAGAGCTTCTCCTGCCTCAGCCTCCCAAGTGCCTGCCACTACAACTGGCTAATTTTTTATTTTTAGTAGAGATGGGGTTTTGCCATGTTGGGCAGGCTGGTCTCGAACTCATGACCTCAGGTGATCCACCTGCCTCGGACTCCCAAAGTGTTGGGATTATAGGTGTGAGTCACTACACTCAGCCATCTTGCAGAGCTTTGACAGAGGAAGAGTCTCAGAGCCATCTGCCTGCAGAGGCTGGCCTTGTTAGGGTTCAGCCAGGCATTCCGGGAAGCAACTGGGGAGCACTGGCTGATGGGATGTTGGACCAGGCCTGCCTGACTCACACTGGAAGAGGTTGGTTGCCTTGGTGCCAGGGCATCATGCCCCAAGCAGCTCCACCTGTCACTCAGGAGGGCAGGGCAGCTGCTCTGGGAAGGGCTGCATGCTGCTGGGGGAGGGGAGTCTCAGAGGAGTCAGCTGGGCTCCCAGGGCAGTCAAGGGTACCAAGGATGGAGGATGAGGGGACACTGAAATGGGGTCTGGACTTGAGCCTGTGGCTACAGAGGGAGGTGGGCAGATGAAGGGCTGGGAGGCTTTTACACTCAAAAACACACATGGATCTGCTGGTTAATGAGCAGCAGTCAACGAGCCACAGAGTCTGGCCATGTGCTGGTTGCTACAGGACGCCAGCAACCCTTAAAGGTGGATTTCACAGTTTGCAGTTGACAAAGCACCTTCACCTCACATGTCAGAGCACTTCCCACAGGCAGATTTACTTGGAGAGTGCCCCCTTCCTTGCTGGATTGTCGGCACTATGGATGGGAAAGACCGTCTTACTTCCAGATACCACCCCAGTGTCTGGGTGCCTGGGGGTTCCGGACATATGTAGGTGCTAATTAAACATGGAAGCCAGCTGTCCCCTCAGCCATGAGGGCTGACTCTCCCGCACCCCACCTCAGACTTCTGGCAGCAGCAGACTTATTCAGCAGAATTCAGCAGAATTCTGTCCTTCCCCAGGCTTCCCCCTGAAATTCAGTTACCGTTTGATGACAGTCTTGTTGGGTCTCCAGAAGGGGTCAGTTCTCTGCTCCCAGACTTCCTGGCTGCTTTCTCCCACTTCCTATATTTTCCCTTGGGGCATTTTAACTTCCTCTTTCCTGTTTACTGAGCTCAGCTCAGCGGCAGCACCTACTTTCTATCTTGCACCTACTTTCTATCTTCCAAATCCCTCTCAGCCTTGTTCAGAAAAAACAGAAGGCCCTTCATTAACAAAATGTCATCTTGTTACAACATGTGTGGACTGAATCATTGGTTTTCTTTCTCACAGGTCATCATCACTCTGCATGGAGAAAAAGGCAGGAAGGATTCTCCCCGGTTTACGCAGAAGGAGACAGTCTCAGATTTTTTTGCCCAGTTTCTCACTCTGCCAGAGCAAACAGCCCTGAGCATTTCACAACGACTGCAGAGAAACCAAGTCAGCCCGCATTCCTGGGGGATAGAAGTAGGGGGGCGGGGGAAAGACCACTGCTGGGGGCTGCTGAAAAATTCACTGTGGTGGGCAGTTTCACCCGCTATTTAGTGCTTAGTTATAGTGCAGTGTAACTGCTGTGAAGATACCTTGTAATTAAAGTCAGCTGGGGGTAGAGGGATCCTAGACTTCTTTTAGTAAAGCATCTAAACTCCCTCCAATTTCACTCTCTTGGGAAGCCACGTCAACTGCCCCTAGACTGTCCTCTAACTTGGCATTGCTCATATGTTTTTAACATTACCCAGAAATGTGTGACATACTGTAGCCAATGTGCATACGAATCACATAACTGAGCCTGAAACAAACTCACCCTTACCATGTGACGCATTCTTTCATTTTCTATGCACTCCTTTTGTTTGAACTGTAGTCACAACCCACTGTTTGAAACCACTCATCTAATTCCGTCAAACTGCTGACAGAATGCCTCCAAAGAAGCCTTGCTAGGCCCTTTTTAGCCAACAGGAAAGATGTACTTGGATTTACAACATGTTTGCACAGCAAATATCGAGGGGTTCAGCCAAAGTCAAACATTTATAAATATGGCTCCAGTGATCCTGAAAGTTCCAAGTTAAGTGCCTATGTCCCTCACCCTGTCAGTTCACTCACTCTTTGAGTAACATAATCAGGAAGCCTGGAGATGCACCTGAAGCCCAGGAGAGCTCCTACATCTCCAAGGACAAGAATTTGGGCTTCTGTCTCCTGAACAAAAGCTAAAAGGCCAGTGGCCAGAGAGAAGGCACGTCCTCCTTTCAGCATCAGATGGCAGGGAATCCCTGGTGACTGGAGAGGATGCCACAAGCAGAACTCTTCTCAGGGAGGGGCTGCTTCTGCTGCAGGCTATGTGTGGTCGCTGGGGCCACTACCCACCTGACCTCTGTGGACCGGGGGGAACTGCACTCATCAACTGATGGATCCCAGCTGGCCATGAGTCTGAGGACAACTGGGATGAGAGAGTGAAGAAGTGACAGTTTGCTGGGCGCAGTGGCTCGCCAGTAATCCCAGCACTTTGGGAGGCCGAGATGGGTGGATCACAAGGTCAGAAGTTCAAGACCAGCCTGGCCAAGATGGTGAAACCCCATCTCTACTAAAATACAAAAAAATTAGCCAGGCATGGTGGCGGGCACCTGTAATCCCAGCTACTCGGGAGGCTGAGGCAGGAGAATCACTTGAACCATGGGGGCAGAGGCTGCAGTGAGCCACGATTGTGCCACTGCACTCCAGCCTGGGTGACAGAGTGAGACTCTGTCTTAAAAGAACAAAAAACAAAACAAAAAAAAGTGACAGTTTGCCAGACCTTTTCCTTGCTATGGGCCCAAGAGTGCACAAGGCAAATGGTCTTCCAGCACTTACTGGGTTTGCCCTACTCTAGAAATATCAACAGCCTTGTCCTTATGGGGGACCAAGAGGAAAAAACATGAGCAAGTAAAGAAAAACTGCACCTGTTTAAAAGGACTCAGTAACTTGAAGGAGGAAGCCCTAGGTGAACTAGTAGGAAAGGCAGAAGAGGACCTCAAAGAAAAGGGGGGGAAAAGGGTATGGGAATTCACAGGATGTGATCAGAGCACAGTCAAAAAGATTCCTGCAAACTAAAATGTATGACTTTCAAATATAGCAATTCATTAGAAGACAGTCAACGCGGAGGATTGAATCAGTGGTCGGGAAGATACTGTGAGAGAGACATCTTACAGTACGGAGCAAAAACACAATGAGGTGGAAATCAGAAAGAAAAGAGGAGATGTGGAGGCCAAATCCAAGAAGAAGAAATGGGGCAGGTGCTGTTGGCTACGCAACCGCATTCCCACCTGCTCCCTTCTCTGACTCCGCTATGGAGATGGGAAGAGTAAAATATACTCATGATCAGCTCTCATGCTGAATGATGCAGTTCTGGCCAATGGGACATAAGCTTCCAGTAAGATTTTCTGGGTTTTTAAAAAATATAAAATGCATATGCAATTGGTGCAGCACTTTTCCTCTTTTCTTCCTACCTTGAATGCAAGCATGATACCCGGAGCTGCAGGAGCCATTCTGTGAGCACAAGGGAGAGGCTAAGAGAATCAGAGAGATACCAACCCAAACCCTGGCGTTGTTGAATAATTGAACCAAAGCCAGCAGCTGTGTCTCTAGGCTGCTTTTGGTGTTTGAGACAGGGTCTCCCTCGGTCACTCAGGCTGGAGTGCAGTGATGTGATCCCAGCTCACTACAGCCTCAATGTCTCAGGCATACGTGATCCTTCCCTCCTCAGCCTCCTGAGTAGCTGAGACCACAGGCATGCACCACCATGCCTGGTTAATTTTTAAATTTTTTTGTAAAAAGACCGACTCTCCCTATGTTGCCTACGTTGGTCTTGAACTCCTGGTATCAAGCTATCCTCCCGTCTCTGCCTCCCAAAGTGCTGGGATTAAAAGTGTAAGCCCTCCTGTAATCCCAGCACTTTGGGAGGCCGAAGTGGGCGGATCACCTGAGGTCAGGAGTTGAAGACCAGCCTGCCCAATATGGCAAAACCTCGTCTCTACTAAAAATACAAAAACTTAGCCAGGCATGGTAGCAGGTGCCTATAATCCCAGCTACTGGGGAGGCTGAGGCTGAGACAGAAGAATCGCATGAACCCGAGAGGTGGAGGTTGCAATGAGCCAAGATCAATGTCAAGAACCTGACACTGTACTCCAGCCTAGGCAAAAAGGGAAAATTCTGTCTCAAAAAAAAAAAAAAAGTATAAACTACCATGCCTGGCCTCTGGGCTTCTAAAGTAAGGGAAATAAGTACCTATTTGTCCAAGTCATTTTTTTTTAACTCAAAATTTCTGCTCTTGCATCTGAAAGTATCCCTAATATGAGAAGTAATAATTGAAGAACTGATTAAAGTTCCCTGTGGTAAAGAAAAACAGTGTTCGCATTGAAAGGAGTCACTGAGTATCTGGCATATTTAAATAAAACATATACTCTTAAACCAATGGTATAAACTGGAGAATTTCTGAATACTTAAGATAAAAAGAGATGAAACAGAAAAATCTATCTTCCTGCAGAAATAACACATTCCGTAAATAAAAGAGTATCAGATACGCATTAGATTTTTTATTTTTAACTCTTAACACTAGAAGACAGAGAAACAATATCGATAGATTATTGAGAGAAAATAACCATGATCTAAAAATGTATATCCAGCCAAGCTATTATTCACCTGAAGGATAAAAGAAAATATTTTTGGACATGCAGGATGTGAGATAATACTATGCATGTGCCTATCATACATAAGTAGAATACTCCAGGAAGGACTCTAACCAAATGACAAGTAATTAAATAATTAATTGTTTTTGAGACAGGCACTCACTCTGTCACCCAAGCTGGAGTACAGTGGTACAATCTCAGCTCACTGCAGCCTCCACTTCCAGAGCTCAAGCGATCCTCCCACCTCAGCCTCCCGAGTAGCTGGGACCACAGGCACATGCCACCACACCTGGCCAATGTTTTGTAACTTTTGTAGAGATAAGGTTTCACCATGTTGCCCAGACTGGTCTCAAGTGAGCTCCTAGGCTCCAGTGATCCCACCTCAGCCTCCCGAAGTGCTGAGACGGGCATGAGTGATGGCAGTGGTGGCCCTTCTGGAGCAGCTGCTGTGAAGATGCCAGCTGCAATGGAGGCACAGCCAGGGCTACGTGCTCCACAGAGCTGGTGGGAGCTGGGAACAGATGAGAGCCCTGCCTCCTTCTGAGTTGGCGAGGTGGGAGCCCTGCCATCCTGAGCACAGCTGCAGCCACCCAGCTGTAGCTACAGACTGGGCATCCCAGCACTCTGGGGAGCTGGGGAAGCCTCCTGCCCCTGCAGGCTCCGAAGTGCCTGCTCCCACTGCCTGGCACTTCCTGCTCCCAGTGCCCGCTCCAATTTCAAAGCAAAGTTGTGGCCAAGTCCGGGTACTCTCCTGACCCAACCGGGTGTCTGCATGCTTGGGGCAGTGCTGACATGCTGGCCCCCTGCCGCCTCAGCTCCCTCCAGACTCTGAGCATGAATAAGCATGGGAGGGAGGCAGAGGTGGGGCTGAGGGTGGTTTGGTATGAGCCTGCTGGCCTGCCAGGCCTCAGCAGGAACAGCCTGGGTGCCATGGATGACATTTAGATGACGGCAGGAGGCAGACAGGCTCCTGGGTGAAAAGGGTCAGGTCCCCAGTGAAGCCCCACATTCAAGCCAGGGAAGGCCTAAAGCATGGGGCCAGGGTATAGTCCACGGTCCAGAGTGAGAACTTAATGGTGTTTTCTCCAGGCCCACTCATGGCTGCCCATGAACCAATCAACACACACTTCCTCCCTTCTGAAGCCCATAAAAACCCTGGACTCGACCAGACTCACAGACTGTGGGTAGGAGCTACTCCAGATCTCCTCTCTGCTGAGAGCTGCACTCGTTGGGACAACCTAGGTCTCCTGAGAGCTGGACTATTGCTCAATAAATCACCTCTTCACCTTGCTCACTCTCCAGTTGGCCATGTACCTCATTCTTCCTGGACACAGGACAAGAACTCAGGACCCAGTCAAATGGCAGGACTGAAAGAGCTATAACACGAATAGGGCTGAAACACACCCACCCCCTGGATTGCCACATTGTGGATGACAAGAAGGAGGGAAGAGCTGCAGCCCTTTGGGGAGCCCAGACCTAGGAGCTCCCCAAGCCAGGGCTGTGATGCCCTCTTTGAATGAATACACATGGGAAGGAGGCTGAGATGGGCTGAGGGTGGTTTGGTATGAGCCTGCTGGCCTGCCAGGCCTCAGCAGGAGCAGCCTGGGTGTCACGGATGACATATAGATGACGGCAGGAGGCCTCCTGGGGCTCTGTGGTTCCTGGTGTCTCAAGCTTCCAGGCACCACTGCATTCCCAGGTGCCTGCAGTGGAAGTCACTTGAGGTATGCCTGGCCCAACTGCAGCCTCGCAGGAGCCAGCATCCATGCTAGTGCCTGCAGCTGCCCCCACCCCCACCACAGCTGGCATAACTGACTGTGTATAGTGGTCAGACCTCATGCTCACTTGCTCACTCACCCTTTACTGCTCTGTGCCTGGCTCACCCTTGGAAGGCATGGGGTTCAGGCCAGTAGCATAAGTGAAGTGCAGCCTGCCAGGCCAAGTGGGTAGAAGGAGCCCAGTGGGCCCAAGCAAAACTCAGGCAAAGGCACCGCCAGCCACAGAGGTTTCTGGTTGACAAAGCAACACCTTCGAGGATCCCATAACACGAGCCACTGTGTGGCCTCAAATGGCAATTTAAATCAGAACAGAAATCTCAAGATGCGGGAAGACAAAGAGAAGAGAGTAGTGAGCAATAGATATAGTTAAATCTAAATGAATGCTACTGATATGGTTTGGATTTGTGTCCCTCCCCAACTCTCGTGTCAAATTATAATCCCCATCATTGGAAGAAGGGCCTGGTGGGAGGTGACTGGATCATGGGGGCAGGTTTTCCTGTTGCTGTTTGCATGATAGTGAGTTCTCATGAGATCTGGTTGTTGAAAAAGTGCGTAACACCTCCCCTTTCATTCTCTTCCTCCTTCTCCAGACACGTAGGATGTGCTTGCTTTCCCTTCGCCTTCTGCCATGACATGATTGTAAGTTTCCTGAGGCCTCCCCAGCCATGCTTCCTGGACAGTCTATGCGGAACTGTGGGTCAACTAACCCTCTTTTCTTTATAAATTATCAAGTCTCAGGTAGTTCTTTATAGCAATATGAACATGGACTAATACAGCTACCATATAACTCAGCAATCCCTCTTCTGGGAACAGACACAAAGGAAGTGAAATCACCACCTCATAAAGATACCGGCACTCCCATGTTCATTGCATCGTTATTCACCATAGCCAAGATATGGAAACAACCCAAGTGTCTGTCCACAGATGAATGAATAAAGAAACTGGTACATGTATACAACATATACATATATATGTACACATATATATGTACACACACACACACACACACACACATATTCAGCCCTAAAAAGGAATGAGATCTTGCCATTAGCCACAACATGAATGAGGCTGAGGTGGGAGGATCATTTTAGCCCAGGAGATCGAGACCTCATCTCTTTGAAACATTTTTAAAAATTAGCTGGGTGCAGTGGCAGATGCCTGTAGTATTAGGTACTCAGGTGGCTGAGGCAGGAGGATCGCTTGAGCCTGGGAGTTCAAAGATGCAGTAAGCTATCATCACGCCACTGCACTCCAGCTGGGGTAACAGAGACTCTGACTCAAAAAAAAAAAAAAGTTTTTAACTATTAAAGAAGAAAGAAATAATAATGTTATTATGTTTAATATGGATATAAATTCCAGAAAAACTGACTAAAATAATTGAAATCAATTGCCTCTGGGGATAGGAATTAAGATTAGGGAAGTTTTAGAGGAGACTACTTTTTGTTGCTATTAGTCTTATGATATTATTTGACTCTTAAACTATATAAATATATCACTTCAATAAAGATTATATTAAGCAAAATTAAAGAGTGAAGTGAAAGTGGCTCTGGAACATTTTTTTTGTTGTTGAGGCAGATTTTCGCTTTTGTTGCCCAGGCTGGAGCACAGTAACTCAATCTTGGTTCACCGCAACCTCCACCTCCCAGGTTCAAGTGATTCTCCTGCCTCACCCTCCCAAGTAGCTGGGACTACAGGGACATGCCACCATGCCCAGTTGATTTTGTATTTTTAGTAGAAATACGGTTTCACCATGTTGGTCAGGCTGGTCTCAAACTCCTGACCTCAAGCGATCCACCTGTCTCAGCCTCCCAAAGTGCTGGGATTATAAGCGTGAGCCACTATGCCCAGATTTTTTTTTTTTGAGATACGGTTTTGCTTTGCCACCCAGGCTGGAGTGCAGTGGTGCCATCTCGGCTCCCTGTAACCTCCACCTCCCAGCTTCAAGAGATTCTCCTGCCTCAGCCTCCTGAGTAGCTGGGACTACAGGTACATGCCACCACGTAAGGCTAATATTTGTATTTTTAGTAGAGGCAGGGTTTCACCATGTTGGCCAGGCTTGTCTTGAACTCCTGACCTCAAGTGATCCAGGCTCCTCCGCCTCTCAAAGTGCTGGAATTATAGGCATGAGCCACCGCACCCAGCCAGCTCTGGAACTTTGACCCATCCTGATATACTAGTAAGAATATGGATAGTCAGTTAAAGCTAAGTTTGCATTTTCCCTCTATTACTTATGAGTAATGGGATCGTGGGCAATTCATTTAGCTTTTTCTCTGGGTTTCTTCCTTCACAAAACGGGACATTGACCTGTACAGCCCCTATAGGAGAGACAACACTGGGCTCCAGCCCCTAGAGATAAACCCTGTGTCACTGTCCACCCCTACCCCAGCACAGGCAGGACCCCCAGCCACAGACACTTGTGGGTTAACTCGGCCCATCTGCCCCCTGCTTTCACCTCCTGGTTAAAATTGTTGTTTTAGTTTTGGTTTTCCATATACCATAAGCATTTGGGGCTATTTTCCATAGTGTCAAGGTCCGTGGGCAAGGATTAGCCACAGCTTGGAAATTTCAAGTAGAAAAGAGAACAAGATGGCTTTGAGACTATTAAGTACAGGTGTTTTTAAATCTACACCCATATTTGAAAAGAAAATGTGTCTCTCTCTGCTTTAAGCACTGTAAACAGACCACTGCAAAAATTAAAACCTGGAGTACAATTCAAAATTGCTAAGAGTGATAAAATTCCCTTCTTGTGTTCTTGTAAAGATGTCTTTCACTCCTGTGTTTGCACATACATGCAAACATACATGCAGGGAGGCCAGTCGTTTCTCTCAGTGGAGGGAGGGCTGAGGTGAGGGGTAGAGGAGGCAGGTGTCTGAAGAAAAAATCTTATACACCAGGCATGGTGGCTCCCGCCTGTAATCCCAGCACTTTGGGGGGGGGGGGGCGGGCAGATCACCTGAGGTTGGGAGCTCGAGACCAGCCTGCTCTACACAGAGAAACACTATCTCTACTAAAAACACAAAATTAGCTGGGCGTGGTGGTACATGCCTGTAATCCCAGCTACTCAGGAGGCTGAGGCAGAGGTTGCAGTGAACTGACATCAGGCCATTGCACTCCAGCCTGAGCAACAAGAACAAAATTCCATCTCAAAAAAAAAAGAAGAAGAAAAAGCAGTCACAATGCAGCGTGCTAAGTGTAGCCGTGGGAAGAGCAGTCGATGGTTCTCTGTGCTGTCCAGGCTCGGCAGCAATATTAGAGACCTGCCTGATATCGCGTTGCCCAGATAAAATGACATGGAAGAGAGCCTCAGACAGGGGGCGCAGTGGTGCCTAAACTTGGCTGCAAACTGGAACTGTCTGGGGAGTTTTAAAAAGTGCTAATGCAGCCAGGTGCCGTGGCTTACGCCTGTAATCCAGCACTTTGGGAGGCCGAGGTGGGCGGATCACGAAGTCAAGAGATCGAGACCATCCTGGCCAACGTGGTAAAACCCCATCTCTACTAAAAGTACAAAAAATTAGCTGGGCGTGGTAGTCCATGCCTGTAGTCCCAGCTCCTTGGGAGGCTGAGGCAGAATTGCTTGAAACCAGAACACGGAAGTTGCTGGGATCACACCACTGCAGTCCAGCCTGGTGATAGAGTGAGACTCCGTCTCAAAAAAAAAAAAAAAAAAAAAAAGTGTGCTTATGCCTGGCCTCCACCCCCAGACATCCTGACTTCATTGGTCTGATGTGTGGCGTCGACAGCTGGAGTTTTTGAGTCTCCCTAGATAATTCCAATGTGCAGCAAAGTTCAGGAACCACTGGCCTGCATGACGGCCTGAGGCAGGAGCCTGTGGCTCTCCGTAAATCAAATGGAAAGTTGGAGGAGAAGAACAAACTGTGGGACTGCAGAGATGGGGATGGGACCAGATTTAGGATATAGAATGGACAGGAATAGGTGGCAGAGTGGAGAGAGGGAGGGAGGAAGAAACTGATGGTGATGCCCAGGTTTCAGGCTTGGGTAACTGGGTGGAGGTGGTCCATTTTCTGAGATTCAGAACACAGCAGAACACGGTATGCACAGAAAGACCTGCTGGTTAGAGATGATAAATCATCTTGGCTCAATAAATTGTAGCCTCAACCACCACCACCAGTCATCATCATCATCAATCTGGTGGAGGCTTCTTAAAAGCCTTTGTGATCACAAAGATTAGAGCAGCAAGCCTGCCCTCTATTGTCATAATCTGTGTATTACAGGCACTCAGGCACTCCAGGCTACAGTCTGCATTTCTCTGCAGGGGATGAGGCTGGGCCCAGTAGGAGCCAGAGTCGGGGTGGAGGGTCAGGGATGAGTAAGGCATGGTCTCCACTTTTATGCTCAGGCCAGGATCTCCCAGGCAAGCCCCATTCCTGGCCCTACCATGAGTAAGGGTCTCCTTTGGATGAGCCACTGTCTCTGCGGAATGCTCACACGGAGGAAGCCGGGAGCGGGGAATGGGCGCTGGGGAGTGAGCCTGGAGGCCTGAGTTCCAGTCATGGCTCCCCTAGTACTTGGTTGTCTGACCAGGAGGGAATGCCTTTCCTGGCCTTCAGTGTCCATCAGGACTGGACATCTCTAGAGGATGGCTTTGTGTCTTTGCGGCTGACCACAGCAGCAGGCACAACTGACATTCCCAGCCCTCCAGAAAAGAGAAGAGGAAGCTCCTCATGTTCTCCAGAAGGGCCTTTCCAGTGCCAGTGAGGGGCAGAGAGCACGTGTGCCCCAGAAGGCTTCCAGGAGAAGGTGGATTAGTGAATTAATAAATAGTGTTTGTGGCAAGACATCCCACCTTTGAGACACTCAGGAGAAACTTGCAGGCACAGCAAGGCCTGGTGGTAAGAGAAGAAAGGCTATGGGCTCTGGAGTTGGAAAAAACAGGCTTTGACTGTTCCCCCAGCTGTGTGACCTTGGACATGTTATTTTTTTCCTGTCTGTGAAATGGGAATATAAACAATTCACAGCCGGGCATGGTGGCTCATTCCTGTAATCCCAGTACTTTTCCGAGGCTGCGACAGGCAGATCACCTGAGATTAGGAGTTCAAGACCAGCCTGACCACATCTTGGCGAAACCCTATGTCTACTAAAAATACAAAAATTGGCAGGGCGTGGTGGCACTCGCCTGTAATCCCAACTACTAGTGGGGGCTGAAGCAGGAGAATTACTTGAGCCTGGGGGACAGAAGTTGCAGTGAGCCAAGATCGTGCCATTGGACTCCAGCCTAGGCAACAGAGCAAGACTCCATCTCAAAGCAAAAACAACAACAACAAAAAAAACAATTCACGTTCTCTAGGGAAAACTGAGGAAATATGAAGAAAAAAAACAATTCACAACAGCAAATATTTATTTAGCCTTTTGGGTCAGGTACTGTTGTAAGCACTTTGTCTGTATTAACTAATTTAACCCTCACAACAATCCCATGAGGTAGTACAAATTTTACAGGTGAGGAAAAGGAAGCACAAAGAGGTTATGCAACTTGTTCAATCCCCAGGCATGCGGCTGCTGTGGTAAATAGTAGATATGCTGTGACCACAGAGATGACAATCACTGACAGTACTGAAACACGTGAGCTCATGGGCAGAGTCAAGGGAAAGCCTGGGTGGGCCAGTGTCAAGGGAGAGCATTTCAGCAGACAGAATGCGACATTCTCCAGCAAGCATCAAGCACGATGCATGGCTTTTTATTTGTGACTACATCGAGATACCCCATTGTCCCTGGGGTTTCCCAAATGGGACCACCTGGGCAAGGAGGGGCAAGGGCTCTTAGAACTGATTTATTCCCACTGGGCCTTGAAGAAGGAAGAAGTTCCCTTTCTCAGCTTCCCATGTGGCCTGGGGTGGCCATGTGACCCATTTCTGGCCAATGAGATATGAGGGACATCTGCTGGGCGGAATCCTGAAGAAGGTTTTCCTCCCTGACCAAAAGAGAGACGCCTAGAAGGAGACTACTTTTCCTTCCTGCTCCTTTCTTGGGATGAGAGTGCAGTTAGATAAGGACAAGATTGCTGGGGCTGTTGCAGCCATCTTGTAGCTATGAGGGGAGGGCCAAGAAAAATCAAAGCACCCAAAGAGCTTTTCATATCACCGAGCTGTTTCTCATGGAATCACCTACTTCCAGACTTCTGGTTATGTGAGAAAAATATTTGTTTAAATTACTGTTACTTACAGGAAAAACTATGCACGTTTCATATCCAAGTTGTTTCAATGTGTTCATTCATCGGCACAATCATTCCGTTATTTAATTATAAGTTATCGTTTTCTGGCCACTGCTCCTGTCAGAAAAAAAAAAAAAAAAAGATTAAAAAAAGAAATTATCTTTGAACCAATCACGGTGGAGGACCGGGAGACATAATTCCGGCTTCATGGATTTCCTAGTATGGTAGGGAAAACAGGCTTTGAATACATGTGATGGATCAGGGTGTTAACAAGAAAAAAAGCACAGGAATGCTGTTAGAATGTGGAACAAAGATAGTTAACCCATGGAAGCATCAAAGACGTTCTTGAAGGCTAGTGATTATTTAGGGTTACACGCATCATAAAGGGACCCCAGGATGCAAAATGCAGTGCCTCAAATAAAGAAGTTCGTTTTGTTTTGTTTCTTTTTTATTTTTCATGTAACAGCCCGGAGACCCGCCTCGGCTCGGCTATCCTCAACACGGCTTCCCTCTGCGGATTCAAAATGGCAGCCCCTGTTGTTGCCATTGCCCACCAGCAGGAAGTGGGGAGTCATCAGCTCCCTCTTTAAAGATGAGACGGTGAAGTTGCGCATGTCATTTCTGCCCACACCTCATTGGCCAGACCTTAGTCATGTGACCACATCTAGCTTGGGAGTCTTGGGAATGCAGGCTCTAGCTGATCTGCCAGGTAGCAGCTAACACGCAGGGAGGTTCTGTTTCTGCAGGAAAGAGGAGGAGAGTGGTGCTGAAGGAGAGTGAGCGGTCACAGCTGCTGAAGGAGCGGGGCTATTTCCATGAGAACAGTGAGGAGTCATTCAAGAGTTCAAAGCAGGAAATACCTGGTCAGGTTATGTTTTTAGAAAACTCACTGTGGCCGGGCGCGGTGGCTCACGCCTGTAATCCCAGCACTTTGGGAGGCAGGGGCGGGCGGATCACAAGGTCAAGAGATCGAGACCATCCTGGCCAACGTGGTGAAACCTCGTCTCTACTAAAATACAAAAATTAGCTGGGTGTGGTGGCATGTGCCTGTAGTCCCAGCTACTTGGGAGGCTGAGGCAGGAGAATTGCTTGAACCAGGAGGTGAGATGCAGTGAGCCGACATGGCGCCACTGCACTCCAGCCTGGCGACAGAGCGAGACTCTGTCTCAAAAAAGAAGAAAAGAAAAAGAAAACTCACTGTGAGCAGACATGGAGAATGGAATGGAGGGGAATGAGAGAATGCAAAGGTAGCGAGAGGCTATCGCAGCAAATCTAGTGATAATGGTGACCTGGACCAGTGGGAATAGAAAGAAAAGCCTATGGGTCCAGGTACATTTTTGGCTGAGTGAAAGAATTTTTTTTTTTTGAGACAGAGTCTCGCTCCGTCGCCAGGCACCAGGCTGGAGTGCAATGGAGCGATCTCGGCTCACTACAACCTCCGCCTCCCAGATTCAAGCAATTCTCCTGCTTCAGCCTCCCAAGTAGCTGGGACTACAGGCGTGCGCCACCATGCCGAGCTAATTTTTGTATTTATAGTAGAGACGGGGTTTCACCACGTTGGCCAGGATGGCCTTAATCTCCTGACCTCACGTGATGCGCCCCTCTCGGCCTCCCAAAGTGCTGGGATTACAGGCGTGAGCCACCGCGCCCGGCAAGAATTTTATACAAAGTATGGCAAAGACTAGATGGTGTTCCAACATGAACTGACTGAAGGCATGTAACACCTTACTTTATCACTGTATTCCATTGGTCAGGAAGTCTTCCAAATCCCCCAGCTTTATGATGTCATTTCAGTGGAATTGAACTGGAGCAACCTAAATAGGTATTGGGAGAACTAGAAAACTGTAATTTCAAACACAGACAAGCCTGGGATGGGCTCATGTCAGCTCCTCTACTATGACATGGGCAGGGAAAATATGTTTTCAAATTATCTGGAGTGTTCCACCCCAGGGGGTAACATCAATGATGAAGGGCACTTGGGGCCAGGCGCGGTGGGGCCCACCTGTAATCCTAGCACTTTGGGAGGCAGAGGCCAAGGAGGACCTTGAGCCCAGGAGTTTAAGGTCAGCCTGGGTGACACAGGAAGACCCTGTCTCTAATTTTGTAATTTAAAAAAAATATAAGAAAGTCATTTGGCCCAAAGGTCACATGCAACCTCGATGAGGTAGCATCTGAGGGGTCCTTGAAGGACCAGCAGGATGGCCTCAGACAAGGGGCCCCAGAAAGGGCATTCAAGGTTCTCCCCACCAGCCTTCACTCTCCCTCTCCAGCCTCATCTCTGGGCAGGAGATGGGTATTCCAAAGCTTTAATATGGAAACTCAGCTTCAGTTTTTCCTGCCTTTCTTTGTCATGCTCAAAGCATGGAATGCAAATATTTTTCTCCCTTCTTAGTAAGGTCTGAAGAGTAAAGCCTGCATATCCTGGAGGAAAGCAGAATGGCTTTTTTGGTGGTCAGTGTTCTGGGTCTCGTCAAAGACATCATGAAAGAGCATGAAGGATGGTGGGATTTGGGGGAAGAGGCTGAATTTTTTTTTTGGGGTTTTTTTTTTTTTTTTTTTTGATGGAGTCTCACTCTGTCACCAGGCACCAGGCTGGAGTGCAGTGGCGCGACCTCGGCTCACTGCCACCACTGCCTCCCAGGTTCAAGCGATTCTCTTGCCTCAGCCTCCCAAGTATCTGGGACTACAGGCAAGCGCCACCATGCCCAGTGAATTTTTTTGTATTTTTAGCAGAGACGGGGTTTCACCATGTTGGCCAGGATGGTCTCCATCTCTTGACCTCGTGATCCGCCCGCCTCGGCCTCCCAAAGTGCTGGAGGCTGAATTTTTGACAGAAGCAGTACTTCCTCGAGAGGGCAGGGAGAAGAGAGGACCCTGGGGCCAAGAGAAGTGGGGGTTCAGTTTCTCCCCCTAGCAAGGCCCTGAGAGGAATGGCCATGATGGTGAAAGGTGGGGAGCTCTGGGAATTTGGGCCTCCAGGACCCAATGCCCAGCTGAGCCCCAAACTCCCAGGGCCCAGGATTGTCTCATAAGCAACAGCCCCTATCTCCTTCCTTAAGAACCCTGCAGAAATGGACAGCAGGCATCTCCAAAGTGACCTGTGTAGATTAATGACCAGTGAAGGCCTTGGCACTATGGACAACACCAGGAGGGGGACAGTGGGAGCCCAGAAGTAATAAGTTGGATTTCCCTGCCAGCTGGATGAGACGAGGACTCAGAGTCAAGATTAAGTTGCTTTTCTTGCACTCCTGGGGTTGTGACCAAGATTTACACTCACTGCGTCTCTCATTACCCTTGTGAAGGAACCCTTGGCTCCCCCAGACGACTCATTCCCATGTCCCCTCCCTCATGACCCCCCAGAGCCACTCAAGCTCACTCTCCACCACCCCTAAAGGCCCCTTCCTCCTCTGAAGCTTGAAGCGGAAGCATCACCCATTTGACAGAAGGGTATGATGAGTTCTCTCTGCAAGGCTGGATCTTGGCTACCCAGCTTGTCAAGGAGCCTCCTGAAGGAGGAGATATGACCCTTTCTCCTAATTCTGGGCTGAGCATCCGAGCAGCTGCTCTGTGAGAGACACACCATAAGGCACAGGACTGGAGCCTTTCAGCAAGCAGGCCCTTTGCCAACTCCTGTCCTCCCCTCAGCCATGCCGCAACACGTGTTGCCACATCTGCCGACAGCCAGAACAGACACCAAGTTCCCTCTGTCTGCAATATCCAGGCGGGCTCTGGGATGACTCCCCCGTGATGCAACCAGCCAGTGGGTGGCAGGTCGTCCTCTCCTAAGACGAGGCTCACCCACTTCCTCCTCCACCTGCCATAGATGGGCAGATTGTGCTAGAGCCCGATGTTGAGAAATGAGCACGTTTTGTGTTAAGATCTCTGTGTGCACCAGGACCACAGCAGATGTAAACACTAGCCTCTCTTCTCCAGTTAGATAAACTTCAGGCTTTCAGGGTGAGGCACTGCCCCCAGCACGCTCTCAATGTTTAGAGAAGATGTCAACGGCAGCCCGTGCCCTTGGCAGAGGCCAACTCTCCCTCTCCCAGCTGAAGTCACAAATTTTGGGCCACTGATGCCCAGGCCAAGGGGCAGGGGGCACAGAGTTCACCCCCTAAAGGGGCCAGGCTGGGGCTCTCTGGTTTATAGACTAGGAAGGGACTATCGACAAGAAATGAATCCAGGAGTGCTACAAACTCTGATGTCCCTCTACAAAAGCCCTCCCAGACTTACGGAGAAATATTCTCTTACTTTAAGCTTTAGGGCCTGTGAAAATAAAAGTGCAACCCATTCACCCCTAACAAGGTGAAAATTTAGACTTTACTTATCCTTTGTTATTCATTTATTCATTTGATGTTTATTGATCATCTCCCATGTGCCAGTGTGCCAGGCATTATACTACCCTGCCCACTCGAAATCCCACCATTAACTTAGAACTTTCTTTTTTTTTTTTTTTTTAAGATGGGGTTTCACCATGTTGGTCAGGCTGGTCTTGAACTCCCGACCTCAGGTGATCCGCCCACCTTGGCCTTCAAAGTGCTTGGATTACAGACGTGAGCCACCACGCCCGGCCTAACTTAGAACTTTCATATCTATATCACATAGACATAGCTATAAATAAACAAATAATATATACATAAGATTCCCCATCCCTTACCAGAGTACTATTTCAAATTTTATTCATCATTTTTATTCAACCAACCTTAATAGGACACTGATGATGTTCTGGCCACTCCTAGACAGTGGACACAAACAAGACATGATCCGAGACCGGAGGAGCCCTGGTCCCCATCAGTGTGACAAGGAGGTGACCAGGGAAGCGGTTTCAATGGGCCTCCAGGGAGTGGAGGCTGACAGAACAGTGAAGGCAGAATAAGGAGACTTGAGCCCCACCTCACTGGGGATGAAACCAGGTCTCGCCTTGCCCCCTCTTGAGAGCTCCCACTCCCCTCTCTCTCTTTTTTTTATTTTTATTTTTTAGACGAGGCGTCAATCTGTTGCCCAGGCTGGAATGCAGTGGTGGCTCAATCTCGGCTGGATGCAACCTCTGCCTCCTGGGTTCAAGTGATTTTCCTGCCTCAGCCTCTCAAGTAGCTGGGATTACAGGCTCCCACCACTACACCTGGCTAATTTTTGTGTTTTTAGTAGAGACAGGGTTTTGCCATGTTGGCCAGGCTGGTCTTGAACTCCTGACTTCAGGTGATCCACCCACCTTGGCCTCCCAGAGTGCTGGGATTACAGGCATGAGCCACCATGCCCAGCCTCACTCCTCTTCTCTAAATGAGGAAATAGATCAGGACTCCTAAGTCTCTGAATTTCATGGGCCAATAAAATATTAAAAACCTATTGAAGGGGCCTGGTGCAGTGGCTTACACCTGTAATGCCAGCACTTTGGGAGACTGAGGCAGATAGATCACCTGAAATCAGGAGTTCAAGACCAGCCTGGCCAACATGGTGAAACCTCATCTCTACTGAAAATACAAAAATTAGCCAGGTGCAGTGATGTGCACCTGCGATTCCAGCTACTCAGGAGACCGAGGCAGGAGAATCACTTGAACAGGGAGGCAGAGGGTGCAGTGAGCTGACATCATGCCAGTGTACTCCAGCCTGGGCAACACAGTGAGACTCTGTCTTAAAAACAACAACAACAACAAAACCAACCTATTGAGGGAACCATACCGGTCACCGACTTTTTATTCCACCAAGTAAGGAATTTTAAAGAAAAAGCAAAACCAGGTCAACAACTACCATCCGCCATGACCATTATTTCATGAGAGAACCCAAAAAGCAGGGAGGGCGTGATCTCAGAACGAAGGATGGTCCATGGAACCAGACTCATCTAGCAGAATGGAAAGCACCCTGCGTTGTTCTTGTTTTCATTTGGCCCCACCAGGAGCTCCCTGCAAATACAGATGTGAACCTTCCTCCTGTCTCTGGGATGATCATCAGAGCAGCTGCTCAGGGTCAGACCCACCGCAGGGCACAGGACTGGGGCCTTTCAGCAGAGGGGTCGACGCTTTGCCAACCCTGTATCCTCCTCTCACTTCTGCCACCTCCTGGCACTCCTGGCATCCCCGGCACTGCCCTAGTGACAGGGTGGCCTTCGATGCTAGTGTCCTGAGATGCTGCCTATGACCACTGAAGCCAGGGCCCAGAGCAGCCTCCAGGACAGAGACAGGACTCTCCTAAGAGCTTCCGCCAGGCACTGATGACGGCTCCTCATCTTCAATGCTTCCTGGAGCCCCCTTTGCTCTCCCGCCCACTTCCCTCACACACCGCAGCTCTCCTACCTTTTCCTCCTCAAACTCCCTGGAAGATCATTCCTCTCCCGACTCTGATCTTTAAGCCTCTAGCCCAGAGGTCACAATTACACCAACCAGCAAGGCGCAGTTCCCAGCACACGCCCGTCTGAAGGAGCGGCTGCTATCCAGCTGTAGTGAGTGTTGCCCTGTGCTTCCCAGGTCCCCTTCAAGCTGCCAGGCAGGCATGCGGTCCCAGGACCATGTTTAGCGTCCCCTGCTGCAGGCCTCACCTCAGCTGCCTTGACAACAATCAAGTACTTTCTCGGGGTGGCCCATGCCCAGTGACAGTGACCAATGTGGAAATATAAAGACCTGGTTAACTTTGCCCACACAGGGCCACTCTGAAGCTGTTCCAGTTCCAGTTAGCCATGGGGCTACCAAGCTGCTGTGGGCCTGGACCACAGACGGTGCCGCGCTTCAGCCATGCCTGCTTCCTGCCCTGTCTGCCCCAGGTGTTGACCCCAATGGCAGCTTCCTGAGAAACAGCTGGTGTTTCTCTTAAACAGCAGCCTCTGAATCAGGGTCTGCTTCCCAGACGCATCCAACCGGCCCCATCAGCTCAGTGTTCCCAGCCCCAACCAAAGGGCAGCCTTTCCCCCTTCATTTCTTGCCCGGTTGGGACTTCCCACACACAAGCCTAGATGAGCTACCCTCTGGTCTTGATGTGTCAAAGAGCTGTAAGAATTTAGAATTTTTTTCTCTCTTTTAAAAGGACTGGCCTTCCAGGCATGGTGGCTCATGTCCATAATCACAGCCCTTTGGGAGGCCAAGGCAGATGGATCATCTGAAGTCAAGAGTTAGGAACCAGCCTGACCAACATAGTGAAACCCTGTCTCTACTAAAAAAAAATACAAAAATGAGCTGGACGTGGTGATGTGCGCCTGTAATCCCAGCTTCTCAGGAGGCTGAGGCAGGAAAATCGCTTGAACCCGGGAGGCAGAGGTTGCAGTGAGCCAAGATCGCACCATTGCACTCCAGCCTGGGAGACAGAGTGAGACTCCATCTTCAAAAAAATAAATAAAATGAAAAGACTGGCCTTTGGGACCACTGTCTAGCTATGGACTCAGAAGGCCAGCACCAAGCAGCAAAGCTGATCAGGAACCCCTTTGTCCTGGGTGGCCTGCACCCTCCGCTTCCATGAAGCTTCAAACCATAGCACATAGTTGGGAAGCAGCAAGAGCAGATAATTTAAGGGGGAAATAAAAGCTCGATTTACAAGCTCCAAAATATAATCCCCTTCACATACACAGTGGAGGTGGCGGGATGTTGTGGGAGGGAGGAACGTGAACTGTGCTGGGATTCTGTGATGGTGACATGCACTTAGGCAGCCCAGCTCACGATATATCAACGTGGATTCAAGATCTCTCAAAGTTACCGAGTGGTCGGTGAAAAAGAAAGGGAGACAAGGAAAACGTTTTCCTTAAACCTGGGCCCAGGGGAGACACCATGTAATGCTGCTCTGTGGATGTCTGACATTCCCCTGAAAGCCTCAGTTTTTTATTGTGCTCTTTCAATAGGGTGGGGGAGCGAGGTTACGCAAAGTTTTAGTGATAATTATACAAAAAGAATACATTTGCAAAAACTGGTGCACAAAAATCACAACGTGGTATTATAAAAGCAGAACAATGTAAAGATAACTTTTCTGTGTGTCAGCATAGAAATCATACACCTTAGCAAGAATAGAGGTTAAACATAAACTTATGATTATCAGCAAGAACATATTGGGCTCACAGCTGCAGGGGGAACAGGATCTGACACAGGACAACCAGCCTGACCACAAAACTGCAAGAGGAGGGGCCTCCATGCAGGCCTGGAGGAGCAGTGGGAGAAGAAAGATGTTTTCTTTTTTTTTTTTTTTTGTATTTTTAGTAGAGACGGGGTTTCACCATGTTGACCAGGATGGTCTCGATCTCTTGACCTCGTGATCCACCCGCCTCAGCCTCCCAAAGTGCTGGGATTACAGGCTTGAGCCACCGCGCCCGGCTAGAAAGATGTTTTCATCCTTATCTCACCCACAGAGGTTTTTCCTCACGTCGGTCGCCCCTAATGCGTCTGTTTATAGGATCTCCAGAAGGGTCGCATTCCCTTTCCAGGGCCATATTCCATATGCCTTTTCTGGGAAAGGAATCCAGGTAATAAGCCTCTCCATTACACGTCCGTTTATAGTCTCTCTGCAAGGAGTAGCCCATTAAGCGCTGTCATCTCTCTCCAGGAGTCAGGCTATGTGGTTATTCCCTTTCACAGAATTCCTGTTTTTACCAGAACAGTTCAGCAGAGCCAAAGTTACATCTTAGCAAAGCCAAAGTTACAAGTCACATCTCAGCTTTTCACATTATTCTTCGTTTTCTCAAATATAACAGTAAGTAACAAGCATCACAAAGCAAATAACTCATTTCAGGGAAACCAAATTCTAAGAGAATTTACAGGTTTAAAATCAACAACAATTTCTTGTTATTTCAGATAGCTCAGGTTTTGCCAATCCTTCTAGAAGCTTGGGGTTGCTCAGTCACCACTGAGGGGTCCATGGTATTCCCAGCACCAGCCCTGCGCTGTTTGCACCTGAAGCTCAACAAATTCCCGCTGCCAGGACAGCAAAGAGAGCAAGCTGTCTTGGGCTTCCATTCTTATTTCCGCACGTTCTGCCCTTCAGGACCCTGGCCAGATGGGCAGGAGACGAAGCACGCCCTAAAGTACTGCTACTGTGGCCACCATCAGCAGAGATCAAAGGCAGAGACCTTTCTGCGAGGGTCCAAAGTCCAAACAGGCTGCTCCAGAGAGGAAACGCACACATACCCCAGGAGGGCTGGGGACCCAGGAAATACCCCCTCCCCAGGGGCAAGGATGGGGTTCCTATTAGACCCAGCACATGCTCCTCACATCTGCACAGCAGGAACACCAAACAATAGATACAATTTCAGTGTTGATTGTTGGTGAGTTTACCCAGACTTTCACAATCAGAAAAATCTGAAAAGAAGCTCTTTCAATTTCAGCATATGTTTGTTTCATGAATTATGGTTTAGCATTGTTTTTATTTTGGATTCCATGGGTGGCATAATCTTTTCAGCATTAGAGACCTTTAAAGGTCTTTCCCAGCTCACCCCAGGAAGCAAGAGAACACAGAGTGAGAGGCAGGAAAGTGACAGGACGTGGGGGCCGTGGCTCAGCCACAAGAAACTCAGGCTGTGAAAGGCAGAGCCTTGGGAGCACAGAGGCTGCTGTGGCGGGGTTTGATGATGAATGAGAGGCCTCCTCTGCTTTAATGAAGAACATATTCACCCCCCACCACTCCCACTAAGCCTCCCCTGCCTTCAGGGTCCACACACCACAGGTGTGCACAGGTTCATGCGTGTGTGTGATCTTAACATGTCAGCCACACATACAGTCACTCAGAAACACTGTCACAGCTTCACACACGTGCACGCAGTCAATGACTGTGCAGGTATCATGGGGCAAACCTAGTGCAGCTTCTCAGGGGTTAGAACTCCAGCTTTGCTGTGATTCCCAGAAGAGCCCTGACTTTGTCCCAAGACAGTGGTTCTCAAAGTGAGATCCTGGTGCCAGCAGCATCAGTATCACCTGGGAACTCACTGGAAACATTCTGGGTTCTGTCTTCTCCTAGAGAGCCCGGTGCTGTGGGGTCCTCCCTTAGGGCTAGAAACTCTACCATAGTTTTTATGTACCAACCCCCATGCTAAAAAGACTTTGTGCGCATTGTCTCATTTAAAATTCACAAACGTACCGTAAGATGCACACCATTTTTTCCCTACATTTTTTAGATGGGGCAGACAGAGCTCAGAAATGTTGAGACTTGCCTGGAGTCCCCAAACCAGGCTCAAACTCCGCCTGCATTCAGACTCATTCTTCGGATGCAGCTCCTGTCCTGGGCTGAAAGTAAACACCCGCCAAGAGTTGTGCCCTCCATACCAGCCCCGTCTCCCCCATGTCTCTCCCTGCCTTGGCAGCCAGTCCTAAATCTTTCAAGAGACAAGGCCAAGCAGGGGGTGGGACCGGGGTGGGAGCCAAAGCCCCACCTCGTGAGCAGGCAGCACCTCTGCCAAGACCCCCACTGGCCCTGCCCTAGAGAACGGCAGGGAAGCTGCGGCGAGGGCTGGCAGCTGGCAGAGTCCTGGGCACCCAGCCCCTCGCCCAGCTCGCACCCCAAAGCCTGGAGAGAGACTGCGGTGCCATTGACCTGTGGACTCCAGAGACTCTGACGGGGAAGGTTTCCTGAATTACCAGAGGAGAAACCTGGGTTTGAGTCCTGACTTGTCACCAGCTTCCTGAGTGACCTGGGCTGGTCCCACCCCCTCTTGGAATCTCTGTCTTCCACCTCTTCAGCGAAGGGGTTGATTTATAAGATGTTTTCTGCTCTGACATTATAATTTGAATTCTCTATTTCCACGTGACATTCGAGAAGTCTGGCCGGCAGGATGGAATCTGAAATGACAGTGGCTCTGGACTGGGCTTTGTGCTCAGCCCAACTCATCTTTGCCTGAGACCTAGGAGTGGCCCCCGGCTCTCCTGACGCGCCACCACCCTTGGCATCTGCTCCTCTCCCTGCCCCCATATACCCATGCTCCGAAGGGGAGTTCTCTTCCATAGCAAATCTGGGAGGTGCCGAGGAACCGGGCCCTTTGTTCCAGACCCAGAAGCAGCCATGGGGATCTGTGATGTTGTGACTGAGGCCAATGTCTCATCTGACCCTGAGAGCAATATCACGGGCACCACAGCCTTCTCCATGCCCAGCTGGCAGCTGGCACTGTGGGCCACAGCCTACCTAGCCCTGGTGCTGGTGGCCGTGACGGGCAATGCCACGGTCATCTGGATCATCCTGGCCCATCGGAGGATGCGCACGGTCACCAACTACTTCATCGTCAACCTGGCTCTGGCCGACCTCTGCATGGCTGCCTTCAACGCCACCTTCAACTTTGTCTATGCCAGCCACAACATCTGGTACTTTGGCCGCGCCTTCTGCTACTTCCAGAACCTCTTCCCTATCACAGCCATGTTTGTCAGCATCTACTCCATGACCGCCATCGCCGCCGACAGGCAAGTGGGGCCTTGGGGAAGCTGGGGTGGCGGGGGGAGCCTCCTCGATAAGCCGGGGCTCAGATAGGGGTGGTGACGTGTCTGTGGTCACACACTAAGTTCAGGTAGAACCAAGGGAATGGCTTCCCAAATCTGGTCATCATCTAAAACTATGAATCTGGAAGGTGAGGGGACTGTGGAACTGAAGCAGGTAGAGTGAGGGTTAGACACAAAGAGGGATTTTGTACTAGACAGGTTGTTCAAGTCTGTAGGGGAAGTGGGCTGTGTTTTAAAATCTTCCAAAATGTTCTTTCCTGGAGTTGATTTTTGTTTTGCTGTCTTTCTTTCACTCCAAGGAAATGTCTTATACTGTTGTTTTCATTCCAGATAGATTACAAAAGGGGAGAAGTTTAAGATTGCATGCAGGCTGGGTGCAGTGGCTCACCCCTGTAATCCCAGCACTTTGGGAGGCTGAGGTGGGCGGATCATGAGGTCAGGCGTTTGAGACCAGCCTGACCAACATGGTGAAACCCTCTCTCTACTAAAAATACAAACATTAGCTAGGTGTGGTGGTGCATGCCTGTAATCCCAGCTACTTGAGAGGCTAAGGCAGGAGAATTGTTTGAACCCAGGAAGCAGAGGTTGCGGTGAGCTGAGACCATGCCATTGCACTCCTGCCTGGGTGAAAGAGCCAGACTCCAACTCAAAAGATTTAAAAACATTGCATGCAATTACCATCTAAAAGGGCCAATTATTTTCCTGATGCTGCTCAGGGCTGAGCTTCAGGCTAAAGTTAGATGCTCAGCCTTGCCCCGAGATAGACTTCCAGCGTGACTTTCTTGTGGCCATCCACAGGCATGTCCGTGCCCAGAGGGAACTGGTGGGCTGAGGTGCCCGGGCTGGGGCTAAGGCATCAGTGTGCTGTGTGGCTGTGGGAGAGTCACCAGCCCAGCAGGCTCTCTGCAGATCGGCTGAGACTATGACATCGGCAGATGGCAGCAGTGCAGGGAAGGGCTAGAGGGTGTGGGCCTGGGTTATGGGAGAGGGAGACAGGGACGAGGGAGCTGGGCTAACTGGAGAGCCCCTGCCACTCACGCTGCCCTCTGCTCACAGGTACATGGCCATCGTCCACCCCTTCCAGCCTCGGCTCTCAGCCCCCAGCACCAAGGCGGTTATTGCTGGCATCTGGCTGGTGGCTCTTGCCCTGGCCTCCCCGCAGTGCTTCTACTCCACCATCACCATGGACCAGGGTGCCACCAAGTGCGTGGTGGCCTGGCCTGAAGACAGCAGGGGCAAGACACTACTCCTGTAAGGCCTCTGGGGGACTGTCGAGGGCAGCTGTGTGTGTGTGTGTGTGTGTGTGCGCGCGTGCACGTGCGTCCATGCATGTGTGGTGTGTGTGCATGGCTGTACACGAGTGAATGTACATGGGATTATGTGAATTACCTATATGTTTAGTGAGCAACATGCCCAAAGTAGCAGACCTGTTCTTAGCACTTTACATACACTGATCCATTTAATTCTCCTAACAATATGGGGTATATATTATATTATTATTATTACCATTTTTTAGATGAAGAAACTGAGGCACTGAAAAACTAAATAACATGCCTAATACCACGCAGCTAGCAATTCAGATCCTCCTAGTCATCCGAATCCAGCTAGGGATTTAAATCCACGCAGTCCTGCTCAGGGCCCAATCTCCTCACCACTCTGCTCCTCCAAAACGTACCCGTGCATCCTCGGATAAGGATAGGCACGCATGTACATGTGTGTGTGACTGTACATGTCACATGCACATGCAGCACTCATTTCTGCCTGTGTGTGCCTGTGTGTGCATGTGCAAGTGCGTGGGCATCTTTCTAGATGTGTGTGCACACAGGCACGTGTTAGGGACGTGTGTAGGCACATGTGCGGGGGAGGTTCTCTACGTGCTCAGGCCACAAAGGGCCAGGAGACTGAGGCAGAAAGGATCCATGATGGAGCCTGGGACATTTTCAGGAGGAGGCCTGGTGTCCGCCTCACGCTGAGGCAGGGAGGGCAGGGGTAGAGGAACTCAGGCATGGCCCAGCTACCGTGTGACCCTGGGTGAGTCCTTTCTCCATTTCCAGCCTCAGTTTTTGAGGATCTCACAAAGTGTCTTTGTGGTCCCCAGACACCGAGCCATTGCTTGGTAGAGGCTAAAGAACTGACTGAGGTTCTGGGGTCAGCGGCCAGGCACAAGTCGCGCCTGCTCCCGCCTGGCCGGGCCTCGCACGCACGTAACCTCTGAACTTCTGGCTTTCTCTAAAATTAGGATTCATCATAGTACCTTGCTAAAGTGTTGTTGTGAGCGTAAGTGAGATAGTGAATGTGAAGCCCGTCATGCCATGCCTAGCACAGAACTGCTACCCAGTATGTGGTAGTTTAAATGGGGGGCACACGAAAACACACCTGGGAGTGGCCGATCAGTCTCCCAAAGCCCCGGCTGCCCCAAGCATGAAGATGCGCATGGTCTGAGGTGAGGGCTGCCAGGTAGCCATGGCAACACACCTCTCCTCCAACACCCTCCCTGCCTGGTCGCCATCTGTCCTGAGCACCTGCCAGGAGAAGGCTGCTCTTGTGGGCTTCAGGGCTAGGGAAGGTGCCGTTCCTCTGAGCAGCCATTCCTGGGGACTGATGAGTCTTGAGGACAGACCCTGCCCAGGGTCTCTGCCCCTTCCCTGCACCCCACCAACTCACCGAGGGTGATATCCATATATGGGGAGTGCCCTGCTTTCTGGCTCAGGGAAGGATGGAGAGTGGAACATATTGAGACTGGCCACTTGGGGGCAGTGTTTCTCTACCTTAACACAGGACCATTGCGCGAGCCAGCTCTCTGGGAATAGCAAGTTCCAACCCAGCTTCAGGCAACTGGGAAAAACAGGCGGGCAGGGCGGGCTAGGAAAGCCATACTTTGGTGTTACTTAAAATTCTGAAAGGATTTGGGGAAAGCCTGGTTTTAAGTGTGAGCATGTGTTACTGTTTTACCTGGGGGAATGCCTAATTTAGAGATTTAGGATGAGGGCTCTATCCACACAGGCTCATATAACTGTGTGTAAGTCGGAATCTGATGAAATTAAAGATGCCCTCTCCGGGAACATGTGCTCACACCCCCAAAATCAAAATACAAAAGGACTCCCTTTGGGAGGCAGAGGTGGGCAGATCACCCGAGGTCATGAGTTCGAGACCAGCCTGGCCAATGTGGTAAAATGCTGTCTCCGCTAAAAATATAAAAATTAGCTAGGCGTGATGGTGGTTGCCTGTAATCCCAGCTACTCAGGAGGCCGAGGCAGGAGAATTGCTTGAACCCGGGAGGCGGAGGTTACAGTGAGCTGAGATCACATCATTGCACTCCAGCCTGGGTGACAGGAGCAAAACTGTCTCAAAACAAGCAAAACAAAAAGACGGCCCCCGGACTCTTCCCCTCTCCTTTCTGCATGGAGACCTAGCCCAGAGTGAATCCTGTCCTGCATGACATCCTGGGAGCAAGCAGCAGAGGAGTGTGGCTCCTACTAAGGAAGGACTTGGAAATGGCCTCCTCCTTTTACAGATGGGGGAACTGAGGCTGAGGGAAAGCCCTGACTTGCCTAAGACCATGCTTTAAACAAGAGGCTGGACAAGAGCCCTGTTCTGACTCCATTGCGCTGACCCTCAGGAAAAGGGAAATGGGGTCGTGATGAAATCTGTAGACTGATATAACAGACTTCCTGGGCCTCAGTTTCCCCATCTGGACACTGAGACAGGTGGCTCTGTTGCTCCTCACTCTGTAAGGCGATGGGGCCTGTCCTCGTTGGCCCTCCTCCCTTCTTATCTGCTCCACACTGGGGTTCTCAACCCAAAGCCTACTTGAGGATCAGGGAGTCTAGGAGCCCCTGAATCTCTTGTAATTGGCATGCTTGCCAAAAGCACCCAAGCAGAATCCTAAACACAAGGCTTTAGGAGAGAGTTACTGGAGCCGTCGTAACCGCCCAGTGGATTTACCTTGCCTGCTGCCTAGACAGAACTATTTATCAAGACAGGAATTGCAATGAAGAAAGAGTAATTCATGCAGAGGCAGCTGTGCAGGAGACCAGAGTTTTACTATTACTCTAATCAGGCCAGGTGTGGCGGCTCATGCCTGTAATTCCAGCACTTTGGGAGGCCAAGGAGGGTAGATCACCTGAGATCAGAAGTTTGAGACTAGCCTGGCCAATGCGGCGAAACTGTGTCTCTACTAAAAATGCAAAATTAGGCCGGGCGCGGTGGCTCAAGCCTGTAATCCCAGCACTTTGGGAGGCTGAGGCGGGTGGATCACGAGGTCAAGAGATCGAGACCATCCTGGTCAACATGGTGAAACCCAAACAAAAAAAAAAAAATGCAAAATTAGCCAATCATGGTGGCAGGCACCTGTAATCTCAGCTACTTGGGAGGCTGAGGCAGGAGGATTGCTTGAACCTGGAAGGTGGAGGTTGTGGTGAGCCAAGACCCTGCCATTGCACTCCAGCCTGGTCAACAAGAGCGAAACTCCATCTCAAAAAAAAAAAAAAAAAAAATCAAATCAGTGTCCCTTAGCATTCAGGAATCAGAGTTTTTAAAGATAATTGGCAGGTAGGAGCTTGGCAAGTGGCGAGTGCTGATTGGTCAGGTTGGAGGTGGAATCATAGCGGGTCAAAGTGAGGTTTCCTTGCCATTTTCTGTTCCTGGGTGCAATGGCAGAATTGGTTGAGTCAGATTACGTGGTCTGGATGGTGTCAGCTGATCCACTGAGTACAGGGTCTGCAAAATATCTCAATCACTAATCTTAGGTTTCATAATAGTGATGTTACCCCCAGGAATTTGGGGAGGTTCAGACTCTTGGAGCCAGAGGCTGCATAGCCCCTAAGGTATCATTTCTAATCTTGTAGCTCATTTGTTAGTCCTGCAAAGGCAGACTGGTCCCTGGGCAAGAAGGGGGTCTTTTGGGGAAAGGGCTGTTATCAATTTTGTTTCAGAGTCAAACCATGAACTGAATTCCTTCCCAAAGTTAGTTCGGCCTATGCCCAGGAATGAACAAGGACGGCTTAAAGATTAGAAGCAAGAAAGGGTCGGTTAGGTCTGATTTCTTTCACTGTCATAATTTCCTCGGTTATAATTTTGCAAAGGCGGTTTCACCATGGGCCCCCTTCTCTTGGGGTGGCAGCACCTCTAGAAAGGGACCCAGCAAGGCTAGCACATGGCAGGTAGAAGCAGGGTGCTTGGAACACCTCGGTCCTCCCAGTAAGAAAGAAAAAGGTCACATGGCAGGACCAGGGGTCTTAGGCCCTTTGGAGGAATGCTCCGAGAACTCTGTTCGGTGAAACGGGGCCCCCAAATGCCAAAGCAGCCAAGACCCAAAGAAGGAGGCAGACACATTTAGTTTGTCAGTATTGGGTGACTTGCTGAGGGAATTTACAGACAGAAGCGGAAACTTGGGTGGCCACGAGACAGGTGGACTCCGCATTCGCACTCCCCAGACGCAAGGTTTGTATACCACAGGGAAAGGGTATCCGTGCTCTAGCACGACAACGAAAGGCGGCCCCCAGAACAGGCAAGAACGCCGTGTGCATCACAGCCTGTGATCTGTGGAATAACATCAAGGTCGACATGCTCTTATGGTAGGGACAGTAGATAAAGTAGAAATCAAAGGCATTCACAAGACCGGGATGAGTCAGAAGGCAACATGGGGGAATGGCATCCAAGATGGAGTCACTTTTGTCTCCACAGGTTCCCACTGCAGACCTGCCTGGGAGTCAGTCCCCACCCTTCAGCGTCACTCAGAAACCAGAGAGCTGAGAGCTGGGAACACTGTCTCCCCCCCCTTTTTTATTTGGCAACAGGGTCTTGCTGTGTCACCCAGGCTAGGGTGTAGTGTCCCAATCATAGCTCACTGCAGCCTCAGTCTCCTGGGCTCAAGGGAACCTCTTGCCTCGGCCTCCTGAGTAGCTGGAATTACAGGTGTGCCCCACTATGCCTGGCTAATTTTTAAAAATTTTTTACAGAGATAGGGTCTCACTGTCTTGCCCAGGCTGGTCTCAAATTCCTGGGCTCGAGCAATCCTCCCATCCTGGTCTCCCAAAGTTTAGGGATTACAGGCATGCGCCATCACACCGGCCTACACTGTTTCCAAAAGGAAATGAAAAGCGTCAGCACAACCCAGTGTCCTCCCTGGGGACGGGGTAAGAAGCCACGCAATGGTACTCTGCACGACTTGCTCAAAGGTGGAATGAAAGGGCATTTGCTGACACAAACGAGGTTCCCAGCCAAATGCTGATGAGCCGTAAGCAGATGATACAGCAGCATGTGACATATGGCACTCTTCCACTGTCCCCTTGCTCCATAGCGATGTTGGCACAGATGGAGCCTTATTAACACAAGCCATTCTATCCATCCAGACAGATTATATATATATACATAAATCTAATGTATACGAACACATACATATATGGTTATACTGTACGATACACTCCAAGACCCCTGGGGGATGCTTCAAACTTCAGATAGAACTCTCTCTGTCTGTCTCTCTCTCTCTATACACACACACACACACACACACACACACACACACAATTATGTTTTTTCCTCAACATACATACCTATAATAAAGTATAACTTATAAATTAGGCACAGCAAGAGATGAACGATAACTACTAATAAAACAGAACAAGCATAACAATATACTGTAATTAAAGTTCTATGAATGAGGTCTCTCTCAAAATATCTTGTGGCACTGTCCTCCCCTATTTTGGATCCGCAGTTGAGAGGGGTAACTGAAACCTGAGAAAGTGAAAGTCCCAGCGGGATGACTACTATTCATACATATGATTCTGGATAAAACATGCCAGATATTAATTGTTAATGCTAATATTAATAGTGGTGGGAGTGGGATAATTTTACATCCTCCTTTGTGCTTAATGTTATTTTAAATTGTAAACAAATTATTAATTTTTTTTTGAGACTGAGTCTCACCCTGTCGCCCAGGTTGGAGTGCAACGGCATGATCTCGGCTCACTGCAACCTCCGCCTCTCAGGTTGAAGTGATTCTCCTGCCTCAGCCTCCCGAGTAGCTGGGATTACAGGCATGCGCCACCATGCCCAGCTTGAGTAGAGATGGGGTTTTTCCATGTTGCTCAGGCTGGTCTCGAACTCCCGACCTCAGGTGATCCGCCCGCCTCAGCCTCCCAAAGTTCTAGGATTACAGGCGTGAGCCACCATGCCCGGCCGACCAAATTATTTTTAAATTTGTTTCGTTCCTTTTTTCTTTTTTTGGCACGTGTCTATCACATGTTAGGACGCAGGGCTACTGCTGTCGTTCCTTTTGCAGGGGAAGCCGTTTCTTGGCACACAGGCTACCCAATGTCCCCTTTATTTTTGTTTAAATCAAACCAAGGCCCTAGTCGGCGCCCACGGTGGTCCCGCAGAGGGCGGCTCCACGGTACCCGCGGGGTCGCAGGACCCGGCGCCGGCAGCCTTTGGAGTTGCCCTCGGGCCGCCCGCTGCCCAGGCTCCGGCTCTCTCCGCAGGTACCACCTCGTGGTGATCGCCCTCATCTACTTCCTGCCGCTGGCAGTGATGTTCGTCGCCTACAGCGTCATCGGCCTCACGCTCTGGAGGCGCCCAGTGCCGGGACAGCAGGCGCACGGTGCCAACCTGCGCCACCTGCAGGCCAAGAAGAAGGTGGGCGCGGGGGCGGGGCTTGGCGGGGGCGGGGCGGGGCCTGACTCCGCCCTGGGGGGGGGCCGCCCTTGCCGTCTCAAGACCCGCCCGCAAGGGGGCGCCCGGGAGAAACTTACGGGAGCTGCCTTTGCGGGAAGCCTGGGACCAGAGCCTAACCGTGTTCCTCCCAGGCAGGTGGACTTGCCTTTGGTCTTTCGCCAAATACAAAATTAAAGAAACTTCCCAGAATGTTAGGGGAGTCAGGGACTCCTAAAGCCCCACAGAATTCAGATACCTCCAAGAATCTTAGAATGATAAAATATTAAAATCTTAGACTTTCTGAATAATCAGAATGTTGAATTTAAGAAGCCCCACAGAACTACAGAAGGCGCCTAGACAGTCACAGGAGAGCCCTCAAAGGCTGGAACTGCGGACCTCAGAGGACTGTCCAGCTTCATCAAATCTGTCTCCAGCCTCTTCTGGAAGTGCCAGTGCCCCCTGCTTCCTGCCATCCAGGCTCCCCCAAAGGTCCTGATGTAGCACTCGGTGCCCCAGGCCCTTCACCCTCCTCCAGTCCAAGCTTGTCCTTGCCCCCTTCCTGCCAGGCAACAGGGGAGATAATGGGTTAACGATATCATGTTGCCAGGTCAAAGGCTTCTCACCCAACAATAGGCATGTTTCCCAGGTTAGTTCGGGAAGGTAGCTGGACATGGGCACCATCTGATGCCCCTCATGAGCACTGGCCTCCACCTGCTCCACACTAGGGCTCTCAACCCAGATCCTACGTGAGGATCAGGGTGCCCAGAGCCCCCAGACCTTTTGTAATTGGCATGCTGGGCTGCTGAATGGTACAGGAGTGTGCTGCAGGGGCCAGGCTGTGAGGACAGGGAGGTAAGGGAGCCGACCCCTGGGCAGAGGCTCACAGCCCACAGAGAGAAGGATTGTGTAGATACGGATCCCGGAGAGGGGGCGGCCTGGGAACGCATAGCTGACATGATATCTCCTAGGGATGGGGTTCAGGGAGAGAGCTCAGCCACTCTCCAGGGAGGGGGAGCTGCAGTGAATGCAGGCCACACCTTTTTGGGAAGTGGCCATTGAGCTGGGCTTCCAGGAGTGAGGACTTCAAAGTAAGGATGGCAGTGTGGGCAGAGGGACCAGCCTGAGCAAAAGCCCCTGAGGCTGGGGGCTCAGGAATGTCTGGGCATCAGATGCTCAGGGGCCCGAGTAACACAACTAATGGGCTCTGAGTATGGAGAGATTCCCAGGCGGGTACCAGGGGTGCTCTTCGTCTGACCTTGGAGGGCTGGGGCTGGGGCTTGGGGACTAAGAAGTAACTTGAGCCTCTCCTGGACCAGTTCGTGAAGACCATGGTGCTGGTGGTGGTGACGTTCGCCGTCTGCTGGCTGCCCTACCACCTCTACTTCCTCCTGGGCAGCTTCCAGGAGGACATCTACTGCCACAAGTTCATCCAGCAGGTCTACCTGGCACTCTTCTGGTTGGCCATGAGCTCCACCATGTACAATCCCATCATCTACTGCTGCCTCAACCACAGGTGAGCCCCACTCCAGCCCCACCCTCTGCCCTCAGGGCCCCACTGCTGGGCCCACCCAGGCTCCCCTGCACAGCTCAAGCATCCACCCTCGCTCCTGCCAGAGCCTGTGCCCCCATGCCCCCAGCCTACGTGAGAAAGCCGTCCTCACACTCAGCCCCCAGCACCATCCTCCCTTCGGCCTGGGCCTAGCCTGAGCCCCTCTCCTCCGAAAAGCCTTGCCCAGTCTCCCCGGCTGTAGCTCTCACCGCCTGTCCCTGCTGGCTCTTCTGGGCTCTGTGTCTGGGGCAAGGAGAAGAGAGAAGGGAGGGCCAGAGATGGAGGGAAGGGGAGAGGCAGAGAGAGGGGACAGGACAGACGGAGGAAAGAAGAGCCAGGTAACAGGAGGGACTGACTTCTCATATTTTCAGGAGCTTCCTACTGAGGGCTTTCCTGGAGCCGAGTAAGTGCCTGTCCTGCAGTGGAAGCAGTGGATGGGGGCTGCGGGCAGCACAGGGATGGGGCAAGCTCCTCCCTAGGAAGGACACAGTACATGCCCTGTCCTCGAGGGGCTTTCAGGGCAGCTGGGAAGTGACCTTGGCAGAGACAGTCAGGAAGGAGAGGGCCAGAATCTCACTCTCCTTCTGGCATCATCCAGCCTCCCTAGCCCTTGTGGTTCCGAGGAAATCAGTCCCCGAGAGGGGCCTGCCCTTGCTCTGGGGTGCCTGGAGAGGTGGGGGGTGACGAGCCAGGCAGGACCCCAGCCCCAGGAGACCTCCTGCAGAGCAGACCTTTCAGCTGTAGGAAAGGAAACCCTGAAGGTGGGCACGTCAGGGGCAGCAAGAGGTGGACACAGTCTCACCTCAGTGAGGCAATGATGTGGGAGAGCTTGGCCTTGGACCTCTTAGTTTGTGTTTTTTGTCACCTCCATGGCCAGGTAGCCAGCCTACTCATAATGCCATTGGGGTCTTTATTGCTCAGACGTTTCACCCACCTGGGACCGGCCAAACGGAAGGAGCAATGATTTTCTGCATGCCTACTGGGGGCCAGAACCCTCTATCTCCTGAGAGGGAAGTAGATAATAGAGAAGCAGGTGTCATCCCCATTCTACAGATGAGGAAAGTGAGCTTCAGAAAGGAAGATGCTCCCAAACTCATACCACAAACAGTAAAGCCAGGACTCCAGGCATCTCCAGGGCCTGTCATCTTACCGCCACACCATGCATTTCTTTTTTTTTTTTTGAGATGGAGTTTTGCTCTTATTGCCCAGGCTGGAGTGCAATGGAGAGATCTCTGCTCACCACAACCTCTGCCTCCTGGGTTCAAGCAATTCTCCTGCCTCAGGCTCCCAAGTAGCTGGGATTACAGGTGCATGCCACTACACCCAGCTAATTTTTTGTATTCTTAGTAGAGGTGGGGTTTCACCATGTTGGCCAGGTTGGTCTCAAACTCCTGACCTCAGGTGATCCACCTGCCTTGGCCTCCCAAAGTGCTGGGATTACGGGCGTGAGCCTGTAAAGACTTGTGGGATTGAGAACTCGGAGACAGGGACTCTGATATCAGGGAGGGGCCACCAGCCCACTGTGTCTGTGGGTTGGTCACTCTCCTGCCACCCAAGGGAGATACAGTCCCTGGGAGTCTGAACAGCACCCCAGGCTCTACAAGATCCTGACATCACTTCTGAACCATTCCCTCTCTGAGCACCCCATGTTCCCTTTCTGCTGTCTGATTTCTTCCACTCACCGTGTATGCTTCCTCTGAACTCCTGTTCCATGCTGCCATGGGGACAGCTGTTTGTTTTCAGGCAAATGCACCAGAGCTTGGTGGCTCCGAGTGTGGGTTTTTCAAAGCAGTCCCCTTGGGAAAGCATCCACGTTCTCTGGAGTTGCCAGAGCCTCCATTGTGTTTTAGCAGGTTCTTCTCTGATTCCTTCATTAGAAGCCAATTAACAAGTCAAACAGGAACATCTGCTGGGTTTTTGTATTGTTTTTTGTTTGTAATCATGCTGGGCAGTTTTTGTTTGTTTGCCTAATTCAGCTTAGTCACCCACTTCATTCATTAGACTCAGCTCCAGAACATTCTGGCAGTTTCCACAGATCAAACTTACCCACGAAAGCGTCTCTCAAGAGCCCCCGAGCCATGGGAGGCTCTTGGAGAGAGACAGTGACTTTCCTCTGGAAGGGGGACAGTTTCCTGGGGGTGGGGGCAGTCACATCACAGCTGCCATGCCCCTCGCTCCCTAGGTTCCGCTCTGGATTCCGGCTTGCCTTCCGCTGTTGCCCGTGGGTCACACCCACCGAAGAAGATAAGCTCGAGCTGACTCCCACGCCCTCCCTCTCCACGAGAGTCAACAGGTGTCACACTAAGGAGACTTTGTTCATGGCTGGGGATGCAGCCCCGTCCGAAGCTACCAATGGGGAGGCGGGGCATCCCCAAGATGGATCGGGGCTATGGTTTGGGTATGGTTTGCTCATCCCCACCAAAACTCATGTTGAAATTTGATCCCAATGTGGCCCAGTTGGGAAGCAGGGGCTAGTGGGAGGTGTTTGGGTATTAGGGGTGGATCCCTTATGAATAGATTAATGCCCTTCAGCTGGAGTGAATCCTCACTCTTGTGGGAATGGACCAGTTCCCAAGATAACAAGTTGTTAGAAAGAGTATGGTGTCCTCAGTTTCCCTGTCGTCTTCTCTCACCATGTGATCTCTCTGCACACAACCACTTCCCTTCCACTTTCTACCTTGACTAGAAGCAGCCTTAGGCCCTCACAGATGCAGCTGCCCAATCTTGGATTTTCCAGCCACCAGACTCATGAGCCAAATAAACCTCTTTTCTTTATAAATTACCCAGTCTGAGGTATTCCATGAAAGCAACACAAATGGACTAAGACAGATGCCTACTGAACCCTGAAGCCTTGTGCCTGGCTGCGGAATGAGTGTGGCACCCTTTGAGAAGTAGCCTATCAGGAAGACCAGATCTGGAAGTTCAGTGCATGCCCCATGCTTCAATATCCCAATGCAAAAACAAGATGGGGCTGGGAACTCCAGAAAGGATGCTGACTCTACAAGGACTCAGCCCCTCATCTCAGAGAGCACCTCGGGGGATCCAGTAAAGGTCAGAAAAGACAGTGTGAGCTGGTATTTATCTAATCTAGGAGATGCAAGCTCAAATGCCTTCCTGGAGCATGCAAGAATACTTACAAAAGAAAAACTGCAAATGTGATAATAAAAGGCAACTGACTTCCAGCCTCAGTGTTGAGGGACTAGGGAATGGTGGGAGCATGGCAACCTGGAGACAGGCATTCAAAGGGGACAGGAACTGCCCAGCTCTGGACAAACGTTGCCACGTGGTAATGGGAGCCCACTGTTGCTAGATCTTCTACATCTTTCCATAGAAGCTGTAAATCCAGATTTGTATGTGAGTCTTCCAGATGTGTTGAATTTGGCCCACATTTTCATAAGCTTTATGTAAGTCAAACAAAACGTACCTGTGGGCAATGCAACTATGACACTGATTCACCATCAGGCTGTGCATACAAGGGAGGAAACTTCTTATTTCACAAAGCCCAGTGACTGTGAGGCAGCCGAGGGCCTTTCTGCCTCAGTGTCTAAGACGTCAGATACAGCCCAGGCAGATGGTGATTAAGAGTCCAAAGAGTCAGCTGTGTTTCCTCAGGCAAGTCACACCTGAGCCTCTTCCTCTGCCCAGTATCAAAACTACTTCACAGGGATGCTGTGAGGAACAATGGCAGTAATATCTATAAACTAGCAGGCCAGACCAGAGAAGTGCCCAATACATGGTAGCCAGGCAGGAGTGCAGTGGCATCATCAGGGCTCACTGCAGCCTAAACCTCCTGAGCTCAAGGGATCCTCCCGCCTCAGTCTCCCATGTAGCTAGGACCACAGGCACACATCAGCACATCCAGCTAATTTTTAAGATTTTTGTAGATATGGGGTCTTGCTATGTTGCCCAGGCTGTTCTTGAACCCCTGGGCTCAAGCATTCCTCCCACCTGTCTCCTGAAGTGGTGAGATTCCAGGCGTCAGCCATCACATCTGGCTGTTAGCCATGACTTTTAACTATTTTACACAAAAGCCACCTACAAAGCAGCAGACAGCTCCCACTCCCACTGCAGCAGGAAGCTGGAGGGCGGAGAGCAGCTGTCCCAACTCCCAGAAAGCTCCAGGTCTGGCCCAGCCCATTCCTAGGGTACACCTCCTCTTGCTTGCCGACTCAGCCTCCACGCCCTGGTTCCCCGGTGGATGAACCACATAACATCGTCAATGCACATTGCAAGGTGTAATGCTGTCTGTGTTCTCCGTAAAAATCACTGCTCCATAGACACCAGCACCATGCCCCAATAAAGGTGGTCACCAAACCAGGTGGTCTTGCAGTCAGTCCTGCGGGAAGGCACTTAGAGCGGTTGTGGCTTGGGACATCACAGGGTGCTTGGGTGCAGAGTGACATGGAACTCACCAAAAGCTTGGGGAGAATCCAAAATGAGAGCCTGGGGATAGAACGGCAATCTCTTGAGGTGGGGGTGGGGAGGGAGAGTAAAGAGGTCAGACAAGGGTTAATTTCCTAGGGAGTGGGTAAATCTAAGATCCAGGAGCGGGTGGGCCGGGAATGGTGGCTCATGCCTGTAA
Source organism: Sapajus apella (assembly GCF_009761245.1). Taxonomy (NCBI): domain Eukaryota; kingdom Metazoa; phylum Chordata; class Mammalia; order Primates; family Cebidae; genus Sapajus; species Sapajus apella. The sequence goes on along the minus strand of NW_022437034.1, from coordinate 823,016 downwards.
TCCCAGCACTGTGGGAGGCTAAGACAGGCAGATTGCTTAAGCTCAAGAGTTTAAGACCAGCCCTGGAAACATAGTGAGACTCTGTCTACAAAAAATGAAGAAAACTTAAAAATAAAGAAAAAAGATCCGGGACGGGGTGAGTACAGCCACCCTGGGCTGCTTCAAGATTTCATCTGTGTTTCGGTGGGGCGAAAGGAAAGGGGTTGGGCAGGGCACATTTCATCCTGTCTTAGAGTTGGCAGAGAGGAAGATGAAGGCAGGATCCATGTGGGGATGACACAGAGGGGACCAGTGTTGCAGTACTCTCATTGAAGCCAAGCAGTCTCTGGAAGCCAAGTGGCCTTGTTCTGTAATCCCCGCACTTTGGGAGGTTGAGGCAGGTGGATCACCTGAGGTCAGGACTTCAAGACCAACCTGGCCAACATAGTGAAACCCCATCTATACTAAAAATACAAAAAGTAGCTGGGCGTGGAGGTGCGCACCTGTAGTCTCAACTACTCAGGAGGCTGAGGCAGGAATATCGCTCGAACCCAGGAGACAGAGGTGCAGTACGCTGAGGTTGTGCCACTGCACTCCAGCCTGGATCACAAGGCAAGACTCGGTCTCAAAAAAAAAAAAAAAACAAACTCTGGTTGGGTGCAGTGGCTCTTGCCTGTAATCCCAGCACTTTGGGAGTCCAAGGCAGGCGGATCATGAGATCAAGAGTTCAAGACCAGCCTGGCCAACATGGTGAAACCCCGTCTCTACTAAAAACACAAAAATTAGCTGGGCGTGGTGGCGGGTGTCTGTAATCCCAGCTACCAGGGAGGGTGAGGCAGGAGAACTGCTTGAACCCTGGAAGTGGAGGTTGCAGTGAGCTGAGATTGCACCACTGCACTCCAGCCTAGGTGACAGAGCAAGACTCTGTCTCAAAAATAAAAGCTCCGTCACGCAGAAGGCCACAAAACTCCCCAGTGTTTGGTCTTTGACACATCCTAAGAAACCTCGCACCCCCCAACCTGTCGCCCCGTCCCCAGCCATTAAGCATCACTCAGGTCTTTGAATCGGTACAAAGTTTACTAGGTCATACGACATGGCTCACAAGCGGTGGGAAATTCCAGTGATGGCATTGTTCATTGGTTGCTTCCTTTTACCCAAATGGAGACAAAACACATTCCTGCAGGACTGTCACCTCCCCCCACGAGACAAACAGAATGCAAGACTGTCACACGTGGCTAGGACTGGTTCCACGGACACACAATTTTGTGGCATTGACACAGCACGATGGGACGCCAGGCCGCAGTGGGTGCCAGGAGGGGAGGAAGCGGCTAATGCTATGCCCACACTCGCCTTCAGGCAGTGCCCCCGGGAGGGAGGCCTGGCAGTGTCTGCTGGTGATAATACATTTCACACGGGGACGGGGAGCCCCAAGGATGGACTTTGGAGGCCCAGAAGGCCTGTCAGGTGGTGCGACTTTCTATCTCCAGCCAATAAATAACTCCGCTGGATGAATGCATACATTAGAAATGGATGCCAGTACACTTCACACGTTGGGGACCAGGTCGAAGTCAAACCATGCAGAGTGGCAGGGCAGGTGAGGGGGGATCCGGGTGAGAGATATTATCAACAGCACACCCTCTATTCTGTACCCTACAATATACACCATTAGTTGGAGTTTGCTTTCCTCCCCACACTGGGGGGCCGTGGTGCCGGCGTCTCCCAGCACGACTCGCTGGGAAGGTAGGGGTTGCCACTCGAAGAGAGAAGTGCTGGAGGGGCAGCAGGTGGGGGTCCCGGGCTCTTAGCTGCTTGTCTCTGTGCGCAACCGCACGCCCACGGCCGTGATGAGGGCGGCCCCCTTGCCGCTGCCATCCTCAGATAGGAGGAAGGACACGTTACATTTTGGTGACAGTTCCTTCACCGTCTGGTGCATGATTCTGGAGAAGCTAAAAAGGACAAGAAAATCGGAGAAGGTAGTTGGAGGAAGATGAGGGACGCAGGGCTCACCCGGAAACACCAAAGCACACACAGACTCCCCAACTGGTGATGATTCCACTTAGGATCCTCTGACTTTGTGAAGCGTTTTATCGGGGCATAAGCATTGGAAGTCAAAGAGACTCTGAACGCTACAATAAAGGGTGTGAACACGGCTGGGAGGGAGGCTGCTTAGAAGCAGCTGCGGCCTATTGAGAACGGCTGGGAGGAAAGTGGGCCTATGGTCAATCCCACTGTCAGAATTTTCAGCAGGGAGGCCCAACGAGAACCCAAACACAGCTGCTCTGTATGGCTTTTGAGGGCTAGGACATGAACCACACTGGCACACACCCCACATTGGAGCCTGAAGCACCAAGGGGACCTGAAAACCAAGGAGGATATTAGGGGCCAACATGGATCAATGAGGCAGGCCCAAGCTGGCCATGCACTGGATCCGATCAGGAGGCTATGCAGGAATATCAGCCACCCCAGCTGCAGCCCTGAGACCCCCAGACCCCCGCCATTAACAGCCTGGCCCCCAAAGACAAGAATGCCTCCAGTGAAGACAGTTTCTGAACAAGGGCTGAATCTACATCCTTGCAATTTGGGCTAAAAATGAAAAACAGGGCCAGGCTGAAGATGCTTGGGGCGAGGGGCTCTCAAAAGTAATCACTGCCCTTGGTTGGGGACCTATCAGGTGGGCTGAGTGTGGTGGCTCATGCCTGTAATCCCAGTACTTTGGGAAGCCAAGGCGGGAGGAACACTTCAGCCAAGAAGTCTGAGGACCTACTAGGTGCCTCTTACTTTATAGATCTAATTTCTAGTCCTGCCAGAGGCTGCCATCCCATGAGGAAGATGAGATTTTGCAGGGAGTATGCAATTGCACATAGATTCTAAGTGTCGGTGCCAGGGTTAAATCCAAGAGCATGTGGCTCCAAAGCCTAGCTCTAAACCACACCTGTGTGGTGCCTCAGCTGATGGCAAGGACAGCTGTTAAGGTGAAGAGACAGAGGTAAGGATGGAGCAAGACAGATGGTTCCATCCCAAGCCACGGCCATGAGGTAAGCAGGTAATGTATACATTGAGTCAGGTGAGGTTGCTTTAATTAGGGTGACACTATGGCCTCGTTTATCTGGGATGGTCTTAGTTTGCCTACAGTCCCAGAGCAATCATTACTAGCACTCTTGACTGGCAAGAGTACCCTAGTGTAGACAATAAATAAATAACATGGTCACCCTATTCCTAAGAGCCAAGCTTTGAGACATGCAGATCACAATCACAAAGCAAGTGGAGTAACATGTCCTTTTCTGGCATGGGGGGTCAGACGCCTGACCAGAGAGAGGCCACTCCCTACCCCTCCCTGCCAGGAAGCCCAGAGCCCAGACCACTCCCGCCCTTCCAACCTTAGCGAACTGATTCAGCAGCTGAACAAGGCAGTGGCTCTCCTCCTTTCTTATTTTATTTTTTGAGATAGAGTCTCACTCTGTTGCCCAGGCTGGAGTACAGTGGCGTGATCTGGGCTCACTACAACCTCTACTTCCTAGGCTCAAGCAATCCTCCTTGAGGCTGGCAGGTAGAGGCTCAAGCAACCTCTACCTCCAACCCCCAGCCTCCCAATTAGCTGGGACTACAGGCGTGCACCACCACGCCTGGCTAATTTTCAAATACTTTTTGTACAGAGAACGTCCTACTATGTTGCCCAGGCTGGTCTCAAACTTCTGGACTCAAGCAGCCCTCCCACCTAGGCCTCCCCAAAATGCGGGATTAAGGTGTGAGCCACTGCACCAGCTCCTCCCCTTTTAATATAAAATTGAAAAATTTAATATCGTCTCCCCACTCACCCACATAGCCTCTGGCCTGACCACAGCTCACCAGGCTTATGAGTGAGCCCATGCCCACCCTCACCCTCACCCTCACCTTCTCTCCCACTGCCAAGCCCCCGCCTAACGGGGCCCAGGAGGAGTGGGGTGAGGGTCACATCATGTCACTGGTGTGAGCTGGCAAAGTGAAGCCACTTCTCTGTCTCCCTAAGGATTCAGTCAAACCCTACAAACTGTTCATTACCTTATCCCAGATAATCCCCAGTTCCTGATCCCACAGCCTTCAGGCTGGCTGGGCTCTGGCAGGGAATTTCCCCAGCATGAACCACACCCTGATATCCCCTAACCCAAAGGGATCCCAGTAAGCTCTGTGCATCCCAACTGGAAGGCCCACTCACTGCGGATGAAGCTTGTAGAGCGTCCCGTCCACGCCCACAGTCACGTTCAGACGGTCCAGTCCTCTGTTCTCGCGGATCTTATCCACCACCGCAGCCATGCCGGCACCACACAGCTGCGCGGCCCTCCTGGACACCACCCCGCACACGGTCTTGACGAGGATACTGTCATCACAGGTGCTATTCAGACCCAGCTGCTGGAGGATGGCCCGGACCTGGAGCAGTGCTAATCGGTCACTGTGGGGGACAAAAGCCAGAGGGCTGGCTGAAACGGGACCCACAAGAGCAGCCTGGGGACCGCCTCCAAAGGACAGGCCCTCAGTCACTGTACTCATCCACAAATAGAGTCAAGGGCAAGCATTCCATGTTAACTTGTGGAGAATCTGGCAAATCTAGTAAAATAAAAATTGAAAAATTTAAACCATTCACTATGTCAACATCTAGGAAAATGCTATTCACATTTTAATATATTTTCTTCCAGTTTACTTTTCCTAGCTGGTATGTTTCTCGAGATATGCAAAATGGGCTTGACGTCAAGATGTGATTTTCTTCCTCTTTTCCCATTTCACACATTGGGCAATTTCCCACAGTCTTATCTGCAGACAGGACTGCAAACAGCTGCCACAGTATTCCATACTAGGGACATACCATGCTTTCTTTAGCCAGTTTGGAGAAATTCAAGTTAATTGTAATTTTCTGCTCTTATAAAGAAACATTTTGATGAAGTTTGTTTATAAACCTTTGTGTGCAAGTCTCATTTTTTTCCTTAGGATAAATTTCTGGGTGAAAGAGCTTTTGCTGTACATTGCCAGATGCCTTTCAGAAAATTGTACCAATTTACTCTCTCCTCAGCAGAGGATTTGGCCACACTTACACTCAGTGGAAAAGACCATTTTTTACAACTTTTGACAGTTTTATAAGATGGCATCACAACACTGTGGTTGAATTTATATTCTCCTCTATTAGTGAGGATATTTTTTCATTTGTTCTTTGACCATGTAAGCTCTTATGTCTCATATAAACTCAGATAAACCTCTTATGTCTCTAGACTCTTCTCCCGGGATATTTGTTTTGTTTATGTTAAATGGAAAGAGATGATGATGACTGGGATGGAAACGATGAAGACCAGCCATGCTGCTTGGAGGACTTACCACGTAACATGTATTTTACATACATTACCTTACTCCTCAACCAACCAATGCAGGTGTGACTATTCACATTTTAAAGATAAGGAAACTGAGGCTGGGAGAAACGGAGTATCTCACTGAAAGCACACAGTCGGTGGAGAAGAGCAGGTCTAGAGCAGACCTGCCAAAGCCCACCACACCCTGCCAGGCATCTTGTCATACGCAGTACAAATGTCTTCCTTAGTTTACTGTTGCCTTTTAAGTTTGATTACTTTTTTTTTTTTTTTTTTTACTTACAGATGCTATGTAGCTATATTTGGCAGTTTTTCTTTATGATTTCTTTCTTTGCTATTGTGCTTGAAAAGACTTTCCCTACCACTTCACACCCATTAGGATGGCTATTCTCAAACAACCCAGAAAATAACAAGTGTTGACGAGGATGGGGAGAAACTAGAGCTTTCAAGGGCCGCTGGTGGGGACGTAAAATGTTACCGCCACTGTGGAAAACAATGCGGTGGTTCCTCAAAAAATTAAACAGGGAATTACCACATGATCCCGCAATTCCACTTGGGGTGCGTATACACACACAAAAACTGAAAGAAGGGACTCGAGGTACTGGTCACCTGTGTTCACAGCAGCATTTGTCATAATATCCAAAAAGTGGTAGCAAGCCAAGTGTCCATGGAGGGATGAGTGGATAAACACAATGCAGTGTGTGCATGCAATGGAATATCACTCAGCCTTAACAATAAGGTTATTGTGACACGTGCCACAATACGGGTGAACCTGGAAGACATTATGCTAAGTGAATTAAGCCAGTCACAAAGGACAAATGCTGGGCCGGGTGCGGTGGCTCAAGCCTGTAATCCCAGCACTTTGGGAGGCCGAGGCGGGTGGATCACGAGGTCAAGAGATCGAGACCATCCTGGTCAACACGGTGAAACCCTGTCTCTACTAAAACTACAAAAAATCAGCTGGGCATGGTGGCACGTGCCTGTAATCCCAGCTACTCAGGAGGCTGAGGCGGGAGAATTGCCTGAACCCGGGAGGCGGAGGTTGCGGTGAGCGGAGATCGCGCCATTGCACTCCAGCCTGGGTAACAAGAGCGAAACTCCATCTCAAAAAAAAAAAAA